>NC_092149.1:54757876-55087876 GCF_045791955.1 Oncorhynchus clarkii lewisi | reverse complement strand
TATCTTGCTAACAAGACAGTCACAATATTTTTTTTGTGGCCCCTTTCTTGACTTGGAGAGAAAAATGTATGTTTTAAAATAAATAACTTACCATTCTACACATTTTGCCATGTGGCGTAGTCGAGAAAATGTTGCAGTTTTTAAGAAAGTTTTGTGTAGTTCTACACATTTTTCCATTGAGCGGAGAGAAACATTTGCAATTTTATAACAAATGTCATGCAATTTTACTAATTTTATCATGGGGAGGAGAGACATATTTGCAGTTGTTAAGCAAGTTTTCTGCAGTTTTACACATTTTGCAATGGAACAGAGAGAAAAATGTGCAATTTTATAAAACCTTTTTTTTGCTCATTTTGCCATAGGACAGAGATACATTATGAGAGCTTTAAAGCTAATTTCCTACAATTCTACACATTTTGCCATGGGGTGGAGAGAAATGTTTGCCGTTTTAAAGCTAATTTCCTGCAGTTTTACACATTTTGCCAAGACTTATGTCATGTTAATTATATCTGAGTGAGAGTGACTAACAAAATCAATGGAGGACCTCTGGAGTTCAGGGCCCATGGGCACCTGTCCTGCATGCCCAGTCGGTATTCGGACATGATTACTACAAGTTTAGATAACTGGCTAGACTAACTTACTAATCAAATGATTTGTTTGCTGACATGGCTAATTGAGTGACTGTCAGTGACTGACAAAACAAGAGAAAAACTGCTGATGCACAACCAAATTTCGAAACAAAAAAAATATATACAGTGGGGCAAAAAAGTATTTGGTTAGCCACCAATTGTGCAAGTTCTCCCACTTAAAAAGATGAAAGAGGCCTGTAATTTTCATCATAGGTACACTTCAACTATGCTAATCATGGTAGCATCCACATTAATATAGAAGTGTTTAGAAACATATTCTATTGTTATCTACAATAAAAGTGACTCCAAAATGACTCAGTACATTATTTACCACTGCTTATGTCGCTTATGCCTGGAGCCGGCCCTGACCATAAGCATGCTGAAAGTCTGTTGTTAACTTGTTTACTGTGCAATGGTATTGTATCTGGGCGAATACCATTTTTTCCCAAAAAGTTTAAGGTTAAAACAGTTGAGGGTTCAAAGTTAAAGGTTGGTTACATGCTGATTTGAACCAGCTAAGGGTGCTTTGCTATTCTTGGGTAGCGGAATGCCATACTCAGTGATTGTCCATCCAAGTTGTTGTCAGTACAGGTGGTTTGTCATTATTGATACAGTATACAGCAATACTTTTTTCACCTCTTCCATGCTCACTTTACAGAATTCCAAATGACATTGCTCGTCTTTCATTATTTGGTCAGTTCTGCATGGATAGGAAGGTTCAGAGTTTGTTGTTGGCATGTCATGCCTAAGCTTACTAATCTTACCAATGAAAAAATCATTACAGTAGTTGGAAATATCAGTGGGTTTTGTAATGAATGTGCCATCTGATTCAAAGAAGGATGGAGCTGAGTTTGCCCTATTGCTTGGGCCGGGCCAATACCAGTATTGCGATACTCGTTAGTATGTTGGCAAGGAAAGAAGATAGAAAGCGGATTTAACTTCTTTAGGAAAACAGCTGTAATGTTGGAAACTAACATCATTATGTTGTCATCCACAGTCACATGTATTTATTTTCCAAGCTATAGCACACAATATTTGACTTACAGCAGTTTTTTTAAGGACCAAAGAGATTACTTTGTGTTTTCGCTTGTGCCATGGAAAAAATATTGTGAGACTGGTATTGTCCCGGCCCTACTTTTGACACAAAATGTTATTCTAGTGTACTCTAGTATAGATTTGACCGTGTTTTAGGTTATTGTCCTGCTGAAAGGTCAATTCATCTCCCAGTGTCTGGTGGAAAGCAGACTGAAAGATTTTCCTCTAGGATTTTGCCTGTGGTTAGCCCCATTCCATTTATTTTTATCCTGAAAAACTCCCCATTCCATAACGATTACAAGCATACCCATAACATGATGCAGCCACCCCTATGCTTGAAAATGTGGAGAGTGGTACTCAATAATGTGTTGTATTGTATTTACCCCAAACATAACACTTTGTATTTAGGACACACAGTTAATTGCTTTGCCACCTTTTTTGCAGTGCTACTTTAGTGCCTTGTTGCAAACAGGAATAATGTTCTGGGATATTTCTACTCTGTACAGGCTTCCTTATTTTCACTCTATCAATTAGGTTATTATTGTGGAGTAACTACAATGTTTTTGATCCATCTTCAGTTTTCTCCTATCACAGCCATTAAGCTCTGTAACTGTTTTAAAGTCACCATTGGCCTCAAGGTGAAATCCCTGAGCGGTTGCTACACCAGTAGTGTAGCAATACATGTAGCAATACATCCAATACATCCAATACATCCAACTACAAATACCTAGGTGTCTGGCTAGACTGTAAACTCTCCTTCCAGACTCATATTAAACATCACCAATCCAAAATTAAATCTAGAATCAGTTTCCAATTTCGCAACAAAGCCTCCTTCACTCACGTTGCCAAACATACCCTCGTAAAACTGTCTATCCTACCGATCCTCATCTTGGGCGATATAATTGACAAATTAGCCTCCTTACACTCTACTCAGCAAACTGGATGCAGTCTATCACAGTGCCATCCATTTTGTCACCAAATACCCCCCATATACCACCTACCACTGCTACCTTAATGCTCTCGTCGACTGGCCCTCGCTACATATTCGTCACCAGACCCGCTGGCTCCAGGTCATCTATAAGTCTTTGCTAGGTAAAGCTCTGCCTTATCTCAGCTCACTGTTCACCATAACAACACCCACCCGTAGCATGCGCTCCAGCAGGTATATTTCACTGGTCATCCCAAAGCCAACACTTCCTTTGGCTGCCTTTCCTTAACGAATTGCAAAAATCGCTGAAGTTGGAGACTGATATCTCCCTCATTAACTTTAAGCATCAGCTATCTGAGCAGCTTACCGGTTTCTGCAGCTGTACACAGCCCATCTGTAAATAGCCCATAATCTACCTACCTCATCCCCATATTGTTTTGATTTACTTTTTTGCTCATTTGCACACCAGTATTTCTACTTGCACATCAGCATCTGCACATCTATCACTCCGGTGTTCATTTGCTAAATTGTAATTACTTCACTACTATGGCCTATTTATTGCCTTACCTCCTCACGCCATTTGCACACACTGTATATAGACTTTTTCTATTGTGTTATTGACTGTACTTTTGTTTATGTGTGTAACCCTGTGTAACTCTGTGTTGTTGTTGTGTCTCACTGCTTTGCTTTATTTTGGCCAGGTCACAGTTGTGAATGAGAACTTGTTCTCAACTGGCCTACCTGGTTAAATAAACGTGAAATAAAATATATATTTTTTTTCAAGTGTAACTAATTCTCCATGTTCAAAGGGATATTCAATGTCTGTTTTTTACCCATCTACCAATAGTTGCCATTCTTTGCGAGGCATTGGAAAATCTCCCTGGTCTTTGTGGTCTTTGTGGTTGAATCTGTGTTTGAAATGTATTTCTCGACTGAGGGACCTTACAGATAATTGTATGTGTGGGGTATAAAGATGAGGTAGTCAAAAATCATATTAAACACCATTATTTTACACAGAGTGAGTCCATGCAACTTATCATGTGATTTGTTCACTAAATCTTTGTTCCTGAACTTATTTATGCTTTTCATAACAAAGGGGTTGAATGTTTATTGACTCAAGACATTTCATATTTTCATTTGTAATACATTTGTAAAATAAATGTAAAACATAATTCCACTTTTACATTATGGGGTGTAGGCCAGTGACAATGTTTAAAATATTTAATCCATTTTAAATTCAGGCTGTAACACAACAAAATGTGGAAAAAGTCAAGGGGTGTGAATACTTTCTGAAGGCACTGTATATCAGTGCATGCGTAACAACCTAACCATCACGAAACTTCTATTCGATCAAATAAGACTCACATAGTGAATTAGCAATTACATTTCTTGTTGACCAAATTCTACACTCTCTCATTGACCTCCATATAAACATTTGTTTTCGTGGACATATATTGGGCGGAGTTAAACCTCTCACTTTGTCTCTTCCTTTCTGGTCAAGAGATTTGGGCCAGTAACCGAAAGGTCGCTGGTTCGAATCCCCAATCCGACTAGGTGAAAAATCTGTCTTTGTGCCCTTGGGCAAGGCAGTTAACCCCTATTGCTCCTGTAAGTCCCTCTGGATGAGAGCATCTACTCATTGTCGGTAATCAGGCCTACCAATGTTGTGTCATCAGCAAACTTAATGATGGTGTTGGAGTCATGCTTGGCCACGTAGTCATGAGTGAACAGGGGACTAAGCATGCACCCCTGAGCGGCCCCAGGGTTGAGGATCAGCATGGCAGTTGTGTTGTTGCCTAACCGGGGCGGACCATCTGGAAGTGAAGGATCCAATTGCAGAGGGAGGTGTTTAGTCCCAGGGTCCTTAGCTTAGGGATGGTGGTCTGCTTGAAACATGTAGGTATTACAGACTCGGTCAGGGAGAGGTTTAAAATATCAGTGAAGACACTTGCCAGTTGGCCTGTGCATGCTCTAAGTACACGTCCTGGTAATCCGTCTGGTCCTGCAGCCTTGTGAATGTAGACCTGTTTAAACGTCTTGCTCAGATCAGCTAGGGACTGCGTGATCACACAGTCGTCCGGAATAGCTGGTGCTCTCGTGCATGTTTCAGTGTTGCTTGCCTCAAAGCGAGCATAAAAGGCATTTAGCGCCTCTGGTATGATTGTGTCACTGGACAGCTCCCAGCTGGGTTTCCTTTTGTACAAGTTATTGGTGGTTGAAAATTCCTTGTGCCAAAAAGTAAGCTACCCATCCAATAATGCCTATCAGCCAGCTGGAAAAGAGAAATGGTCAGTTGTTATTAGCTTCTATAGCCACAGAGCCATAAACCCCGCCCATTTCTACAATTTCTGTTCTTACAATTTGGTTTCAAACCTAACCTTAAACACACTATTAACCTTATGTCTAACCCTACGCTAATATCCTGTCTCTACATTATTTTCAACCTAACTTCCGTTTCTCCCCAGAAACATAAGTGGGAACTCTGCTCAGGTGTCTTTCTACGTCTGCTATGTTAGATTAGCTTAACCCTAACCCTAACCCTAAATTATGACCAAAAAGTACATTTTAGTAGCCAATTTTGACTTTGTGGCTGTGGAATCGAACTTTGTGGCTATAGATGTAAGTGGAAACCGTAATGATCTGTCAAGGCAATATTTTTAATAGCTAGCCTAATGCATTTCACATTGTGTTGAGCTGCTGAGAATACCTCCTGAAGACTAGAAGGAGCATCAGTCATTTCCCAGGAAAGGGGAACTGCACCTGTTGATTTGGATTTTTTTTTGCTTGTTCCTCAAGTGTTCTGCTAATATAACAACATGTACCCTTCATTGTTATTCCCAGCCGATACAGATACTGTGCCTATCGACATTTTATCTGGTGGTAATGGGGCTACCTTGTCAAACATGTCAGAGCGGTCATATACCTTCCTGTGCGATGTCCCTTATACAACAGGAGTTCCCTGATCCTGGTGCAGAATACACAGGGTTTCTCCCTCCCCATATTGACAGATACCATTCAATTAAATAATAAAAGACAACACAAGTAAAATTTGTGTCTAGTAACATTTTAATGCAGAGTGCCATGTCCCTCTGCATTCAGAGACATCAATATCAAGCCTGTCTGTCAGTCTGGACTTCATCACATCATCTTGCAAGTCTCCAAGTGCTGGCTCAATAGATGCATCTGTAAAACATAATCAGTCACTGTTCTATTACCAATGGCAGTTAGGGATAGGTGATATCTGACACACCAACATGCAGTACTAGTCAAAAGTTTGGACACACCTACTCATTCAATGTTTTTCTTTATTTTTGCATTGTAGAATAATAGTCAAGGCAAAGCTGTCATCAAGGCAAAGGGTGGCTACTTTGGAAAATCTACAATATATTTTGATTTGTTTAACACTTTTTTGGTTACTACATGATTCCATGTGTTATTTTATAGTTTTGATGTCTTCAATATTATTCTACAATGTAGAAAATAGTAAAAATAAAGAAAAACCCTTGAATGAGTAGGTGTGTCCAAACGTTTGACCAGTACTGTGTACCATGCTGAAGTTTGAACAAGTCAGACTAAACCTACCTAATTCTAGTCTCCCCATCGACAACCGTTGGTGATGAGCAGGCAACAGGTGAGGCTGGAGGTAAGGTCTTCGCCAGCGCCCCATTAATGGGCATGGCAGCATAGATCAGCCCCCTGGCTCCTGGCATCAAAGATACTGGTTGGTCAAACACAAACACACACACAGAGCACTGACTACATTATCAATGATGTTTACGATTTGCATGGTGGAACCAACCTGATCACTGCATTCACCTTTCTATTTCACTTCAGATATCATGATATAAAAATAGAATGTCACCATCCTGATTCAGGTGTCCTGCCTAGGAATGCTCACAGCAAGGGAATGTCTGGGTGATGCTGAGGGTCCCCTTGCTGGTCTTCTCTATGTTGCATGTTCGGCAGCAAACTGGACATCTCTCGAACAACTGCAGCAGGCGTTCCTCATCTATTGAGGTGGTGTTGACTGGGAGGGCCTGTTACAGGGTGATAAAATAGACAGCCAAGTGGCAAATTGCATTTTCTTATGAAGAAAGGACAATGCTTTTTGATGATGCACTTCACAACCAAAATGAATCTAAAACTTATATCTGCTTGGCTGGGTAATTAACCTACTAGTTTACAGTGGTGACATGTCATTCAGAGCACCACCTGTTTTGAGCCCCACCTGTTTAGCAAAAAATATGTTTTTTCCCCTTGCTTTGCATGTTATTTTGGCATGAATACATGTCACATATCAGTTTGCAAACAATGTAAAAAATAAATAATAATTTAGTTAATAAATACAAACATGGTCTCATTTTTGCTTTCTTAAGGCAGCTCCAAAATGCAGGTGTTTTAGTCTAGTTCAGTGCTTTCTGTGGTGGTGGGGCAGTCAGCGGAAAATACGGAGCGTAAGGGTTGGTAATGTTCTCTAGTTGCGCCGTTATTGGCTCAGTGTTCTGTCACTCATGGGGACACTACGTCACCTCAAAATCTACAGGTAGAGCTCGAAAATTCAAGCCCCTAGAGTGCTGCAATAGACTTACATTAGAAGTGCCCATCCAAGGTGGCTCAAGGCAATTGGCCACAGATAAAATTGTTAAATCACGTTATATCTACTGTAGCTTTGATTGGACTGATCATGTCAACGTCATACTTTCAAAATCTTAGCAAGCAGTCATCTTGCATCAAGTCGGCAATCTATTGGCAAATACTTTTCAATCCTTGTCATTTGAAGAGAAATTATAGATACAACGTATCGGTGCTCATCGGCCATAAAACTTACACAAGTTGGAAATTGCAAATTTAACAATAAATGCTAAGGCGTCACTGCAACACCGGGTTCGATCCCAGGCTGTGTCACAGGTGGCTGTGACCGGGAGACCCATGAGGCGGCGCACAATTGGCCCAGCGTCGTCCGGGTTAGGGGAGGGTTTGGCCGGCCGGGATGTCCTTGCCTCATCGTGCTCTAATGTCTACTTGTGGCGGGCCGGGTGCCTGCAAGCTGACTTCGGTCATCAGTTTGACAGAGTTTCCTACGACACATTGGTGTGGCTGGCTTCCGGGTTAAGTGAGCAGTGTGTCAAGAAGCAGTGTGGCTTGGCTCTCGATCTTCGCCGAGTCCGATGAGACAGGATCGTAACTACAAATTGGATATCCCGATAAAGGGGGCAACGCCATGGGCCAGTAAAGTTTGAATACATTGGCCGTCTAGTCAATCCAGCAGGTCTTCTGCCGTGCTCAATACAACTGGAAACTTGGAAATCTCAGACAGTGAGTTTAAGACAACTGGGATAAAACTAGCGCCGACTGGGAAAACAATTTTGAACGGTCAACCAACTCGGAATTCCAAGTCGGAATATCGGGCCTCTTTCTAGAGCCAACAAGGACCTCCGCACCACCTTCCTGTTCAAGTGAGCACAACAAGGTAAGTCCAAAAATGTATTGTATACTGCTGCATGAATTATTAAATATGCCAGTGGGATATGCATAAGCCAAGAGAGTAATACTAAGTGCACAGTGCATTCGGAAAGTATTCAGACCCCTTGACTTTTATCACATTTTGTTACGTTACAGCCTTATTCTAAAATTGATTAAATTGTTTTTTTTCCTTCATCAATCTACTGTACACACAATACCTTACAACGAAAAAGCAAAAACAGATTATGAATTTTTTGCACATTTATTTAAAAATAAAAATACCACATTTACTTAAGTATTCAGACCCTTTACTCAGTACTTTGTTGAAGCACCTTTGGCAGCGATTACAGCCTTGAGTCTTCTTGTGTATGACGCTACAAGCTTGGCACACCTGTATTTTGGGAGTTTCTCTAATTATTCTCTGCAGATCCTCTCAAGCTCTGTCAGGTTGGATGGGGAGCGTTGCAGCACAGCTATTTTCAGGTCTATCCAGAGATGTTCAAGTCAGAGCTCTGGCTGGGCCACTCAAGGACATTCAGACACTTGTCTCGAAGCCACTCCTGCGTTGTTTAGGCTGTGTGCTTAGGGTCGTTGTCCTATTGGAAGGTGAACCTTCAACCCAGTCAGAGGTCCTGAGTGCTATCGAGCAGATTTTCATCAAGGATCTCTGTACTTTGCTCCATTTAGCTTTCACTCGATCCTGACTAGTCTCCCAGTCCCTGCCACTGAAAAACATCTCCACAGCATGATGCTGCTGCCACCACCATGCTTCACCAAAGGGATGGTGCCAGGTTGTCGCCACACGTAAAGCTTGGCATTCAGGCCAAGAGTTCAATCTTGGTATCATCAGACCAGAGAATCTTGTTTCTTATGGTCTGAGAGGCCCTTAGGTGCCTTTTGGAAAATTCCAAGCTGGCTGCCATGTGTCTTTTACTGAGGAGTGGCTTCTGTCTGGCCACTCTACCATAAAGGCCTGATTGATGGAGTGCTGCAGAGATGTTTGTCCTTCTGGAAGGTTCTACCATCTCCACAGAGGAACTCTGGATCTCTGTCAGAGTGGCCATCAGGTTCTTGGTCACCTCCCTTACCAAGCCCTTTCTACCTTGATTGCTCCGGGTGGACAGCTTTAGGAAGAGCCTTGGTGGTTTGAAACCTCTTCCATTTAAGAATGATGGAGGCCACTGTGTTCTTGGGGATCTTCAATGCTGCAGAGATGTTTTTGTACTCTTCCTCAGATCTGTGCCTTGACACAATCCTGTATCTGCGCTGTACGGACAATTCCTTCGACCTCCTGGCTTGGTTTTTGCTCTGACATGCACTGTCAACTGTGGGACCTTATATAGACAGATGTGTGCCTTTCCAAATCATGTCCAATCAATTGAATTTACCACAGGTGGACTCCAATCAAGTTGTAGAAACATCTCAATGATGATCAGTGGAAACATGATACACCTGAGCTCCATTTCGAGTCTAATAGCAAAAGTTCTGAATATTATGTAAATAAATAAATAAAGTTCTAAAAACTGTTTTTGCTTTGTCATTATGTGGAATTTTGTGTAGATTGATGAGGAAATGTTTTTATTTAATCCACTTTAGAATAAGGCTGTAACGTAACAAAATGTGGAAAAGGTCAAGGGGTCGGAATGCTTTCCTTAGGCACTCTATCTCCAGTGCTTGATTTATGGCTTCGCATATGACTGCCGTACACTCCACTCGGGCTCCCGAGTGCAGCGGTCTAAGGCACTGCATCTCAGTGCTAGAGCCATCACTACAGACACCCTGGTTCAAATCCAGGCTGTATCACAACCAGCTGTGATTTGGGAGTCCCACTGGGCGGTATGCAATTGGCCCAGTATCTTCCGGGTTTGGCCGGTGTAGGCCATCATTGTAAATAAGAATTTGTTCTTAACTGACTTGCCAAGTTAAATAAAGGTTAAATAAAACAAAAATAAAAGCACTATTCTGATTTTCTCTGTTGCCCACATCTTCAATATTTAAATATTTAAATGATAATGTTCCAGTATCTTAACGATGGAGGATCATTTTATATCCAGTTTTTAAGTAAACCTTTTTTTTTATGATTGAAGAGAAAAGTATTCAATGAGGGGAAGTGAAGTGGGCGGAGTGCTGATTTGCACGTGGAGCTTGGCAAAAGGGGGCATGATTTGTTGACATAATTGTAATCAAAACCCAACCTTCATTTACTGATTGTGATGCAGTGAGGTTCCAAAAACCGTTTTAGAAGACACTGACTGACTTTGTAACCAAAATGATCCTATTTACACTTTGAAGTCAATTTTGACACTACAATAAATGTGTATGACTCATATCAATGCCACAAAGACCGTTTTCAAAGGGGTACCTTGCTTTTATGGGTCAGTCGCTCTTTAACTATTCAAATGTATCTTGCATTTTTATGGGCTGATTGTTTAGAAATGGAGGTATGGGGTAGCCAAATTAGCCCAATTGTGTCCAATCACTTTGCACTTAGTAAAACAACATGCTCTTATGGCAACACGTTACAGTTTGGAGGAGCAATTACGAGTTTGCTAAAAAAAAAATCACTGACACGAAGTCCTCTGTCACGTGGTGAAGCCAGCATGGTCAACGTTACAGCGTATGCGGTATTATGTGAAGTCACATAAACCGACCCTGGATCTGCGGTTAGGGGCACGTTTTTGCGTGTCTTCTGACGTCAGAAATGGGTCGCGCATGTTCTTCCGCCCCTAATATATAAGCAACAATATAGTAGTAATTGTGTTTCAGTCACAGATGAACTTCGGACATTAATACTGTCCAGGTAAATTGCTTCAGAATTAGTTCAACGCCAGTGCTAGCAGAAAAAAAGTGTGTTCCTTGATATTGAATCGCGTTTACGATAAAGTGTCTAGCTGAAATAGCGACTGCTAGTTTAAAGTTGCATGAAGCTAAAGTTGCTAACTGGAACAACGATGGCTAGAACGCTGCAACTTGACACTTTTGAGTTGGTCAATTTAGTAGCTAACTAGATAGTTTTCCCCTTCTCTGCAAGAAGGTCGAATTGGCTAGCGAGTTATGTCGCTTGATGCTGAACACTTCTGCCCATGAGCCAAGCCCTAGTTAGCTAGCTAAATTAGCTTGTGCATGCTAACTAGTACTTAGCTAACTCCAGCAGTGTGCCGTTGAGCTATTTCATGCACACATTTGGTTGACTATGTCACAATGTTCATTTTGTTTTTCTGGGCACTGTGAACGGTACCGTCAACCAATTTAAGAAATGCATCGTAAATTTAACTAGGTAATGTGGTGCTAGCGTCACAGCAACTCGTTGTGGTCGAGCGAGGTATCAAACGTCAGTGCGGTGCGTCTGCGATCGTTAGTTTATTCGAGGCTTAGCTAGAGCCTATACATTCCAATATAGTAAATTGTTCTGTTATTGTGCCTTTGGACACGCATCGAACTGTTGCTTGCTCGCTTCAAAACATACGCTACACTCTTGATGAATCCTGGACAGGTAAACACATGCGTCATGTGACCCACTTTGGGATTAACTAGCTAATGTATGTAATTTAACCAATATGTAAATCAAGAATAATGCTTTCAAAAGTTGGGAACGTTATGGATCTTGAGTCCCACACTCAAGTGAATTTACAGTGTCAGTAAATTGGATACCCATGCATTATCATCAGCTACCTTCCTTGCACAATCATTGGTTGCTTATATTTTGTTTTGATAGGAATGTAGACTGAGCAGTATTAGCTAACAGTACAATTTTGTCAGCAGGTGAAGAGAGATTCCACTGGAAAATCAGAGGGCTCTAAAAAGACTGACTTCATTTTGTCCTCAACATGGGGGTTGTAATATCCCGGTTTAGGGTATGTATGGCATAACCTGTGTTTTCCTGTTATCACAGGTTGGTGGCACCTTAATTGGGGAGGCTGGGCTTGTGGTAATGGCCGGAGTGGAAAAGGTGGAATTGTATCAAATACAACAAGTATATGGCTTCAGTGTGTTTGATTCCATTCGCTCTGTTCCAGCCATTATTGTGAACCGTCCTCCCCTCATCAGCCTCCACTGATATGTATGGATTGAATACGTATTAAATATATTTTTAGAAACTTAGTTGGCTCTCAGTTTAGAGTTAGAATACACAAGGTGCAATTTTGAAATTTGGTTGTGCATCAGTTTTTAGCTGATGTTGGTCACTCAAATAGCCATGTCAGCTAAAAAAATGTTGATTGGGAAGTTAGTCTAGCCTGTTATCTAAACTTGTAGTACTCATGGCCGTATACTGACTGGGCATGTGCCCAGGGCCCTGACTTCCAGGGGACCCCATAGATTTTTTTATTTTTTTGTCAGTCTCTCTGATAACCTATTAAAGGAAAAAATCCTATCATTTACAGTGTTCCATAACACTAATATGTGAGGACAATATCTTTCATTTTGTCATATATAAGGTTGGTAGCAATGTGAAAATTGTTGTGGAAATCTGTTGCAGCTGAAGTTTACTACAAAACCTGGCAATGCTCTCTATGGGCTAGCTAGCTAGGTACGTAGCCACACGCAATAATACCAAAGTCAATATCTGCACGTGAAGTAGCTGTAAAATCATCTAAACAAACTGCACTGTCAATTTAGGAGTCTACATTCTCACCATGTTCAACCTGCATTATGACATGGGCCAGTATTGAAATCTGACATGTATGATAGATGTTTTTGAGATCTTAAAGGCCTATTCCTGTTTACTTCCAGTGTAGTGAGCGCAGCCTTATCGTAATGCTACGTCATACCGGCCCAACTGCTGCCTGCTTAAACTGCAATAGCTCAGATACACACATGAAATGACCCAGGGAAGCGGTAGTTCATCGCCCAGAGATGCACAAAGTCTTTACTTTAGCATGGCAAAATTTGTGGAATTGCAGGAAATTCAATGTTAAACTGCTTTATTATAGTTTTTTGCTTTAAAACTTTCTATACACCCCATGGAAAAAATTTGTAGAAATATACTTTAAAACAAAAAAATTATCCTGAGGGGAGAGCAACCAAATTTCACTTAGGGGCTTGTCCTAGGTACTAGTATAACGCATTTAGTTAAGAGTGAAGTAGTTTATCTGCACAAATCAGTTGACTGCGTGTGTGGTTATGGCTGTGGGGTATGCAGACCCACGAGCCACTGCAGGCCCTGTGAGTTCAAAATGTGTGGCCCCCACCCCCATCAAAGTTGCCCATCCCTGCTATAGAATGTATGGCGTAACTTGTTTGACATTTAAATAGTGCAGCATTAAAGAAGTGTTCTGCAATGCTCACAAACACACAAGATGTATTATGCATAAGCTGCTGTGGTGTTATTGACATTACTGAATATCTTTCATTGGATGTTAAATCGTGAAAGGGATTAGTTGACTCGGTCTGTCTACATTGCTTGGCAGTGCATATGTCTGAAATAACATTGATGTCATTTTCTTCTAGTATAGAGGAGAATGTGTGGGTGATACTCATTGGCCGATATGTAATTCAAGTCTAGTGATCGTTCACTTGCTTGAGCTCTGTTTAGTGCAATATGTCCATGCATGGGACAGGAAAGATACAAAAACCTCTGCTTTCACATGTTATGGCTTTGCTATTTAGCGCTTCCTAAAAACAAATGCTGTTATATGGGGTAATGGACCATAGCATTGTTATCATATCAACATGATAATGGTAAATGTAATGATGATACTATAGGCCTATATACGGTTTAGCAGACAATTTTATCCGAAGTGACATACAACAGCGAGTGCTTTTATTTGTATTAGTGGCCCCAGCTATGTCCTGTAATTTAGGAACAGCATATTTTATACAACAAGTGGAAATGCAAGTGCTTTTGAATGAAATTTTTGTTCATCACAAGTTTAATTTTTTTTTAAATACTACAATGACACAATACTTCTCTTGCATTTCTCAAAGAGAAGCAACAATCTGCACATCTAGATGAATGGACAGTACTATTTTTCACACAAGTTGTGTTCTGAATGGGAACATTTAGTGGGAACATGCAGTAATTTGATCTTATGCAAACTGGAAGACAATGTAGGGACCCTCAAAATTCCAGAAAATAAGCCTATGCTTCAATGGTCATAACCTATGGATGGTACCCTGCTTTCTTAAAACTGAACTCAATGTATGTCTTCAATCTCTAATTGTATCTCATTTATTTTTCTTTGGACAGACTAAGCCATCAACTGTAGAGGTTTTGGAAGGAATTGATAAGGTATGTGTTTCTGCTTTTTGAAAAAATATATTTAGCCTCAGAGGCTACACTCCCTCAAGATGACGTTGATCAAGAGTATTTTGGGAACTTGCTCTAGACTAGAGATTGACCTTATTACATTATACAGATCCTGTCTCGCTCGAGGTTTAGACCACTGGAACCAATGTCCAGTGGAGTGACAGACACAAATGTTTCCTAGCACCAGCGGAGGATAGGTCGCTACGCTGTCCACCAACTGATATTTTTGGGGGTGAGGTTAATCAACACCGAGAACCAAAGGTGTTTCCTTTCCATCTAAATATAAAGGAAAGATAAGTTGGCAATGCTGTCTGATTTAAGCCTGCATTGAATACACAGGCTTTTGTCAAGATCACAGGAGGAAGGATGGAAAAGTCATGTTTCCAAATGTTACGCCACAGTCCAGGTTCCAACACTTATATTGTATTGATATTTGGCTTTATGCTGGTTGTTTATGTATTCATCATACACACGAGGTACAGTATTGACATAATTGTAGCCATTCGGTAATGTTGGATAACTAAAAGTTCTGATATTAGTATTATAATTTGGGAATACTAAACTTCTTGTCAGTTTATAGAGGGAGAGCTGGGCTATATTCAATGTGTGTTTTTTTTTGTTTGTTTTTGAGGAACGTGATCATTGTTTTTTACAGGATATCCAGGCTTGTGAGGAATGTCAAGAACTGTATCAAAAACAGTTGAAGTTATGGGTGTGGAGACTGCTTCAGTACTCATCTCTTCTTTACCTGATGGCTAGCATAATTGTGTATCTTTGGTACCTCCCTGAACAGATGATTGGAAAGGTCATATTGGTCCTTCCTTTTGTTGTATTTCCACTATTGTAAGTATAGCTGTTTAAAAACGTTTCTAAAGAAATTGATTGCTATAGCTACTAATAGTTTGTTACTGAACCTGCAATTGAGGTTCTAATATTTATTTCAACAGTGTATGGCTCCTTCGAAAGGGGCTGCTCACTCTTTTTAAAAGAAGAACAGAAAAAAACAGTATGTGCTTTGAACTTTATTTACCTCTGCCTCATCATTATTATGACACCGCTGCTAATCTCTGTTATCTATATGTAGTCTTCATTTTTTTTTACTGCATTGTTGGTTAGGGGGTCGTAAGTAAGCATTTCACTAAGGTCTGCTAAATCTGTTGTATTTGGCGCATGTGACTAATACAATTTTACTTGACATTCTGCTTTTGGTGTAATCACTCAAATGTCGTTTTTTGTTTCAGATGAAAAATTGGAGGACCTCAAATCACAAAAACGAAAAATGGTAAGTTCACTTTTTTACAGGGTTGCTTTTGATTGGGTGAACATCGTCTAGACCGCAATTTAGAATCCCACCATAGCTGATCACTTAATCTTTAAAAGGGTGAAAAACAATGTGGATCCACTTAATCTTTAAAAGGGTGAAAAACAATGTGGATCCCCAAATCATTTATGAAGGTGTCATATGAAAGAGCTGAGATGTCTGCACTTCAAAAAAATCCTTATCCATTTTTACATTCTGTAACTTATTTTAAATTGGCTTAATCTGGCATTTTCCTCTATTGAGATGAACACTTACAAGGTGTCGTACCTAAGTATTGCTATTGAGTTTTTATAGCACTTTGCTTAAATAATTGCTACACCTAATAAATAATCTAAAATCAATGTATGCAGCCATTAATTGGCATTAAGACTTTACTTGCTTAAGCACTCTGCTAGAAGGAAATACATCTGAGAAAATGCTTGTCATCTCATGACTAATAACTTTCAATAATTATGGCTGATGGATTTTCACACTCCATTATTGAAGGAGGGTGTGTAATTCTTATTTTTCGTAAACAATTTGCATTATTTGATATTTCCCTGAAATGAAGTTGCTTAAACACCTAGCTTCTCTATTGGTTGCCGAGCTGAGGAGCGTCGTGCAGCATTGCAAAATATTTATGCAGTACATAATTCAAACAACGACCACCGTTTTAACTTCTTTGGTGTAATATCGCAAACTGACAGGGCTGTTTTACCATTAAAGATTCCAGCTTTAAAGGCCCAATGCAGTCAATAATTTCAGTTTTATATCAGATTGTACAGCTGATTAAACTAAGACTGTAAAAGTGTTAACATTTTTGATCAGTGTTATTTCCTCATAGTTGCTTGTTGAAAATACAATCTACGCAGGACATTCTCATCACCATGCAGTAAATTGGTTAATAGAACTATTTTATTTTATTTTTAATTTAACTAGACAAGTCAGTTAAACAAATTCTTATTTGCAATGTTGACCTAGGAATAGTGGGTTAACTGCGTTGTTCAGGGGCAGAACAACAGATGTTTTACCTTGTCAGGCGCCCGAATTTGCTACACTCTTTAATTCCTGGTGTCGTAACCTCGACGGAGCTATGTCCTTGGCCCAATGCTCTAACCACTAGGCCACCTGCCGCCCCACTATACCAAGCGTTACAAACCTCTCTGCCAAAAGCTAGTTTTTGGTTTTCCCCTCCCCACTCAAACCAGTCCCAGATAGCCCTAACACAATTATTTATTGAGCAATAGTTTTGCTAAAAAGCCATTTTTGCCCATTGTTTTTTTAATGGAAATCTATCGCAATAAGGTACTTAATTGGTAACCAGAAATGATTTGATATTGATGTAAAAAAAAAAAAAAAAAATAGCTGCATTGGGCCTTTTTAAAGGGTGTAGGCATACTACGGACACTTATTTTCAAAAACATTTAACAATGCAGTGATAGAATGTCGGTCTGGCTGCCGTTTTGACTTTTGTAGGTAGCTCATTTTGTGGAGTTTCATAAGACTGGAGAAGAAACATCTAGTTGAGAATATCCACATACTTCAAACACCAACGCATCATATTGATATGTTTTACATTTTTCCAGGCATTGTAAAGACTTGGGCCTGTATCCACAAAGCTTCTCAGAGCAGAAGTGCTGATCTAGCATCAGTCTAGTCTTTTAGATCATAATGAATAAGATTTGTATGAACAGGTCTTAGATCAGCACGCCTACTCTGAGACGCTTTGTGTTTATGGGCCCGGATCTGTGCAGATGCATGACAGGATAGATGTGGGTCGTAGGACCCACCTGTTTTTAAAGCAGTTCATTATTTCAAGAAATCAATTAGTGTGTTCACATGCTCTTTTTAATTTGATTAATGATGATATGGAAGGTACGACATTAGTCATCATTGATGTCTTCATTACTCATTGGATTTGAACAGAATTAAATGTATGGAATGGTGACATGTCATAACATCATTAGTCAATGAACAGATCAAACACAAGTGTCTTGAATAAAAACCTGCGTAGTCAAAGGGGTTAACTGGAACACCAATCCTTGTTTCAATACTCCAATGCTTGCCTGAAGACGAATACTATGATGTTTGACTGAATAACTTTTTTTTTTTTTTTTATTATTTTTTAAAAATAACCTAACAGGTGTCAAATCAACCTGACTTTCAATTTGTGCTTTATTTGCCCTTTTCATTTCCTTTTACATTGAAAATATGAACTGCTTTTGTTCAACAGCTTCTAGAGGTGATGGAGACTGAAACATATAAAACCGCAAAAATTATTCTGGAGAGATTTGATCCTGATTCAAAGACAAAGGTGAGTATTCCATCTTCCTCTGAGCCCACTAATTCTTTGAATACCCCCCGCCGCCGCTATAATTAACCTTGAAAGTATCCTTCTTAATCTTGTTTCCAATTTGAAGGTGCCTGAATCCATTCCAAGTGGAACACCTATGACTCCAAAACCTGGCCAAGGTAATGTACAGTGCCTTGCGAAAGTATTCGGCCCCCTTGAACTTTGCGACCTTTTGCCACATTTCAGGCTTCAAACATAAAGATATAAAACTATTTTTTTGTGAAGAATCAACAACAAGTGGGACACAATCATGAAGTGGAACGACATTTATTGGATATTTCACACTTTTTTAATAAATCAAAAACTGAAAAATTGGGCGTGCAAAATTATTCAGCCCCCTTAAGTTAATACTTTGTAGCGCCACCTTTTGCTGCGATTACAGCTGTAAGTCGCTTGGGGTATGTCTCTATCAGTTTTGCACATCGAGAGACTGACATTTTTTCCCATTCCTCCTTGCAAAACAGCTCGAGCTCAGTGAGGTTGGATGGAGAGCATTTGTGAACAGCAGTTTTCAGTTCTTTCCACAGATTCTCGATTGGATTCAGCTCTGGACTTTGACTTGGCCATTCTAACACCTGGATATGTTTATTTTTGAACCATTCCATTGTAGATTTTGCTTTATGTTTTGGATCATTGTCTTGTTGGAAGACAAATCTCCGTCCCAGTCTCAGGTCTTTTGCAGACTCCATCAGGTTTTCTTCCAGAATGGTTCTGTATTTGGCTCCATCCATCTTCCCATCAATTTTAACCATCTTCCCTGTCCCTGCTGAAGAAAAGCAGGCCCAAACCATGATGCTGCCACCACCATGTTTGACAGTGGGGATGGTGTGTTCAGCTGTGTTGCTTTTACGCCAAACATAACGTTTTGCATTGTTGCCAAAAAGTTCAATTTTGGTTTCATCTGACCAGAGCACCTTCTTCCACATGTTTGGTGTGTCTCCCAGGTGGCTTGTGGCAAACTTTAAACGACACTTTTATGGATATCTTTAAGAAATGGCTTTCTTCTTGCCACTCTTCCATAAAGGCCAGATTTGTGCAATATCCGACTGATTGTTGTCCTATGGACAGAGTCTCCCACCTCAGCTGTAGATCTCTGCAGTTCATCCAGAGTGATCATGGGCCTCTTGGCTGCATCTCTGATTAGTCTTCTCCTTGTATGAGCTGAAAGTTTAGAGGGACGGCCAGGTCTTGGTAGATTTGCAGTGGTCTGATACTCCTTCCATTTCAATATTGTCGCTTGCACAGTGCTCCTTGGGATGTTTAAAGCTTGGGAAATCTTTTTGTATCCAAATCCGTCTTTAAACTTCTTCACAACAGTATCTCGGACCTGCCTGGTGTGTTCCTTGTTCTTCATGATGCTCTCTGCGCTTTTAACGGACCTCTGAGACTATCACAGTGCAGGTGCATTTATACGGAGACTTGATTACACACAGGTGGATTGTATTTATCATCATTAGTCATTTAGGTCAACATTGGATCATTCAGAGATCCTCACTGAACTTCTGGAGAGAGTTTGCTGCACTGAAAGTAAAGGGGCTGAAGAATTTTGCACGCCCAATTTTTCAGTTTTTGATTTGTTAAAGTTTGAAATATCCAATAAATGTCGTTCCACTTCATGATTGTGTCCCACTTGTTGTTGATTCTTCACAAAAAAATACAGTTTTATATCTTTATGTTTGAAGCCTGAAATGTGGCAAAAGGTCGCAAAGTTCAAGGGGGCCGAATACTTTCGCAAGGCACTGTAGTTGACTAGATATTTTAAGGCCTTTCATGTGCTTGCGTTGCAGACCACTGATAAACATAATCCCTGCATTGTTTCCTCCATTAGAACTCCGTCAGCGGAATGTCACTCCTCGGCCCCCGGTGGCGGTGACTCCTGCTGCAGCACGTCCTCTTCTGGCACCAGGGGCCACCCATGCAGGACCGCCCCTCCACTCAGCTCCTGGAGGACCCCCAGAGAGAATCCTGTCTGCTGAGGCTGCTCAGCAGAGCTTGATGAAGAGGCCCATGACCCCTGGCACACCTGTTCCAGGAGTGGGTGAGTTAGCTGCACACGGGGACCACATCATAATGTGGTCGATTTTTAAGGTGATTTACCCATCCCTGTCTCACCAGTCCTTCAGGGATGGGACTCCATTTTTTTTATATAAAAAAGTATATATATATATTTTTTTATTACAGTACCGGTATGACAGTTTGTTTTACAAATGGTAGTTATGACCAATTAAGTGTAGTATTTGAATCCATTATGGTAGGGTTTGCCGTAAAACAAACCGAAGGTCAAGCTTGTTCCAGAGGAGGCGTAAATGGTTAACAAAGTCAATAGGTGTGAAATTGTACCTAGATTTTAGGGCCATTTGCAGCATACAATTTGTTCCAATTAAGAAAAAAAAAAGAAAAAAACTTCATTAAGATTTCTCATGACCAAGGGTGATTCCAAAATAAACCGGACACTAGCCAGGTTTCCATCAAACCTTTTTATACGAGTGAAGTACATGTAGGATTAAAAGAAGTCATGACAGGCCTGAAGGACAGGCCTTAAACTTTCCAAATGTAGACAAATGTGTAACCATGTGGCAAGGTGGCGTCTTTTTGTCTGTAAAATTAATTATGCAAAAAATGGTGGTGAATATGCCTTAATGCGCATATATTGATCTAATATTATATAGAAGTAAACTTGTAGTCACGTGATATGTTGTTTGGTATTCACGCTACAACTCTGGAAAGCTTTTTCTTCATTAGGCTACAGATGAAATTATACTGAACAAAAATATAAACGCAAGTGGAGTGTTGGTTTCATGAGCTGAAATAAATGATCGCAGAAATTTTCTATACGCATAAAAAGCTAATTTCTCTCAAATTGGGCACATTTGTTTACATCCCTATTAGTGAGACTTCCCATTGCCAAGATAATCCAACCACCTGACAGGTGTGTCATATCAAGAAGCTGATAAAACTGCAGGATCATTACACAGGTGCACCTTGTACTGAGGACAAAAGGCCACTCTAAAATGTGCAGTTTTGTCACACAACGCCACACTTTTGCAATTGGCATGCTGACTGCAGGAATGTCTGCCAGAGCTCTTGCCAGAGAATTTAATGTTAGTCTTTCTACCATGAACTGCCTACAATGTTGTTTTAGAGAATTTGGCAGTACGTCCAACCAGCCTCACAAGTGCAGACCATGTGTAACTAAACCAGCCCAGGACCTCCACATCCGGCATCTTCACATGCGGGATTGTCTGAGACCAGCCAACCGGACATCTGATGAAACAGGAGTATTTCTGTCTGTAATAAAGACCTTTTGTGGGGTGGGACTAATTCTGATTGGCTATGCTCTCCCAGGCCCACCCATGCTTGCGCTCCTGCCCAGTCATTTGAAATCCGCTGTTGGCTAGAGCACATGCGCGAAGACCAGCGTGGGCTCATTCGCTTTCCAACACATTTGTTGTGACAACCAGTAGTAGAGTTGAAAATACGATTTGAAACCATTTACTTTTTTATTAGGTACATAGGAATTTAACTGCAGAAGTAATTTTTATGTGCACTACATCAACACGCACAACCATTTATCCACAACAAGTCAGTTTGATGGGTCATCTTGTGGGAAACCGCCTGTAGTTTTTATGCAGATTTTACAACGTTAAAATCTGTCGCCCATTGGATGGAAACCTAGCTACTGTCAGTTTATGTTAAGTGTATATTTACTCTTATGTAAACATGCGGTCTGGCCTTGGACACTTCATAGGAAATGCGAAAGAGGGCAAACCGTTAAAGACTGTTTGCTTTCCCAGAGAAAGCAACATGGTGTAATTGCCATGTGGAATGCCAACTGAGGTGTACAAGAGCCAAGATCACTTTAACTATGATTAATTAGGTAGGCCGGCATTTGTTCTCTGGGCATTGGTACTGAAATGTTACTAAATGCCTTTCTATTGGCCAGGTGAAATTGCGTTTGGCATAGGCACACCATGCAAATGTTTCATATGGCTCGAAACTCAGGCACTTTTGTGGAAAATTGAAAGTGAAAAGCAATTTGATAGAAAGAGTCACCACAGAGTTTCCATATGTTGGTAAATGAATAAGCAGCAGGAAGCTGAGACTTTGCCAAGTCTCCCAGAAATGACCAGTCATCTTCCTATGATTGCTCTTGATGTTAGATTATATTAATTACTGCTCAGCAACACAGCAGGGATTCTCGTTCAAGTGCTTTGCAAGTGAGATCCATTTCCAAGTCATTATTAAAACCTGTCCGTATCAACCGTTTATCATGGTCCTCTGCTGCTAACTGTAGATTTGTCTGGTTTCTTCTCCTCTGGCGCAGTGTGTGACGATTTGTGTTTGAGAACAGACTTTGTGCAGCTAATGTGCACGTGTGTTTGCCATAACAGGAATGCACCCTCCAGGCCCACCCTTGGCCAGACCTGTTCTCCCCCGGGATAGAGGCACCATGGACAGGGTCATTGAGTACTTTGTTGGCGATGGCCCTCAGAATAGGTAAAATGTTGCTTCTGCTTGAGTGTCACCCAAATATTTGCTTTTGGAAATCAAATCTGTATTTGTGCAGATGTAAGCGCTATAGGAATTTACAGTTAAATGTATTTCTAGTGACAATTGCTATGTTTTAAATACAGCTAAATTATCTTTAATTTCATTGCATGTATGCATTCTAACAGATTATTTTCTCCCTCCAGATATGCCCTCATATGCCAGCAGTGTCTCACCCATAACGGCATGGCATTAAAAGAGGAATTTGAATATGTTGGTAAGATTTAGAGAAACACGACTCTGTCAGTCTCCATCAAACACTGCGCCTTCATTTGCCCTCTAGCATTTGGCAGTGCCGTATATCATCAGGCTCTTAAAAGCCTCTGCCACTACCAGCCTCTGTAAGCAAAAAGAGCCCATCTAGATTGACTATGCAAACGAGTGTAACCCATCGATCTGATGAGTTTATGCGTCTTTGACTCAATTCTTCTTGGAATATCATTGGTTTCATTTTCATTATACATGAATCTGTGTCTACACGGAAATGTATGACAATCATTCAGTTGACAGTCACTTTGGGCATGGTGGTTTATGTGTCTCGTTTCAGCCTTCAGATGTGCATATTGTTATGTCCTGAATCCTGCGAGAAAGACCAGACCCCAAGCCCCCCGACTCTCTGAGGTCACTGCTGAGGCAAAGACGCCCTCACACGCACCCATACCAACATCACCAACACCTGTAGAACCAGCACCCGTAGAACCAGCACCTGCCCCTGAAGCTGATGAGAGCCCCGCTACTTCAGGTATGTCTCTGCGCAACCTCATCATTCTTGTTCCCAAATACACTGCTCAAAAAAACTCCTGGACAGTCTGTGGTGCAACGTGGCGTTGGTGGATGGAGCGAGACATGATGTTTCAGATGTGCTCAATTGGATTCAGGTCTGGGGAATGGGCGGGCCAGTCCTTAGCATCAATGCCTTCCTCTTGCAGGAACTGCTGACACACTCCAGCCACATGAGGTCTAGCATTGTCTTGCATTAGGAGGAACCCAGGGCCAAACGCACCAGCATATGGTCTCACAAGGGGTCTGAGGATCTCATCTCAGTACCTAATGGCAGTCAGGCTACCTCTGGCAAGCACATGGAGAGCTGTGTGGTCCCCCAAAGAAATGCCACCCCACACCATGACTGACCCACTGCCAAACCGGTCATGCTGGAGGATGTTGCAGGCAGCAGAACGTTCTCCACGGCGTCTCCAGACTCTGTCTCGTCTGTCACGTGCACAGTGTGAACCTGCTTTCATCTGTGAAGAGCACAGGGCGCCAGTGGCGAATTTGCCAATCTTGGTGTTCTCTGCCGAATGCCAAACGTCCTGCACGGTGTTTGGCTGTAAGCACAACCCCCACCTGTGGACGTCGGACCCTCATGGAGTCTGTTTCTGACCGTTTGAGCAGACAGATGCACATTTTTGGCCTGCTGGAGGTCATTTTGCAGGGCTCTGGCAGTGCTCCTCCAGTTCCTCCTTGCACAAAGGCGGAGGTAGCGGTCCTGCTGCTAGGTTGTTGCCCTCCTACGGCCTCTTCCACGTCTCCTGATGTACTGGCCTGTCTCCTGGTAGCGCCTCCATGCTCTGGACACTACGCTGACAGACACAGCAAACCTTCTTGCCACAGCTCGCATTGATGTGCCATCCTGGATGAGCTGCACTACCTGAGCCACTTATGTGGGTTGTAGACTCCGTCTCATGCTACCACTAGAGTGAAAGCACCGCCAGCATTCAAAAGTGACCAAAACATCAGCCAGGAAGCATAGGAACTGAGAAGTGGTCTGTGGTTACCACCTGCAGAACCACTCCTTTATTGGGGGTGTCTTGCTAATTGCCTATAATTTCCACCTGTTGTCTATTCCATTTGCACAACAGCATGTGAAATTTATTGTCAATCAGTGTTGCTTCCTAAATGGACAGTTTGATTTCACAGAAGTGTGATTGACTTGGGAGTTACATTGTGTTGTTTAAGTGTTCCCTTTATTTTTTTGAGCAGTGTATAATGTTCACACAGCTACTTAGCTCAAGTTCTCAACTTCTGCATATATAGTGTATGTGGACACAACTTCAAATATGTGGCTGAAATAGCCGAATTCACTCGTGTGTTTAAAATCTATCGCACAGCCATGCAATCGCCGTAGACAAACAATGACAGTAGAATGGCCTTAATGAAGAGCTCGGTGACTTTCAACGTGGCACCGTCATAGGATGCCACCTTACCAGCAAGTTCATTTCTGTCCTGCTAGAGCTGCCCCGGTCAACTGGCAGTGCTGTTATTGGGAAGTGGAAACGTCCAGGAGCAACAACGGCTCCGCTGCGAAGTGGTAGGCCACACAAGCTCACAGAATGGAACCTGCGAGTGCTGAAGCTCGTAAAAATTGTCTGTCCTCGGTTGCAACACTCAATATTGAGTTTCAAATTGCCTCTTGAAGCAGTGTCTGCTGTTCGTCGGGAGCTTCATCAAATGGCTTTCCATGGCTGAGCAGCTGCACACAAGTCTAAGATCACCATGCCCAATGCAAAGCATCGGCTGGAGTGGTGTAAAGCTCGCCGCCATTGGACTCTGGAGCAGTGGAAATGCCTTTTCTGGAGTGATGAATCACGCTTCCCCATGTGGCAGTCCGACGGACATATCTGGGTTTGGCGGATGCCATTTGAACGTTACCTGCCCCAATGCACAGTGCCAACTAAAGTTTGGTGGAGGACTAATGGTCTGGGGTTGTTTTTCATGGTTCGGGTCAGGCCCCTTAGTTCCAGTGACGGGAAATCTTAACGCTACAGCACACAATGACATTCTAGACGATTCTGTACTTCCAACTTTGTGGCAAGCCCTTTCCTGTTTCAGCATGACAATGCTCCCATGCACAAACGAGGTCCATGCATAAATGGTTTGTCGATCTGTGTGGAGGAACTTGACTGGCCGCCAGCCACTGATTTTAAAAAAAAAAAAAAAAAAATCTACCACCCACTCAGATTTTTTTTTAGTAGACCAAATAAAAAAATATTCACACAAATTACACCAACAAAACACAAGCGGATGAGCATGCGTTGCAATGCTACTAAAATGTAAAACAAGGCAGGAGTAATGTGGTATATTGTTTAATTACATTTAACCAAAATATCAGATGAGACAATGTTCACGGTTGAACTAATGTAATTAGCATGAGGTTGTAAGTAACAAGAGAATTTCCCAGGACACAGACATATCTGATATGGGCAGAAAGATAAATTCTTGTTAAAGCTAACTGCTCTGTTCATTTTACAGTAGCTATTACATTGAAATAATACCATGTTATTGTTTGAAGAGTGCATGGTTATGTACTCAAATGTATCAATAAGCCATTTAGGCACATTTTGAGCAGACTTGATACATTTTGAACAGTAATGCAATGGGTCATTGGATCAGTCTAAAACTATGCACATACACTGCTGCCATTTAGTGCCTAAAATCCAAATTGCGCCTAAACTGGAATAATGCATTGTGGCTTATCTCTTGCATTTCAAAGATGTAAACAAAACATTTATTTTGTATTATCTTTTATCAGATCTGTGTTATTCTCCTACATTAATTTCACATTTCCACAAACTTAAGTGTTTCCTTTCAAATTGTATCAAGAATATGCATATCCTTGCTTCAGGTCCTGAGCTACAGGCAGTTAGATTTGGGTTTGTCATTTTAGGCAAAAATGTAAAGGGTCTGATCCTTAAGAGGGCGAGATGTTACTGTGGTAATGCTACTCGTCATGCTTGTGCCTGTGAGATTGAGTCCAACTAGTAGCCGCTTTGTCTTCTCTTCCCAAACAGTTGATACTTAAACATTGAAAAACAACCTAGCTTGTAAATAGCCAAGAAACAGAAGAACAAAGTCTCACTTCAGTAGACTTTTGTTTAAAGTAAATTAGACCAACTTTTACACCTGTGCGCAGTGCTACTAAAAATGTTTCGCTCGTCACGTGAGCACAGCCCCCAGCCAGTTAGTGTTGTCGTGGGATAGGCAATAGTAGGATTTGTGCGGTTGTTTGACCTTGTGCGGTTTAATTTACCAGCTATGAAACAAAATGGCAGAAATACTTAAACTCGATACAGCAGCATTTATTTGGCTAAAATGTGATCATACTTGACAATTAAATATATATCTATTTTTATTTACACATGCAAGTGAAATGGTGACACTGTGGAGCCCTGACCACCCACCAATGTGGCTGGTGAAATGGACATCTTACCCGCCAATGCTAAAGTCCACCTACATTTGGCAGGTGGCCGGTTTTCATTTTTAGGCGCTGATTGGCAGAATTTCCTAATTGTCTTCATTGCTTACTTTCTTAAATGCCTGTAAATTGAATTGATCCTCAATTTTAGTTGCCGAGAAGCAGCCTACTCCCCCAGCTGAAGAGATCCAGGAGTTGGTGACTCTGACCACAGATACTGCCCCAGAAACAGAAGTGCCAGGAACTTCACAGTCTCTGCAACTCACCCCAGTGAAGTCAGACGGGGAGCTGGATGTATCAGACATGGAGGTTGAATAGAATGTCATTTCAACACATTAATTTATGCTAGAACTATATTCTACTTTTTTCAGGGGGGGGGGGGGGGGGGGGGGGGGGTTCTTTCTGTTTTTAAAGTCAACTTAATAATGTTTAGATTAATGCTGTGAGGTAGAATGGCAGAATAACAGGCAACGGGTTTGGTATTAACTTAAAGGTATTTTCTTGTCAGTTGTCATGGTACCAATATGAATTTAATGATTGGAATAAAAGTGAACAGCCAACACTTGAGATTTTACGTCATGTCCACGGTACTTTCATGAACTGTACTTTCACTTCTATACATTACGCAACAGCACACTTAGTTCAGCTAGCGAAGCGTTTAGCGTTGATGCACTTATAGTGTTTTACATAAGCGGATAAGCAATTTCCCACATTACTATTGTATTTGTGACTCGTCTCTATCCATGTAGTCTACAGACATGCAAGATGATGACAATAACGAGCCAAAATCTAGCTAAGTAGTTTGAGTTTTTGCACATATGTAGAATGAGGGTTTCTTTTTTAAAATGTAAGTAATTTGCAACATTGTTTTAGTTTGTCTTTTGACTGAATGTCTTACCATGTCTACAGAAGTGCAAAAAATGTCCTGTCTGGTGTGATATGAAATATTTTTAGGGGGCAGATATTTATAGATACTATGGTATACGTTAGTGCCTTTTTAACAGTATTGACTAGGTTTTGGGTAGTCCTAGTACAATGGGACTAACCACATGTTTACACAGTAATAGTACAGTCATAGTAGTACTTATTTATTGCTTAAGAGGAGAAATTAAGCTGTATTTGCTGTCCTCTGCACCGGAGTGCCTTGATGCGTTTTATGTTTCCACTTTGAAATTAATAAAGACTTGAGTCATTGTCAGAATGCATGCGTTTGAAAATGCCAGTTTTGTGTGACCCTGCTATTTGGAGTTCAAGTTTTAATCTCCATTCTCTCAGGCTACCAGAGTTCATTGTTGAGAAGGATGTACTGCTGATTTCTGAAGCACCCATTCCAACACTTAAGGTACATTATATATACAAAAGTATGTGGACTCCCCTTCAAATTAGTGGATTTGGGTATTTCAGCTGCACCTGTTGGTGACAGGTGTATAAAATCAAGCACATGGCCATACAATCTCCATAGTCAAAACATTGTCGGTAGAATGGCCTTACAGAAGCACTCGGGGACATTCAACGTGGCACCGTCCTAGGATGCCACCTTTCCAACAAGTCAGTTTGTCAAATTTCTGGATATCAATCAACAAAGAGGTAAGAAGATGTAGGCTATAAGAGTATGGTGAAGGCTAGCTGTATTGGGTGCAGATGACTGAACTGCTCACTTTTGTGTCTGTGTCTGCAGGTATACAGATGAGACATACAAAGGTAGTTCAGTTAGTATTTTATGCAGATCACATTTACCATGCTCCTCCCTTACCTCTTCAATAAATATCCCATAGGCCTCTCCATTATGGACAAGGTATGTGTATGAAAACCATTATCAAAAGTTATTTTTTTTAAATTCACATTTACCACAACCAAGGTATGAATACTGTCGTGTGCATGTTTTGGTATTCATCTGTATAATTCAATTTTTCCCTCTATGCCTCTGATAAATACAACAGGTAACCTGTTCGATCACCATGCACTACAAAATCATTCTGGCTATGGAGAACATCAACACATTAACATCAACATGCCAGAGAATATACCCATTGGACTTGGGGCTCTGCTGGGAGTTTACCTCATATTTTGATTTTTTAAATTCTGCTTTGCCACTAAAATCACAAGCACTGACAACTAAAGTATTGTGTTACTGTTATTCATAGAAAAAACAACGGGAGGCGGTTAGTTAAAAAATGAACCCCAAAAGGTTCTGCAAGGATCTGTTAAAAGAGATTCTTTGAAGAACTTTTAAAGGGTTCTTCAAAGAATTTAGAGAGGTTCCCCCACAGTTTAAATTTAAAGAAACCCTAAAGGATACTCTAGGAATCTTTTATTTTTGTAGCGTACGTATACAATGCATTCGGAAAGTATTCAAAACCTTCACCTTTCCCACATTTAGTTAGCGTTACAGCATTATTCTAAGCTGGATTTAATTCTTTTTTTCAGCAATGTACACACACTACCCCATAATGACAAAGCAAAAACAGGTTTTTAGAAATGTTTGCAAATGTTGTACAAATAAAAACTGAAATACCTTATTTATGTAGGTATTTAGACCCTTTAGCTATGAGACTCAATTTAGCTCAGGTGCATCCTGTATCCATTGATCATCCTTGATATGTTTCTACAACAAATTGATTGGAGTCCGCCTTTTGGTAAATTCAATTGATTGGACATGATTTGGAAAGGCACACAACTGTCTATATAAGGTCCCACAGTTGACAGTGCACCTCAGAACAAAAAACAAGCCTCGAGGTGGAAGGAATTGTCCGTAGATCTCCGAGACAGGTTTGTTTCGAAGCACAGATCTGGGGAAGGGTACCAAAACATTTCTGCAGCTTTTAAGGTCACTAAGAACACAGTGCCCTCCATCATTCTTAAATGGAAGAAGTTTGGAACCACCAAGACTCTTCTTAGAGCTGGCCGCCCTGCCAAACTGAGCATTCGGGGAAGAAGGGCCTTGATCTGGGAGGTTACAAAGAACCCGATGGTCACTCTGACAGAGCTCCAGAGTTCCTCTGTGGAGATGGAAGAACCTTCCAGAAGGACAACCATCTCTGCAGCACTCCACCAATCAGGTCTTTATGGTAGTGTGGCCAGACAGATGCCACTCCTCGGTAAAAGGCACATGACAGCCTGCTCAGAGTTTTTTTTTATCTCAATGTCAATTCAGTTCTGGGTAACAATTAAGTACCTTACTGTGATTGGTTTCAATTAAAATTGTCAAAAATAAAGAAAAATATCTTAGCGAAGAGCAAATTTCTCAAGCATGAGTTTTGCAAGGACTCTGAGAGTAGTCTGAGTGGGGAGGGGGAAAACTGACAACTAGCTGTTATTGGCAGAGAGGGTTGGAACTCTCTTTCTTATTGGTCTATGAACTAATTTATCGCCTGGTGATTTCACCATGCAAGACAAAACTCCATCCCACCTAAACAGACTGACATTTTTGGCAGTCTTTTCAAACAGCTATTACATTAAAAGGGCATTACCATAATTTTCACAATTTCACAGTATTATTCCAACCTCATAGTGTGGAAATGTATATAAAACACAGGAAATAATGTTTTTGACTGCACTGGACCTTTAAATTAAAATAATTTTGTTTTTCCAGTGAGGTAACTTTTTTTTGTGATGCAGTTCATGAAACAGTAGACCTAAACCTACACATAAGGAACAAACCATTGCCAGGACAAAAGGAAATTATGTGGATATTCAACCCGCAGAAGAAAAATAAATGGTTGAAAAAATGCCAGTTTAACATACACTACCAAAACCAAAAAGTAATCAGATCAGAGGGGTATTTCAGAAAGTGGGGTCAATGAGTTAACTAGATAAGTTTACTTTTAAAAGACACTGTAAGCTTATGGGGCATTCACATGCTCGTCGGAAGTGGGAAACTTTACAATAAGGGAGTTGTAAGTCTGACATAATTGTGTTCAAGTGCTTTTGAAGTTGGAACAATTCTTAAACAAACAAGATTTTAGCTACAGTGCCTTGCGAAAGTATTCGGCCCCCTTGAACTTTGCAACCTTTTGCCACATTTCAGGCTTCAAACATAAAGATATAAAAATGTATTTTTTTGTGAAGAATCAACAACAAGTGGGACACAATCATGAAGTGGAACGACATTTATTGGATATTTCAAACTTTTTTAACAAATCAAAAATGTAAAAATTGGGCGTGCAAAATTATTCAGCCCCCTTAAGTTAATACTTTGTAGCGCCACCTTTTGCTGCGATTACAGCTGTAAGTCGCTTGGGGTATGTCTCTATCAGTTTTGCACATCGAGAGACTGAATTTTTTTCCCATTCCTCCTTGCAAAACAGCTCGAGCTCAGTGAGGTTGGATGGAGAGCATTTGTGAACAGCAGTTTTCAGTTCTTTCCACAGATTCTCGATTGGATTCAGGTCTGGACTTTGACTTGGCCATTCTAACACCTGGATATGTTTATTTTTGAACCATTCCATTGTAGATTTTGCTTTATGTTTTGGATCATTGTCTTGTTGGAAGACAAATCTCCGTCCCAGTCTCAGGTCTTTTGCAGACTCCATCAGGTTTTCTTCCAGAATGGTCCTGTATTTGGCTCCATCCATCTTCCCATCAATTTTAACCATCTTCCCTGTCCCTGCTGAAGAAAAGCAGGCCCAAACCATGATGCTGCCACCACCATGTTTGACAGTGGGGATGGTGTGTTCAGCTGTGTTGCTTTTACGCCAAACATAACGTTTTGCATTGTTGCCAAAAAGTTCAATTTTGGTTTCATCTGACCAGAGCACGTTCTTCCACATGTTTGGTGTGTCTCCCAGGTGGCTTGTGGCAAACTTTAAACGACACTTTTTATGGATATCTTTAAGAAATGGCTTTCTTCTTGCCACTCTTCCATAAAGGCCAGATTTGTGCAATATACGACTGATTGTTGTCCTATGGACAGAGTCTCCCACCTCAGCTGTAGATCTCTACAGTTCATCCAGAGTGATCATGGGCCTCTTGGCTGCATCTCTGATCAGTCTTCTCCTTTTATGAGCTGAAAGTTTAGAGGGACGGCCAGGTCTTGGTAGATTTGCAGTGGTCTGATACTCCTTCCATTTCAATATTATTGCTTGCACAGTGCTCCTTGGGATGTTTAAAGCTTGGGAATTTTTTTTGTATCCAAATCCGGCTTTAAACTTCTTCACAACAGTATCTCGGACCTGCCTGGTGTGTTCCTTGTTCTTCATGATGCTCTCTGCGCTTTTAACGGACCTCTGAGACTATCACAGTGCAGGTGCATTTATACGGAGACTTGATTACACACAGGTGGATTGTATTTATCATCATTAGTCATTTAGGTCAACATTGGATCATTCAGAGATCCTCACTGAACTTCTGGAGAGAGTTTGCTGCACTGAAAGTAAAGGGGCTGAATAATTTTGCACGCCCAATTTTTCAGTTTTTGATATGTTAAAAAAGTTTGAAATATCCAATAAATGTCGTTCCACTTCATGATTGTGTCCCACTTGTTGTTGATTCTTCACAAAAAAATACAGTTTTATATCTTTATGTTTGAAGCCTGAAATGTGGCAAAAGGTCGCAAAGTTCAAGGGGGCCGAATACTTTCGCAAGGCACTGTAGATGAGCTAGCTAACGTCACTAATTAGCTAGCTTGCTTATCATTGACAATATGTTCAAACTAGCTACATTTTCCACATTGATAAGTTTGTAATGATAAAAAATTGATTTGTTTGCCACTTCAAGTGAAACATCCCAGTCTTCGTTGCATCTTAATCAGTTGAGAATGCTTCAGAAGTGCGAGTGAAATACTTGAAATAGACTTGAAAAGTGGAGCGACAGCTCTTGCAGGGACAGACTTTTGGGGGTCCATTTCAAAATGCTATTGAGAGGTCCAGCAAAATTGACATTTCCCTTCACACATTAGCTGCCATAATTATTATTATCCCACCTAACAAATAACTATTTTGTTTAAGTATTTCATTTTAAGCACTTTTAGCAATATGAAGATGTTGAATCATTGGTTAACATACTTAAAAGGTCAGAGAGGCAGCTGGGGTTTGTTTAGTTTGAAGCCTATGAAACATAAGGGAGTATATCAAGGATCTGGAAAGATTGTGTATGGAGAAATGGTCTAAGATCCCTTACAATATGTTCTCCAATCTCATAAAACATTTTAGAAAACAGCTCAGTGGTGGGGTATTGAAAGATATTGCCAGTAATCTTGACAATTGTACTAGTATATTAGTATTAGTATAAAATAATATAATTTCCCATTGCTTTTAGCATACAATATATGTCAGTATTTATATTGTTTACTTTATACAGTCATTTTTGCTCATCTTTATTAAGGGTGTGAATCATTTTGGATCTATCCAAACATTTGTGGGTTTGATTACAGGCTCAAAATGGCCAGAAACAAATAACTTTCTTCTAAAACTTGTCAGTCTATTCTTGTTCTGCGAAATGAATGCTATTCTATGTGAGAAATTGCCAAGAAACTGAAGATCACGTACAACGCTGTGTACTGCTCCCTTCACAAAGCAGCGCAAACTGGCTCTAACCAGAACAGAAAGAGGAGTGGGAGGCCCCGGTGCACAACTGAGCAAGAGGACAAGTACATTAGAGTGTCTAGTTTGAGAAACAGATGCCTCACAAGTCCTCAACAGGCAGCTTCATTAAATAGTACCCGCAAAACACTAGCCTCAACGTCAACAATGAAGAGGCGACTCTGGGATGCTGGCCTTCTAGGCAGAGTTCCTCTGTCCAATGTCTGTGATCTTTTGCCCATCTTAATCTTTCTTTATATTGGCCAGTCTGAGATTTGGCTTTTCTTTGCAACTCTGCCTAGAAGGCCAGAATTCCGGAGTCGCCTCTTCACTGTTGACGTTGAGACTGGAGACAACGCACGATTGGCTTTGGAACAAGTCTCTGAATGTCCTTGAGTGGCCCAGCCGAGCCTGGACTTCAACCCGATCTAACATCTCTGAAGAATCCTGAAAATAGCTGTGCGGCAACACTCCCCATCCAACCTGACAGAGCTTGAGAGGATCTGCAGAGAAGAATGGGAGAAATTCCCAAATACAGGTGTGCCAAACTTGTAGCGTCATAGCCAAGACGACTCAAGGCTTTAATCGCTGCAAAAGGTCCTTCAACAAAGTTCTGAGTAAAGGGTCTGAATACTTATGTAAATGTGATGTTTCCTTAATTTTTATATACATTTGCAAAAATGTTTTAAACCTGTTTTTGATCTGTCATTATAGGGTATTGTGTGTAGAATGATGAGAAAAAAAAGATATTTAATCAATTTTAGAATAAGGCTGTAATCTAAGAAAATGTGGAAAAAGTCAAGGGGTCTGAATACTTTCTGAATTCTTAATCAGCACAACAGTTTTCAGCTGTGCTAACATAATTGCAAAAGGGTTTTCTAATGATTAATTAGCTTAATGATCAATTTTAGAATAAGGCTGTAACCTAAGAAAATGTGGAAAAAGTCAAGGGGTCTGAATACTTTCCGAGGCTTAATCAGCACAACAGTTTTCAGCTGTGCTAACATAATTGCAAAAGGGTTTTCTAATGATCAATTAGCCGTTTAAAATGATAAACTTTGATTTGCTAACACAACGTGCCATTGGAACACAGGAGTGATAGTTGCTGATAATGGGCCTCTGTATGCCTATGTAGATATTCCATTAAAAATCAGCAGTTTCCAGCTACAATAGTCGTTTACAACATTAACAATGGATACACTTTTTTTCTGATCAATTTGATGTTATTTTAACGGACAAAACATGTGCTTTTCTTTCAAAAGCAAGGACATTTCTAAGTGACCCCATATTTTTGAATGGTAGTGCATATTGTTTGCATGCTGTATATTTAAAACTTACTTGATATCTTTGAAAAAAGGTTTTCGATCAAGTATTGACTAGAACTTTCCTCTGGATAATGGTGGTCCAAAGAGCAATGGAAGAATCACCTAAATATCCTCATTGCTGAATGCCTGTACTGTAAATATCTATATATATATTACTTGCTAATATTGATTTCTGGCCACTAAGAGTGCCCTCGAAAGTGTCACTAACACAGGAACCCCAGAATCCAAGGAGCCAGCTGCCCCAGAATCACTGGAAGTCATCCCAGAGAAGTCAAATGTTGAGCAGTCAGCATTGGAGGTTGTGTTAGGGGTTGAATAGAATGTCATTTTGGCACATTAATTCATACTGGAGCTTTATTCTGTTTCTTTTGAAACATTATTTGGTTTAGTTTATCTTTTCTAATGTAAACATTATACTTGTTAGACTAAAACATCATTGCTGTTGAGGAAGAGTAACAGAATAACAGCCAATGGTCATGTGTACTGTGTAATTTCTTGCCGGTTATAATTACATCCATTTATTGAGGATTTCAATAGTAATGAACAGCCAAAATAATTGTAAAAAATGTAAATGTCAAGCATATTCATGAACTATAAAGCACCTCTTTATATGGCCAGCTATGCAGTTTGAGTTGATGCACATCCATAGAAACCCGTTCTCTTCATTGACTATGTTGTTTAACAGCAAAACCAGAAGTAATTTGACACATTTTTGTTGTATTGGTTTTGTCTTTTGACTGAATGTTTAAATCATTGTTCTCTACATAAATGCTAAATATCCTGTCTGGTGTGATATGATATATGTACTGTTTATGTATAGGTAATGATATTTAAAGATACTGCAGGACTGTGATAACATTGTTTTTATACTAGTATGGAAAAGGTTTTGGGTTCCAAGAATAATGTGGATAACCATATGTTTACACTGTCATAGAAGTGCTTACCTATACACTGCATGTACAAAACATTAGGAACAACTTCCTAACTTTAAGTTGCACTCCTCTTTTGCCCTCAGAACAGAATCAATTTTCCAGGGCATGGACTCTACAAGGTGTTGAAAGCATTCCACACGGAATGTTGACTCCAATGCTTCCGACAGCTGTGTAGTTGGCTGGATGTCCTTTGGGTGGTGGACCATTCTTGATACACACAGGAAACTGTTGAGTGTGAAAAACCCAGCAGCGTTGCAGTTCTTGACACTCAAAAGAGTGCACCTGGAACCTACTACCATACCCTGTTCAAAGGCACTTAAATATTTTGTCTTTCCCATTCACCCTCTGAATGTCACACCTACACAATCCATGCCTCAATTGTCTCAAGGCTTAAAAATCCCCCCCCCCCCTCATCTGATTGAAGTGGATTTAACAGCTGACATCAACAAGGGATTATAGCTTTCACCTGGATTCACCTGGTGAGTCTAGGTCATGGAAAGAGCAGGTGTTCTTAATGTTTTGTACACTCAGTGTATATTTATTGCTTAAAAGGAGAAAGATGTACTGCTGATTCTAAGGAAAGCCTCACTGCTGCAGGTATGTCTCACCTCAAGATTAAACAATATATCATTTTTGTGATCTATTGTGTTGACCCGTTAACCCATAACCCAATTACCCTTTTTGTTTAAATAGGGCTCTTTTGTCTTACATTTTGATAACCCAGGAGTTTTATCGTGACAACCAAAGAGAGTGCAGCCCCTGGTGGCCAAGAAATAAAAGTCAGAAGCCACCCCAGAGAGGTCAGACAGAGAGCAGGATGTCTCAGCCATGGAGGTCAAATAGAAGGTCATTTCAACACACGCAGAGCTCAGTTCAGCTAGCTAAGCATTTTTACTTGAATAATGATTTGTTTTCAGTGTAATTTGTTTGCTCGATCTGAAATGTCAATTCTCTCAGGCCCCCCAACTCCCTGAGTTCAGTCTTGGCCAAGATGTACTGCTGATTTCTGAAGCACCTATTCCAACACCCAATCACGTCAATGTCCTCGTTGCTTAGTTTTTCTTGAATGCCTGTTGAGACCAAGCAGCCTGCTCCCCCAGCTAAAGAGGAGCTCCAGGAGCCAGTGATTCTGGCCACAGATAGCGTTCCTGAAATAAAAGTGCCAGCAGCCTCAGAAGCTAAAGGAGCCAGAAACACCAGAAGCCAAGGAAGTCACCCAGAGAAGTCAAACGGCATGCTGGAAGTCACCCTGGAGAAGACCAATGGCACGAAGGATGTCCCAGAGAAAACGGAAAGATCTTGTAACATCCTGTAGTGTCTTTAAAGATCTTACAAGGTTCCTAATGATTTTTTATTTTACTTAACCTTTTTTAAAACTATTTCATTATGAGCAAGAGCCTAGGCAAGATCCTTGCCACAAATAGTGTCATCTGTCCGATATCCTATTCATACTCAGGATCCTAATCAAATCTTGCAAAGATACGAGATCTTTAGATCCTACTCAGGAATGAAATCCTGTACAGGATCCTAACTAAGATTCAGTTTGTGTACCGGATATTTACCAGGATTCTACCTCTACATCGGATTTTGAAGGTTGAATAGAATGCTAAACAAATGAATATTTTCTTAGCAGTGTGCTTTTAAACAGATGATTTTATTGTCCGAATAATGGTAGCAATGTGAATGTAACGATGACAGTAAATCATAACCTTCATACCCAAATAACCTTATTTTCCAAATGTACACGTCCAATGCATGTATGTTCTTTGCTAGCAGTTTTATACACAATACATGTGAACAGCTAAGCACTTTCAGTTGATGAACATCCGTATAATGTGATTGTTGGTACTCCAAGCATGTTTGTATAGCAATGGTACAATCATAGAGGTACTTACTTACACATGTATTGCTTAAAAGGATAAATCGGATGTACTGCTGTACTCTGCACCCAGGTGCCTTGATGTGCTTTTTGAAAATACCAATTTCATAATTTGACCATGTTATTGAATATAGGTTTAAAAAAAAAAAGTGAGATTTCCATGAGCCATATTGGTTTATGTTGTATTGATCATTTCTTATGATTCATAAAGGTTGAGGGATTGTCCTTACTATCACTCACACGTGTACGATCTTGAAGTGAGGAGATGTAAACATATAAATGCTCATTTTCATTAATGCCCCCATAGTCATCTGGATCATTTATCTCGCATGTCACTCAATCAATCTTACACAAAAAATGGGTGAAACCATGGTCCCTACTTTGTTGAAATGAGATATTAAGCGTGTTAGTTTGCTGGTTTATTGTCCACCTTGCCTCTGTTCCACTTCACTTATCACCATGGGACATTTAAAAGAACACGTTAAAACAGTCTGTTTTCATTAGCAAGCCTATTTTAGCTTGTGATCATTTGATTTTAGCTCATTGATCATTTCAGACAGCGTAAGATAATGGTGTTGACACACAACCCCAGCCAATCTTGATTGCTTGACCCTCTTCATTTGCAAGGAGAGAGTCATCGCTGCTACCAAGTTACCCTCTGCCTTTTCACGACCTTTTCCCCCGAAGATACAGCGTAAACTGTTGGTGGGGTCAACGTCACACGTTTTTCCCTGGGTTTTGATAATGTATGTTTACGGAGACATGACCTTCTGTGTTTAGTAATGCATCAATGTGACATGAACAGTAACACCTGATTCCACTGCATGCTGCTTGAGGTTGACCTCTGACAAGAGCCCAACAGAAAAAAATAAGACAGCGTTTGAGTCTTTTTTTTTTGCACCACAGAGATGCTTTTTAAATACTGTATGTGTACTACCACTAAGGTCCCAGTGAGCATGTTAAATACCACAACGCTAATGTAATGAACATTCATTTTGTTTACAGTTTTTATGAATATTACCTGCCCCATGTCATCATTTTGTCAAATAACATTTATTTTATCTGTCATTTTGACTGCACAGTCAGTAAAATGATTGTTTGTGCAGAGCGTTTTTGAATTCACATCAATTTAAGAGCAATCTTTCAGTGATAGTTTTTCTTCTCTTTTATGGAAGATTTCACCCAAGGAACAGATGGAGATATTAAAAACACTGTCAAGGTTATACATCTTTCAGAGAACAGATAGAGATTTGAACAAATCCACCCCTGCAACTATTTCAAAGCACAATCATTTAAAAAAAAAACACACACAACCTTGCATATGAGAATAATGCAACCTAAAAATAGTGTCAAAAGACATATGACTTTCTCTTACCACTAACATTTGAATTGCTAGATGCTCCTGACGGGCATTCTCTTTGAGCATAATGAATGACTGAGACCACCTTACAAGTCATATGGCCTATCAGCAGGTTGAAAATAACAATTGTCTGCAACTGACCTCAAGGGCAACTTTCACAAGTTGTGTAATCAACTCCAACCAATAGATAGACATGATTTGAAAATGAAGAGATGCAGCTTTGTGTCTCCATTTGCCCACAGTAGGAAGATTGCATCTGCTCTATGTTATCAGTGAGCCACTAATTGATTTTCAAGGATGACAAATGACATACAAGGCCTCAGTGCCAAGGTAATTCTGTGCCGCGAATCAAAAATGTACAGCCGGGCTGTCCCAAGGTCCATGGTTCTTTTCACACTCATCTCTCACACGGGCATTCCGGGCCACTTGACTCAAATTTATACTGATCTTTTATTTATACCCCGAAAAAATGGCAGATAAGAAACATAAGTGTTCTTGATATTGTGTTTTGTCATATCTAGCAGCCAAAGATTGAAATCCTGCGAAACAATTTTCTGAAGAAATGAAAGAGCGTGGCCTCCTGAACCCTGGAGGAAAATAACCTCGCTAGTTGAGGCAGAATATGAAACAGAGGCACAGAATAAGTAAAATAGACAAGTGCACCATGGCTTGTCACTTTTCCATTTGCTGCCCCTGCTTGTGAGCACTTCAAAATTCTCCTCAGCTCAAAAAAGACCTTTATCATTATCCATCTACCCACTGTACTGAATACAAAAGAAATGCCATACCGTTCCACAAAATGATAATACAACGTTTACGTTTAAAGATACACTATGTTTATGTCCATAGTAAAGTAGATCATTAAAATATAGAAATATAGCTAGGAAGGATTGTTTGGGGGTTTCATCCAAGAGTGTATATGAGACAATGTGAAAATACTTAGGCCTAGAAGACTTGTCACAAAAGCAATTAACATGCCCGGAGTATTAGAGATCACCATGGGTTCTTGACAACAGCATCATTACACTGTAATATGAGCAGCAGCTCCTTCAGAGAAGCATTAAAATCAAATTAGACGATTATACAAGAGCTTGCCTTGATGGCTTATAATAGGAGATTGTTTCTGAACAGTTGATTTCTGGTCATTAGTTCTTGGCTACTTGGACTTTAAATGCCACTTGACAAAGTTGAGTGGCATGAAAACATTTGACGAAAGGTCATGAGCCTCTAAGAAATTAGTTTTTAAAAATCAAATTATCATTTCAAACCACAAAATACAATTAGGAAGCCACGCTTCAATTTTCCCCCACATTTCATTTATTCATGAACGCATGGCATAGAGTGCATCACGTAAGCAATAAACTACTGCCAAGTCATTTATACAATGACATTCAAGGATCAGGATTTTTAGAAATGGAGCCTCTCCCTTCTACATTCTACCTCCAACAACTCAGACAGAACCTTAAACTCTGCCTATTCAGTACCATTACAAAGGTTAAAAGCCATATTCAGGGGATTCCGTTGAAAGGCATGACAAAGGTTTTCCTAACAGAAGTTTTCCTGCATGTTCAACACACATGGGAGTATGGGGCCAGAAGGATGGTCTTATTAAAGCCTCTATTACGAGTGGAAAGTGTTCACATATCAAGCATTAGTTGATGGGTGATGATTATGGTTGGGTGATGCCAAGGTATTTCCCACATTATGTGGATATAGAATTACATTCTAGACCCCAGATGCATTGATTCAACTTAAAATGACTCTAAAATACCATTGTATTGTAAATCGATTAGAAGCCAAAGCGATTTACCAAATGTTCAAGTGACTTTATGTGTACTATAATTGTAATAGTTCTAGCACACACACAAAATAATGTAAAACAAATTCTAGTTTCCAGACTTTTCTACCCGAGGGACTTTTCTGAGAGGGATACATCTCTCCGGTTGTGCTCCAGAATCCAACAGCAATGGTTCTGGAAGGGGAAATGGAGAATGGTTGGCCTGGACTCATACACACCCCTGGCACTACCTCATGTGGAAATCATACAAAGCATCCTGCGGGCAGCAGGTTCATTTTATGGCTTCATCTATTACCACACTGTCATTGTTAATTGTCTTCTTTTTACCTCTGCAGGATTCTCCAAATTGGCCCTATCGAATGTGACAGGAGGAAGAGCATTAAGCATCTGACAAGATGATATCTAAGTTCAATTTCCTACTCCACACCTGATTTATACCTGCAGCAGATCATTTTCCTTTCTGTCATAAAGACCTCTATAAATCAGTGATGCTTATGGGAGCGCTGCAGAACAGGTCCCTGGATTTGTATCCCCTGTGTTGGCTATTAGGAAGCCATTACTGCCACATTTTCCTCCTTCAAACAAAAATGATCAAATCTAATACCAGCAAGATTAGGGAGATTAAGAGAAAAAGTGTTGGCAGAGCCATTCAACACGAGCCCCTATCTAAACAATATACGCTAAACTCAATAAAAACAGGGCTTTTTCCTGTTGACACCATTATCCATCTGTTTGGACAAAATTGCTGTATCATGGTATAAATCTGTGATACAAGTGACATATCCTCTAAAATAAAAGGGAACATTAACTGCTCTATCTTCTAGAGGCCCTGGGACTAGCTGGCTATAAGCTCACTCAAGTGTGATGGCAGTTATACTGTGTTTTACTAGACTGCAGACAATTATCCTTTGCTCCTCTCCCCTTTGAAGACAAACTGCCATGACTTGAGCTGAAATGATTTCAAATAGATTTTCCAAAATGTCTGTCGCTAGATTGCTTCCATACATTATTTCGCTTAAATGGATAGAAAAAAAGAGGGTGTAAATCCACAAATCAATCACAACAGCCGCTTTACCAGATGGAAACAAAAAATAAGCTTTCCTTCAGTGTGTGTGCGTGTGTGTGTGTGCGTTATAGCTTTAAAAACCGTCAGAGACAGTTATGGGGTTTGGAGTGTCCTGTCTATTCTGTTCTACACGTCTCACTCACCTTGGGGACACTGTTGTCCTCCAGATGAGCTAAGATAGCTTCTTGCCATGGGTAAGTGCTCCTTTGCAATGCTGTACTTAACAGTGGCATAATGTGCACTGCACTGTACTGCTGTCATTAGATGCCAACAACATGACAATCCATTAATTAAGGAAAGAAAAATCCAATCGGATGTGCCATTATTTCACATTTAGGATGGAGTCAATGAATTATATTTTTCAACAATTCACAATTCGATTTTTGGGTCAAAGTGCAATACGCAAATCTCTTGACAATATTTTTTCAGGAACTCCCGTTTTTGAATCATGACAGGTGAAACATTTTACATTTCAAGAGACAGCTTTGTGATTTCAGTCATGGGTACAAAGTCTTAATATGGTGTTCTATTAAACAGAGCAGCCGTACCGATTAAGACACTATGCTGCAATTCAGCATTATAGTCATCCACATTTATTACATTTAGCTCGGCTGGCTCAAACAGCCATGCATGACTCAATCCATCTCTGTTTGTTGCAGATAGATTTTATGAGATGAAGATATGCAAAAAAAAAAAGTGCCTCAAATGTGCAGAAATTGTGCTGAATTGTAACAACGGATAAATTAAAGAGCTGCTTCACTGATTTTCATTCCCTAAATGAAGGAATTACAGCTTTTCATGGTTCTTTATCATAACTTTGACTCCCTTTTGTCCTCTCCATAATCTTTCTGTTTTTACAATGTGTCTCGATGAAAATCAAACAATAATCTTTATTCATATTCAAACAACCCATGCTGTGACCCAAGGTTGAAATCAACATAATTGAAATCCATCATCAAAATGATCAGTTAACACTAGCCTGAATAGAATAAAATGAGGCATGTGTGGAAGCCAGTGCAAGTATCCTCTCTCAATCAAGCCTCCCATCTAGGTTCTGAACATTTAGGCCTATGCAACAACACAAACGTTTAGATCATCGCTTTACCAGCATGTCTATGTTGTTTCAGGGTCATTTTGCACTGAGAAGCTGGGTATGCATCCCTGACAAGTAATCCGTTTACCTTCATATGATTGGTAAAGCTGCAGATGGTAGAAGCCATTTTAATTGACTACAAAGACAGGACCATACCAGGTTGTCTCTTCATTGGCGCCAACCTAAACTCAATTAGCATACAACACTGGTTGGTTACACCTAATGGTGTAATGTCAGTCAAAATAATACATTTTCTATACATTTCCCCCGAAACCAATATCTATCCTCAACTGGAGCCACTGTTTCAGAACGGAGCTGGATTGATGGTGTGAACGCACAGTACAACTGCACATGCTGCAACCATTTCACTCTTTATAATATATGGTCTGTTACCTACAAGGACACATTTCTGGTAATCAGGAACCAGTAAAATGTCTACTGGAGTTTATTGCTTGTGTCCTTGACCTCTGGTCGAACTGCTTCAGGAGCACTGTAAAAAATAGCCACAAGCCATTGAAACCACTACCACCAGGACTCTAAAGCCAATACCTTGCTGAGTATCTTGTGTTCAAGACGACCCATGGCTAATGTCATCTTGACATTTGAAAAGAGGTTGGGGTTGGGAAAATGCATTCATAAGAGGGGAGAGCAGGCGCAAGTGGAAAAGAGGGTACAGAAAGTTACACTCCAGCACTGTGTGTAAGCCACTCTATCCGCAACAGTATTGATTGAACTTGTTCAACATTTAAACGGTGGTCTCTAATGCGACTTTGCTCCTACCTGCACATACTGTAGAGTACTGCTCTGAACTGTTGCATGTATTGCTATTGTATGACGGACCCAAGACAACATTCACGAATGTAATTATCACATTAAAGCTTCAATGGGAAAACAGTTTAATGCCGTTGTCTTTTTGGACATTAACTCTGCGCTGCCCGTGATACTAATTGCCCTGAATACTTGCCAGGTAGTCCTTTACAGACATAATGCAGTCCCTACTGCCAACCATAATTAATAGCTTTACAGTCTTCGAGGCCATAATGCTCATCAGTTATTAATTAGAAATTACTTTTACTGAATAAATAATGCTGATGATTGATGATGGAACTTCTAATTGGGCTGTGAGAGTAATTCTCTGGGGAGAGCCTTCACTGGAAAGTATATTAAATACTTCACTGAAACAGGAACTATTGGAAGTATTGTGATAGTCAATGAATAGCCTGGCTATACTGTGAGGACTACAGTACAGTATAGCCACAACAATATCCTCTGGACTGATAATTAAAGGAATGCAGCCTACCACAGCCTATGTCACATGATCAGTGCTTATAATTGCCAGTCAAATGAAAGAGGGCTTTCAGGTAAATAGAAAAAACACTGAACCATGTTGCCCAATGACCATATCCTTCAACCTGACCTGAACATGTAACATTAAAACAAGTAAGTACATGCCAGGTGACAGGGACACAATTGCATGTGCCAGTTTTGGAATGGTTTGGAATGGTAAATCAGACTTGTTATAGAGTAAAAGATTCGGCGCGCAAGTTGTCAAATGTGTGCGTCTCAACCTACCCGAAAATCACTCGCGTGCTCAAAGCTTCCTATTCCATCCATACATGCACCTAAGTAATCTAGGCATAACATGTTTTATTGTCCACTAAATGTATTCCATAACAACAGTTCCTGCTCCACCAAATAGGTTACCTATCCCAGAGTGTGTGTTAGTGTAGCTCGCGAATTGATGGGGAAGTTCTGGAACCTTGGACATTTCTGGAACAGGGCTAACGCGATGGCGCCCGTGTGTTTGCATGAACTTCATCATGTGCTATCACGGTATCAATATTTGCAACAAAAGGCAAAACTGCAAACCTTAGCTAATCGGTGGTAACCGCATGGTTGCTAAGTTACACAATTCTCTTGGGGCCTGCTCTGCACGGTGCAGTCTTTTTTAAATGACGGGGGAGAACTGTGAAAACTCTAGCCATCTATGCCTCACTATTGATTTTACACAGAACAGCCAAGCACTGACGATAGTCTTTTTGATATATTTTCCTGCTGCAGCAAGACAAGTCCCTTGGAGTCTTGAGAGTAAAAAAAAAAAACACTTGTCAATATACACCTATTAAGTTCTCTTGATCTGTGGCCATTAACGTTATTTAGTTCAAACCCTTATTAGAACCGAATGGTGGAGACTTGTTCTGTCAAGTGTTGTGATATTTAAAGAACTGGGCTCATCTTTCGTGGCCTAATTAATGATTGACTCACAGAGGTACAGCTGTGACATCATGAGCCTGAGCAATAAGGTACAACTCATGAGGTGACCTCATCAAGCTTAGAAGCAGTCACTGGTCTCTTTCATCTGTCAGTCAGAGAGTGAGCAATAGAACCCCCCCCCATCCTCCATACTCCCTGCTTAGCAGTTTCTGCCCTATTAGCAATTTACAATGGTGATCAAAAAGTAGTCAGTGGAGAATCAAGACAACTGTCTGCCCACTGCCTATAATTGGCCTTGTGTTCTCTTTCTGATAAACGGCTCGTGACTACTAAGGTCCCTTGGATTTCAGCGCCTTAATAGGCCACAGTAACTAGATTTACCAACAGATACCAGGTCAGAAAAGGAGATGGGGGTGCAAAAAATGTTAATTAATATCAATAATGGCCAATTATTAGTTTGACAGAGGGATCCAAGCTAGCTGTGTGCTCTAATGACTCAGAGCTAACTTGAAGGGAAACACTGGCAAATTAGCATAACTGTGTATGCACACTCCATGGAGGTGCCCAGCAAACATCTGTTATGTTAGAAATTCAAATAGAATTCCTATTAGTAACACTGGCTGTGGTTGCATAATCAGCCATTCTTCTCTGGTCATTTTGAAGCCACTAACAATGCCCCAGTGACTGGTGTAACTCCTCCCTCTGGGCTTTCCAATCAGATTTGGGCCCCATGTGGACCTGGTCCTAACAACAGACAAGTTAAAGTGGACTCTTTGAGGGGGGCTTGGCTTTGTGCTGCCCAGGCTCATTCTCCTTAGCCATGGCACTCTGCTTAAGATCGGCAAACATTTTTTATTTTAAAAAAATATACAGTAGGTAAAAGTGAGATGAATTAATTATAAAACACAAGCAAGTGTGTTTTTGACCTGCTGGCAGACAGCCACTTATTCTGCTGCTCACCATGTGTTTTTCTTATTTCCCATGCTAACCAGAGGTTCCTTTCAGGGTGGGTTGGATTTTGTAGGAAGAAGTGATTTATGCCATAAATTCTATGTCAATACTGAATATATGCATGAAATCAGATAGGACAGGGGAGAGGGATTTCCTACTGCTTTGAAAAGTCTCCTGTTTAATAACCATCTCAGCTAACCACAGTGGACCCAATAGCTGCTTTAACATTAAGTACTACCTACTATGCAGATTTTTTTTCTCCCCTCACGGAACACCAATATCGAGGTTTATAAATTAACTTAGCATTTCTTTTGGAAAAATGTACTTAAAACTTCTTCCTCTGTCATGACCTCCTGATTTAGCATGAATCAAGTACCGTAACATGTTTTTATAGCACTACTGCCCAAAACAACCGTACATTACTAACTCCATGTAAAGCCCTGTAGACATTTTCTGTGGTCTTAGAACAGCAAAGATTATGGCGGTAAAGATCCTATTCTGTCTGGCCTCTGATTTCAAGGGTCTTCATGTGCGGAGTACATACTGGTTGGAGGCATGTACACTAGACAGGCCTAGTGTTCTCAAATTCACTGAGGAGGATCTGTTTGGCTATGTCAGGCTGAAGAGGATATATTTGACCCTGTCTGGAGACCTGACATTTTAATGCAAGCTTGCTTATCTGAACATGGAGGTTGCTTTTAATTAAATGGGATGTCTGGACACGCAAAATACACATTTTGTTACTGACATGGTTTGGATCTGGCTGGCCTATCTATTCAGTGTTGCAAAATAAACTCTTGATTTGGTTTAGTTACATTTTCTAGTTGGTTTCAATTGTCAAAGGACTCTTGTAATAAGTACAATTTTTGTGTCTCTAACATTTTCCAAATCTATGTTAATGTTCAGTAAGGTTGATTATTGAGTGTCCTATTGGATCATCATGGCCATGTAGAAGTCCAAAGCCTAAATGATGGACAATGAGCCTGTGTTTATTATTGAAATTAAGAACTTCAGAGACCATTTCTAATATAATATTTGTTCTGGTAACCCAAGAAAACCAAATCAAAAGCATTTGGTCCATCAATAAGAACTACATCAATAGCAGGTGTATACAACAGTTTAGTTTTGAATTTGGCAGGATAATCTCATTTTAAATTGTAATTCACAGCATGTCTGAGGGCAGGTTAAAGAAAGACTATTGTATTCAGTTTGGTGTCAATGGACTAATTCTTTAAGCTATACTACCCTTGCTAACCGCACCATTCTGCGAGACTGCCTTTATGACTTACAACAGCATTGTGACCTTCTCTATTATAATTTAAGCATGTTATTCCCTCTAGTGGAATGTCATGTTTGATCAGGGCAGGGGAGGTACCTCTGGTTGTAGTGTCCTGATCTCAGCAATGCACAGCAGGAGGCGTGGCGAGTCAAAAGAACAACTACAAGTTCCCCTTGAGGGCAAAATTGACATTGTCTGCATATACTGTACCTGCTTCATTTTGCTTGGCTCCGTGCAATGTTTTGACTTGAAGGCCTCGTACTGGGATAAGGTGGAGTTGGCTACTATCTGAAAGGGGACGAGCGTGCACCGAGTTATGGATTACAGAAAATGGATGGGCAATTAATGTAGTGTAATTAATGAGAGAGTTGACGGATAATCCTGCAAAGTGATGAAAGAAGTAGATCCCTTGCTATAACTCATCAAAATCTAAATTGATATTAAGAAGCTGCAAAAATCGATGCTTGTCAGGGGAAAATGTTTGTTTTTTATCGCACTCTAAATGAGGTTAAGTATTTATTTTGGCAAAAGGCAAGCTTTACTCTTAGTTTGAATTTATTCCTGTCTCCTGCACCAATTTCATAGCCATTAAAAAACGACATATGTTTGGTGCACGTTGCTGCATCCAACAGATTTTGGGTGCAGTATACATGAGCGGTGAATCCAAGGCTGTATATATGAAATGGCTCGTGCTTTCTGCTCTTCCCCATTCCGGAGGCCTCCGGTGTATAAATTTACTTGATGGTTTTTCGTTTCTCTTTCTTAATTCATTACAGTCGGGTTCCTCTTTGATGCAGTTCTCTTGTCCCCCCCCAAACAATTGAAGTGTAGACAATGGAGGCACGATGATAGATCCGTGTACCCACCATCTGTAAGAGCAGCTGCTCCCCTGCATCTGTACAATATGCTGGAGCGGGGAGCCTCAGTAATCTGCATAATAAGGAGAGGGCTTATCTCAGTCTAGTTAATAATCACAAGCAATCGATGCACTTCATTCCCTCACTCTTGCCGGTTAGAAAAAAACAACAACGTTTCAGTATGCCTGCCATATCCTCCAGACGTGTGGGGGTCACGGTGTAATGTCGAGCTGTTGATTTAGCCTGGAGCTACAGATTTACACTGCGCTCAATTTCATCTTTTCATGAATACCATAATTAGGACACTCTGGGCTATCACATCGCCGACCCTCTCCGCTTCTTTCAGGAGGACTTTGCTCATCTGATGTTGGATCCAATATCAAAATGGGACATAGGAGGACACAACCCACTGGGCACCACACTGGTTGAGTCAATGGTGTTTCCACGTCATTTCAACGGAGTTACGTTGAGACAACGTGGAATAGACGTTGAATTGACATTTGTGCCCAGTGGGAATGCAAAATCAGTGTTACGACCTGACATGTGGTGGACACAGTTTGGCGGGGGTGGTGGTGGTGGAGTTCTCACCTCATAATCAATAGTGTACCATCAGAAAGACTAGAGGATTGGCCTCATAAAATGGCATGACTCAAATGGTAATGTCACTTCCTGTCCAAATCACTCAGGCCCTGGCATCCTAGTCCATGTGACTATAATAGCCCTATAATGAGTAGACTGTAAGGCACTGAGACATCAGGTACAGTTAGCCAGGGTTTTTTAGTGTACAAACACAGAAATGGATGTGGAAATGTGCTTATTACCACTTTTATGGTTCATCATTTTCGTTGAGATTGCATTCCATTTCAGAAGGCTAGCTTGTATGCCTCATCATTGGAATCATGATTTGTTCCAGTATGAAACACGTGCTTTGGTCCAAAGTCAGTGTTATAGTTGAGTTTGGAGCTTAGTCACACTTGATGAAAGATTTGAATAACTACAGATCACGGAAATGACTTGTGTAGGCCTGTACGATAATCAATGTATTATATTTACTTAGCCATTTTGATAAAGTAACAGTTCATTCTGTTTGTGAATTGTATTTGTAAATTGTTGATTATATCACAGTGTGATATGCATGGAACTACTTTAATGTGTTTGGAATTTGTCTGGCATTGAACACTTCTCTGCTGTTTAATAAATGCCTTTGGGTGTTGGGAATTAGTATATTCCACTTTTCTGATATAACACAATTTATTAAACTAGGTAATGGACCATAAGCAGACACTAAATTGATTGAATAGGAAGTATGCGATAATATTGATCAACAAAGTCTCCCCTTGGTATTCCCTTGTTAAATAGCATATGCTCATTAAATGGAAACTATTTATCGTACTTTGCACTCTGAATATAGTAGCATACGGGGTGACACTAAGATGAAAAGAAAATGCTTTCATTTTTAATGGTATTTCTCACAGGACTAACTCTAATCATTTTCTTGACCATTTCTTTAATTTTGTTGTCTTTTAGAAATGAGGACTGTGGAGCGGTGAGGACTGTGGAGCGGTGAGGACTGCGGAGCGGTGAGGACTGCGGAGCGGTGAGGACTGTGGAGCGGTGAGGACTGTGGAGCGGTGAGGACTGTGGAGCGGTGAGGACTGTGGAGCGATGAGGACTGTGGAGCGGTGAGGACTGTGGAGCGGTGAGGACTGTGGAGCGGTGAGGACTGTGGAGCGGTGAGGACTGTGGAGCGGTGAGGACTGTGGAGCGGTGAGGACTGTGGAGCGGTGAGGACTGTGATGCGGTGAGTACTGCGGAGCGGTGAGGAATGTGGAGCGGTGAGGACTGTGGAGCGGTGAGGACTGTGGAGCGGTGAGGATTGTGGAGCGGTGAGGATTGTGGAGCGGTGAGGACTGCGGAGCGGTGAGGACTGCGGAGCGGTGAGGACTGCGGAGCGGTGAGGACTGTGGAGCGGCGAGGACTGTGGAGCGGTGAGGACTGCGATGCGGTGAGGACTGCGGAGCGGTGAGGACTGCGGAGCGGTGAGGACTGCGGAGCGGTGAGGACTGCGATGCGGTGAGGACTGCGGAGCGGTGAGGACTGTGATGCGGTGAGGACTGCGGAGCGGTGAGGACTGCGGAGCGGTGAGGACCTTGGAGCGGTGAGGACTGTGGAGCGGTGAGGACCTTGGAGCGGTGAGGACTGTGGAGCGATGAGGACTGTGGAGCGGTGAGGACTGCGGAGCGGTGAGGACCGTGGAGCGATGAGGACCGTGGAGCGGTGAGGACTGTGGAGCGGTGAGGACTGTGGAGCGGTGAGGACTGTGGAGCGGTGAGGACCTTGGAGCGGTGAGGACCTTGGAGCGGTGAGGACCTTGGAGCGGTGAGGACCTTGGAGCGGTGAGGACCTTGGAGCGATGAGGACTGTGGAGCGGTGAGGACCTTGGAGCGATGAGGACCTTGGAGCGATGAGGACCTTGGAGCGGTGAGGACCTTGGAGCGGTGAGGACCTTGGAGCGGTGAGGACCTTGGAGCGATGAGGACTGTGGAGCGATGAGGACTGTGGAGCGGTAAAGACCTTGGAGCGATGAGGACCGTGGAGCGGTGAGGACCTTGGAGCGATGAGGACCGTAAAGCGGTGAGGACCGTGGAGCGGTGAGGACCGTAGAGCGGTGAGGACCTTGGAGCGGTGAGGACCTTGGAGCGATGAGGACTGTGGAGCGGTGAGGACCTTGGAGCGATGAGGACCTTGGAGCGGTGAGGACCTTGGAGCGGTGAGGACCTTGGAGCGGTGAGGACCTTGGAGCGATCAGGACTGTGGAGCGATGAGGACTGTGGAGCGGTGAAGACCTTGGAGCGATGAGGACCGTGGAGCGGTGAGGACCTTGGAGCGGTGAGGACCGTGGAGCGGTGAGGACCGTGGAGCGGTGAGGACCGTGGAGCGGTGAGTACTGTGGAGCGGTGAGGACCTTGGAGCGATGAGGACTGTGGAGCGGTGAGGACTGTGGAGCGGTGAGGACTGTGGAGCGGTGAGGACTGTGGAGCGGTGAGGACTGTGGAAGGAGACAAAGCTTTTGATGACACACAACAGGTAGGCCACATTTCCACTCTGAAAATAACTTAATCAGATGCAACAAAAGTGTATATGTACCGAGGTGCACATAGCCCAGTATTTTGTCACTGTCCTGTATATGATATTAGTAGGTATGTCAGTGTAGAGACCTGAAAGATGTCAGTATGAAAAGTATGGATTAAAAATCGCAACAGCGTTCCCAAGACCCTAAATCCTCCTAATTAAACATGCATGATGTTTAGCTTCCAGATGCTGAGATGTTAAAAAGCATGAAGCAGGTGTATTGAGCTCCCAGTGAGGCCAGGCGGGGGATGCTATAGAAGTGCAGGTGTGACATGTTAAGAGCTATCCAGGTGCTTATTGAGATATCAGAATCAGTCACTGTGAGTTTTGATGCATCGTCTGGGGTTTAGCAGTGTCACTCTGAGCAGTGTATCAGACAACTAACTAGACTGTTTGTTTATTGAGCAGGCAGCTTGTCAACTCGCAAAACACAAGCGTAGCCTGCGATGCTAATTTAGCTAGCTCTGCTAGGCTACATTTTAAAGCACATGAATGCACAAAAAATACTCAAACTTTTTCAGTTAAGTGCGTTTGTGTTTTGTTATGACAGTGTAGGACACCAAATTCTCTCATGCCTCCCTGTCAGTGCCATGCTCTTCTATTCAGAATGCATTAAGACCAATTACACCATGTTTGGATGTCTCCATAAAGCACATCCATTAAGCTTGCGGAGAGCTCATCATATAACGCCCACTGCTTGACATGAAAGGCCTCCTTTCCTTTTTAATTCGGGAGAGCCCCGCACAACTTTGAATCAGCCAGTGTGTCTCCATGAGCAGATAAAAGGTACCCAGATTTACGGGAAGGTTTTCATCCTAGACTCTTATCCCAGGCACCATCTGATAAACAAGCAGTCTTTGCTTGTGGCTAAATTATAGTCTTTGAGGTACTGATTTACAATGCTGTGAAGGATCCATTTGTGGTTCCAGTTCTGAAGCGCCTCTGTGATTAGTCATCCGTAAGTTCCAAATTTGGCTCAGATCTTCAGCTTAGGAGCTTGAGGATTTCTAAATGAACAGATGCATAAATGATGGTGGCTTTATTCAGAGTTAATAGGTGAAGAGAAAGAACTTTTCACAGATGCGAATGGCTCTTAGATTGAAGTAAATTCCCCAGATTCCTCTTGATTTGAGGGTAAAGCTTAGCCAGCGTGCAGCAGCCAATCTTATTTTCCTGCCTTTTTAAAGGGAACTCATTGGGGCATTGGTCCACTACATGGATTCCTAAGAGATCTGATTAAAGGGAAATCCTTCAATGTTTTACCCTCACTTTTTCAATAATAAATTAGTTGCCCATTGCAAATGACTAAACTCGCCTGACATCCCCATCACTTGTCACAGGAGTTAGAGAGCTGTCTTTGAAGGCAGTGAAAGATGCTCAAAAGACAAACAAATGGTATTTTTTTTGTGAATCCCTTTGTGTGATACTCATATTAACAATGTTTTTTTTATTCCTTAAGGCACAGGGTTTCCACTTGGACATCCCGACCCAATCAGCTCCTTAAGGTAGATTGTTTTATCTTGATTCCGTCGTAGCCAGACAGACTTCTCTAGAATCGTCTAATTTACCGACCATGTCTTGTAGAAGAGTCTAATGTGTGTCTACTAACTAACCCAACTGTACTAAAATATCTTGCAATAAAACATTTTTGGGATAGTCCGTTGGTCGGTGCGATTGTCATTTCAGTAGGTCTTCACCAGTACATTGTTTTCCCTGGTTGTTCAAAATGTCACCATAAAGTATTTACAAAAAGGTTGAAATGAACTGAAAAGAATTACGCAAAGCATTTTCCTTTTTTATTGCTCAGAATTAGCTATCTTTGTAAATCCGTCCGCGAGTTTTTGCATTAGATATTACTTATATGGATTGTGTCAAATCAACAGTCAGTGTTTAATCAATGGTGACCTAGCTCAGTCATAATCAGAGGGGAAAAATATCATCATTTATGCAGATTTTAAGGAATGCATTCACTCTCAAGCAGATGAAGTAGTTTGGGCCCATGGCAATGCATATGACATGTAAATAGCTTGAGTAATTCTGTTTGCATTCGAATAAACATGGACTCAAGGTCATAACACGAGCTGTAAGCTCTGGTGGTCCAAGCTCATAAATTCGACTTCATTCGGCAGTATTTCTGGAGAAGAGCGAGCTCATTTTCAATTTATGACACGCACAGACTTGTTGTGTGTTTACATGTTCTTGGTGCATGACAGGAACTTCTGCAGCTTGTATATTAACCAGTGAATTAAGCTCTAATGATAGCATTAAGTTCCATTAATGAAAAAAAATCATGGATCATTTGCAGTATCAGGCTTGCTTAAAAAGTACCATTCATTCAATAATTTCCTGAGAGTAGGCGACAATTACATTTTCATTGAGAGTTTTGTACAGTTCGTTTTCTTTCAATGGCAATAAACACAGCATCTTCGGAGTTGAGTGCACTACAGTAGCCTATAAGAAAATGACAAAGGTTTGTCTTGGATATTAACACCAATTTGTGCTTTCTGGTTGGAACATGACACAGTTTACACAAGCCTGTTGTGGACCGTGAAAGTCTGAGGGTTGCCCCTGAGTTGCCTTGAGGATTTCACTATGGCTGTGCTTAGCACGGCCATAGCTATATTTAACTGTATCCTCTCTTGTTTCAGTATACATTAACCTAGGTCTCTATAGAGAGTGCATACCCCTAGAACGTCGACCCACCATGCTATATTTATCCCATATCAAGTGTCAATTTCTTGGCTGTGTTTGCTTTAGTCGTAGTTGAGGATCTAGGTCAAAGTTCTGCGGCAACATAATTGGATGACCGATGCTCGAAAGCTTTTGGCAAGCGAATCAAATGCTACGTTTCAACTCTAATACACATCATGGTTAGCTTTCATTTCGTTCAGGGTGTAGTCGGTGGGTCCTGAGGAGGCCTTGACATTGCCTGTTCAGAATGTTGAGGCATTAATTGTGCTGAGAGCTCTCCATCACAGCTGCTGAGAAATTACTAGGAGATTGAATGCCCCTGATGTCTGGTAATTACTGCTTCAGGTTGTTACATGGTAATTTATGACCCGTAGAGCTCTGCACTAAATGGACAATAAAAAGAATAATGGAGTAGCCAACAGACAAGGAATTAAGTGGGAATTAAATGTCTGTTAGAAGATGTAGGTTAAAGGTTAGAGGGCGAGCTTAGGAACAAGTAAGTCAATTTCCTATCAGACCGTAATTGGAAAAGAAGACGCTCTGAGTTAAAAGGTCATGGTACATTTGGCTCTGATATGTTAAAGGATATCTTCACTTCTTTTTGACATCTCTTTAGACTTGTCACTTAACCTGAAAGTAATTTATGGGGCTTTTGGAGAGACAGTCGTCCTCGCTTTGGAATTATGTTTCAAAAGCCACCGCTCCTTTAAAAGAGAGTATAATTGTAACATAATTGAATGGTAGACTGTGCAGCGGCTCGAAAATGGCATTACAAACACTAAACACACTATTTTGGTCCATTAGAAACATGCTAAACAAAAGAAAGGTTCTGCTTGTATAGTCAGTCCACATTGTGTTTTGGGCCTTGTTCCAATGAGGGGAGGTGGTTTGCTAAACAAACCGCTCTCTGTGATATCAGCTGGTTAATCCTGTTCCTTTAGTGTTTTTATTGGTTCATTCAAGAGGGTCTGTTGACATTCCCCCTGCCCTGTTAAAAGGCGACTGCATCTCAAGTGAAATCTGGAGTGTTCTTTACACAGGCGGGGAGCCCCATGTGGCCGCTGGCTCCCAGAGGGCCTGTGATTTTCCTGCTTTAAGTGTCTACTGTCAACGCTAATTTGTCCCACTCCTCCTCCACCCCCTCCAGAGGGGGACGCTCTCCTAAAGTTTTAATAAAAGATCAGCCATAACTCCCTGTTTGTTTTCTGGGGAGGACACTGAAGTTTTAAAGCCATAAAGGCCATAAGATGCCAGGTAATGATTACAAGACCAGAACAAAAGCACTACCCAATTCCACTTACTGTGTTACACAGCACTGGGACGTGTACGGCTCCACTAGCAGCAGACTAAATTATGGAAATGATGTGGTCACACTGGTCAGCTTTCAAACCAGACCTTTAAAAAGGGGTTCCTGTTTGGAAATGAAACATGCCCCTGAAATAGCATAGAACTAGTACTGCATAATGTTTCAATTAATGTGGTCAGCTTTGGCATTTTGTTCGTTTAGCAGACGCTGTTATCCACAGCAACTTACAGTAGTGAGTAGATTCTTATTCATGCGTTTTTGTTGTTGTACTGTTCCCCCTTGGGAATCAAAGCCACAACCCTGGTGTTTATAAGCGCCATTCTCTCCCAACTAAGCTACACAGAACCCAAACTGGACCGTTAGAGTGGGGTTACTGCTTGGGATGGAAATGTATCCCTGAGATGGAATAGAGGATGTCCTTACTGATGTCATTTGTGTGTACTGTACATTGTGTTAATTTCTATTATATTTGTTACTCCTGTACTGAAGCATGTTGGGTCTTTCTACCCACAAAAGGGCGTGGGCAGCCTAATACGAACTCAAAATGCATTGTTTCTCAGTGAATGCCTTTGTTTGTGAACTCTCATTTATTCATTTTCGCTCTGGATTTATAAGAGGTGCATGATTGCAAATAATAGTTTCTGACATGTTGTTCAGCCTACAGGAATGGCTTTACTGGGCCAGCCAAAGCAAATTGCCCGATCTGATTTATCTACCTTTGATTTCTAAAGGAAAATCAATGAAAGAAGGTAATTCTTTTCTGCCACTCAGCCAAATTCCCATCCAACTCAATGATAAGTCTCCGGGAAAGCGGTCAGTCAGGAGACCTTTCTTTTCAATTATCCCCCCCTTGTTTACATTACATTCTGTAGAAGTGCTGGATTGGAACACTCAGACCTTATATGGACTGCTGTGTTCTTATTGAACAAGCGAAATAAAATTTCACATCTGAGGTGGGCAAGAACCATGTAGAAAATTGTTCAATATCTCGGTTGCAGGCCAATTTCCACTGCATTGTTTTGTCATACATGGTATTGCAGGGGTATGGTAATATAATATGCATAATTCATACACCTTGGGCCCCTCTTCATTTTTGATTCTGCTGTCCTGCCTGTTCATCTGAAGCTGAATTAATGCTACATTGTCCATTAGGCGGCCATAACACAGGGCGATATTGTCACACACTTTATGAGAACTGATATCTCGGGAGGCAAAACCCTTTTTTTTTTCCTGTTATACTTACGCAAGTATTGGTTTGCAAAACATAAAAACATTGTTTTCTGATTCTCACTCTGGACCAAGGTCTTATATGTATATTTTCTTACCCTCTTGGTTGTAGTTCATTTTGTTTCGCTGAATAATTCCACTAAAATGTATAAAAACGTAATAGAATGATATTCAGTTATACAATAAATGTAGAAATTGAGCTGTCCATATTCAAAACGAAAAAATACACTTTTTCATTTAGAGTGCCGAGGTCGGCAGAGCTGAGGCCACGGTGAGAGCACAGAGAGACAGTGTTGGACAGAGCTTATTATCCTCTCCAGGGTTCACTTAGAGAGCCCCTGGACTACTGTAATGGTGACCTTCATAAGGCCCCGTCTCCCTGCTGGGAACACGCATACCAGACACATCCACTCCACAACCGACACTCATTGGGTCATGATGGGGCTAAGCAGGCCCCATTAAGGCATGCTCATCTAGGCTGGGATCACGTGCACAAAGCATAAGGATGGACCTCAGCCAGGAACATGAAGGCTAGGTCTTCTTAGCCTAGCACCTTGACTCTTTATAGTCTATTGCTTATAGATGTGGTGGAAAGCGGTATATACACTCAGTCAATTATTATTACTATTATAAAAGTCCATTATTGAATTTTTGGTGTGCCAGGCTATTGCTTTATTCCTACCCTTAAGATGCTCTTCTCAGGATCTCTGGTGATGCTATCAGTGGATTATGAATCCATTTTTCAGACATGCCATGGTCAGTTTAATGATCATTATATGGCTCAGATGGAAAAACATGGGAATAAGGTGAATCAATGATTGATTCTGCAACGTTGCTTGATTCATGGATGGTCTTTTGATAAATGACCAGCTTATTGAGCCTCAGAACAGCCCCTTTGAAGTAAAAACTGTTAGTAGTGAGGAGAAACTAGAAATGAGACCATGAAAATATATACTTTTGGGGGTTTTCAGTGACTTCACAGCACCTGAATGAACTTCTATTAGACATGGTAGAGCTGTTGAATGTGAATCCAGTTTTGATATAAGTATGCTTTTATTTAAGTCGATGGATCCCTATGTAGCTTCATACTGCAGGTGGAAGTCTCCCTCACAGATCTAGTTGATGGAGTCCCAACAGCGACTCAAGTATTGTAGAGTTTTATCATTTAAATCAAACGCTTAGTAATCTTTGCAGACGTAGGCTAGTATGTATGTGTGAAATGGCCGTTTTGTGTCAACTCTCTCCGTTAGAACACAAGCATGTATAATAGCAGGCGGGGATCTGTCTTTTGATTCTGAGAGAGAGGGGGGGGGGCAAGCTTCACCTAAGTGTAGTGAAGCAGAGAAATAATGGTATCCTACTCTGCTTGTGCAAAAGCAATAGGAGAACGAATGGGGGGGATTCACATTAAAAGTGCCTCTCTAGGTAGCTGACATGACGCGTCTAGTCAGACGTAAATAATGACAGACGGAAACTATCATGAGGTCTGTGAAGCATCCACACGCTGCCGTCATTTTGTGTCTAACCTTGCATTGCCAGCAGCTCACAGCCCTTACCAGCCCTGGAGATCATTTAAAAAGCAGAGACTAATGGCGCTGCCAGGCCTAACACCAGTCTGGTGGATTTGCATGAGTTTAGATCAGTTAAAGAGATCGCTGTCATTGCAGCGTCTTGATGTCTGACTTCTGCATCCATTTCAATACCATCCATTTTTTTAGCACTTATTATTTACTGTTTGTGGGAAAGGTCGGAGTTCGTGCGCTTCCTTTTGTTGCTTGCTCACCAAGAGTCACTGTCGATGACACTGTTATTGATCTCCTTAATATGAATGGATGACTTTTTGAATGAGGTTGAAATTAAGATACAAGAGGAGTAAAAAGTAAACGTCAATTCATGTAACGATTCGGTGTTTAGATGGGTTGGTTCTTGATCAGCTCCAATTCAAGACCTGGAGGTAACGTTTTAAATCAAACAGCCGTATGTTTACCGAGAAGGGCGTAATTAAGAAGGATGGCTTTTGTTTTTTGTTAATTCGTGTGTTGCAGTATGATCGAAAAGCAAGGTCACGCACTTTGTCAGGGGATCTGATTTGATAACCGTTTCATAAGACCGAGATGCTCTGTTTGAAACATGCAATAAACCTACTGTGTCAGTGACTTCTCTCATTGTCGCATTTGCATAATGCAACAATGAGTCGCACTCACCCGACGTATTCATCTAGATTGTAAAATAGCCACGGCAAAGCAACTTGCATACTGTAATTGGCATCTTGTGGTTTGCTTTCCCGAGGAGAAAGTTAATTTTGCATGTTTTTATAATAAATAGCATATTTAAGCAGCCAGGAAATCACTGCAAGACATCCATCCTACAACGTTTCATTTATTCTTGTGTTTAATTAAAGCCAGGAAACTGTTTGCAATTTGTGTCTGATACATTGTCTAATGTCTGAGACTGGTTATTAGATATTAAATTGATGCATAATTCAGGCAATTAAGAAAGTAATCACACAAAGTAATGTAATGGAAGTTAATTATTACGGCATAAGCAAACAGTTCATCAATGCTAGTTAACGCTGTGACTGCATGCCTAATATGCACACCAAGCAAGCAAATTCCTCTCTCTCTCCGAGTGTTTTGATCAGCTGATTAAACATAATACAGGCTGATTAGTGGGGAAGGGAAGCCGGGCCTCCTCACCTCCCCTGTGTCTGAGCGACAGGGTTCACTGTGCTGCTGTAGCAGGAGAGGGTCTGTTCTCTTTTTAAAGCAGCACACATGACGAGGGGAAGGTTGCTCTGCGGCAGCCTTCTCCAGTCAGCACTCGTGTCACAGACAGGGTGACTGCCAGTTCCACTCTCCTCTTCCCACTCACTTTCTGCCCCATCTCTCTCTCTCTCTCTCTCTCTCTCTCTCTCTCTATCTCTCTCTCCTCTGTTTCCCTCTAATACTGTGGTAATCTTTCTGTCTTTCTCTTACTATCTCTATATCTATATATATCTCTCTGCGTGTTGTTAAGCAGTGGAGCTTGACGAGGCTTTGTGTGCTTTGAAACCATGAAATGCTTATCTCAGTACCTTACCCTTTGATGGCGGCGGTGAGGATTTGAGTGCTTCCTTAGCAAAGCACCAGTGACAACGGCGAGCCGCTCTTTATGGGAACAAAGGCCCTAGTCAACATAATCCCAACAATTCGGTGCCCAGACTCTCCCTTTTGAAGCAGCCCTATAAAACAAGACCTTCCAGCCTTTAGTTGTTTTCCTGAGTAAACATGCATGTCACAGTTGACCTTTCCCGGGGTCAGGCCGCTTTTATATTGGCTGACATGTTTCCAACTTAATAGATCCATTTAGCAGGGGTCCCCTGGGCTCCTTTATTTATTAAGCTGCAATGAGTTGCATCTGTCTGCTGGAATCGAGGGGACCAATCAGCAGAGGTCACATCCGCACTAACATAGAGATATATAGACATATACTAGACATATATAGACGCACGCAAGTGCACACACACCCACCCACACTGCACAGACGCTTGTACCAGCCTCAAATAGTAACCCTTTTTCTGTGATTGTCTGTCCTCAAATGATTAGCCCCCTTTTCAATAGCACCCCTTGCTGGGTTAGGGTTGTCAGCGTTCCTGAAGTATTATGCGGTGTGACACCCTTCAGTTGTTTTTCTCAGCTGTTGTCTGAGAGTTGTATTGATCTATCTTTGTTCATCCATTGTACAACACCCCATAATGCTGGTCATTTTCTTAGACTGATTCTAAGCCCCTGTCTGGTAATCAGGGATAATTGTCAATTATCACAAGGAACCATCAGATCAATTACTGCAAAATCAATGCAGCCACTTGACTGGAGTGCTTTGTTTCCCCAGCAAAACTAAGGTCTGGACTGTTCAAGCTGCAGAATATTCAGGAATGCGACAGTACTATATAGTGAAAATGTTTACCATGTTGGGGTAATTTCCTATTGAACCTGTTTAAGGAAGAAAGAATCTCCATATTGTCTTTTACTGTGATGTTGTTGAAATAGTAAGGCACCAGATGGTGTGTTGTTGTTACTGTTGTTTGTAATGTCTAATGGAGACAAAACTACTGTTGTCCTTTCAACTGAAAACAGTGGATTACACCTTTCCCCTTTTATGAGCAGGATAGAAGGAGCCTCTATATTCCTGGTGGTTGAAATGACTTTTGTGATGAAAGTTAATGTGTGGTTGTCCTGATGTCCTTATTTTCCTCATCGGGCCCAGATTTCACTTTCACCTCATGAAGGCGATGCCATCTCCTGAATCGCTTCCAGTGTGTATGGAAACAAATGTCCTGCTGTAATGGCATAGCCCAGCCAGCAGCCTGACATATTATCTCCTCCTCAACGTATTTACAGTGAACTTCTCAGCAAATTGTGTTGTCATCTTAATAGGGGAAGATTAATCTGTTGCCATGTAGGTTTAGGTGAGTGAAAGAGATGGACTTTTTCTGAGCTTTGTTTACACACCAATAAAACAAGTTAACTCTTCGATGCCCGGGCCCCGTGCTTTAGAGTAAAGGTTCCCTCTGATTATTCATATTTAAACTAACTCAGTTGTAATTACATGGTATAAGTGAATGATAATGAACTAATCTTACTCTGTCTGTATGATTAAAAATAATAATAATTCAAATGTAAACTGTCCCTCGCCTGTCTTAATCTGAACAGTATTTGCAGAATCACGTCTGAAATATTAACATAACTTATCTACTCCGTACGGATTCAATATTACTTCAATTTAGGTTGTATCTGATACTTGCCACATGGATAGTTCTATTCAAGGACACTGTTAACATTTTGTTTACAGAGCAAGGTTGACAATCCTGTATCATGACAAATGACAAGGTTATTGAGCGCTAGTATTTAAAAAATATATATGTTAGCATTGTACATTTCAAGTCAAATCCTGAAATAGGGTGCCAAAATCAAGTAGGTCTACTTATAATACCATCACTATAGTAAATGTAACTTTAACAGTCATCATCGTCAGTGATTGTAATGGAGATTGTCATTTACCCTGTGTCCAGTCTGCTCATATTTCATCCCTCCCTGAAAGAGCCACACATTGAATATAATCACACACACCTACTGCACCAGACCAAGAGAAAACAGAGTGTGCACTTTGTGCACAGCTATTTATATCAATAAGTCCCGTGCTGAGAGGCACAAAATGAGCGTTTAAGCTGCAGGGCCCAGAGAGCTCAGTAGCAGGTGGGCAGGCTGCCTGTGGGTGCCTGGGTGGAGGGGGTGCCCGCTCTTTTACAGGTGTTGCCCATCTCTCTGGGCCTCCGTGGCTCTGAGAGGGGGAGGTTTTGGGGAGGGCAGGGAGTGGGACAGCTGGAGGCGCAGGCGTTGGAGAGACCGAGAAGGAGCCACTTCTCACTGTCGAGGCCTCCGCAGGTCAGTGCCTCTCCCCAAAGGGACCACCGAGCGAAACGCCATCAATTCACAAACAAAGGAGCCACTTCACCCGCCACAAAGGAAACATATGTGATAGAGCTGGCTCCCGAGCCGCAGCTCATTTTAACATGTCAGCCTCTCCTAATTAGCTTTGTTAACTCCCTCTGCTGTCTGCCCAACTGAGGCCTGGGGAAGTCACATGTGGGCTTTGGGTTTACAACAGCAGTTGCTCGGCCTCGGCTATGCCCTTTACAGAGATTTAGTTCAACGTGATACTCTATCCTGTTTGATTATATTAATGTAGAAATGGACCCTACCAAACTCTGTTGCCTTCTTGAAGATTGACATGCTGTAGATATATTGATCATGTATAATCCAAATGAGCAAAACCTTGTACTCTCTGTAAGGTTACACAGAGAGGCTTCACTTGGCCTTTTGTCCACTGTGTGTGTGTGTGTGTGTGTGTGTGTGTGTGTGTGTGTGTGTGTGTGTGTGTGTGTGTGTGTGTGTGCACGCGCGTGTTGAAATGAAAACACAAAAACAGCTCCCCCTCTATCTTTGTTGGGACGGCTTGGTGGTCATTACTGGCTGGCCTTCAGAACGTGGTCCTCCAAGCGTTACATGCTGCAGTCCACACTGGGCCTCATGTGACCCCTGCTGCTTATCCACTGGCAGTGCAATTTAAGCAGTCTGATGACATGCAGCAATGACACCCCTCTGAGAAGAGGCCCTCTCCGGCTCCTCGTTGTGGGTACTGGGTTAGGGGAGGTGTGTGAACTGCAGGGCTCCTACTCACCTCTCCCGAAACGCAGCTCAAATTGGGCAATTTTCATTGTTTGTTTCATCGTTGTTGTTTTTTTTTGGGGGGGGGGTGCATTTTTAGGAGGATTGTTAGGGATGTTGAAGTGTGATGCCTTGATGGTTAATAGCTCTCATCCTGTAATTGCTCTGCAGGTGAAAGTGAGGAACAGGAAGTTCCTTCTTCAACTTTGTGAAATGAATGAGCGAGGGTGTGTATGTATGCATTTGGCGTGGGATGCCCTCGAGTGCAGTGGTGTGAATCTAATTAAAATACGGCGTCCACTGAGTCCGTCTCTGGCTAGACATATCTGGTATCAGCTCTACTAGGTAGATCTGACAATTGACAGGTCTCCAAAAAATGTCTGCCTTTTTTTATGTTGCTGTTTCTTCCACTTTGTTCAGCTATAGACAGCAGTATGCGCTTTATTTCCTTCGTGAACAATGCTAGGGAGCGTTTATAATGTGTTCTTCTAGAACAATGTGAATGCTGATATAAGTGAAATCAATTTCAGTGTGTTTAAGTACAAGGCAAACTAAAATGCTCACCTCCCCTCTGGCCCTGTCTGCCAAGCAGTGGGGTCCAGCTGGAGTAGCAGCCAGCTCAGAGCTGTGTGACTGCTGCCGACTAAAGTGTCATGATCCCCGGATCTCTGCTCCCTCTTTGACAGAAGGATTTGAAATTCCTGGGTTAAAAGTTCTCTGAGTTGATATCTCAGAAGGCTTATGTGATGATGGTCTATGACAGGTATTGTTTTCTAGTGGCTAGCAGAATTCTGCTGAATTTCTATCTGTAGACTATCCCATGTAGCCAACTTAAAAAAAAAAAAAATCACAACAGTGAGATATCTAGACAAATATTGTGTTGCACGTTTCTTGAAAATGAACCAGTGGGATGGTTTTGGAAAGCAAACCCCCTCGACATCAAAATAAAGATCATTTTGGATTGGCAGTACGTTAAAGACAAAATGTTTATTAAATTGTCAACAATTATATTGTTGGAAATAGTTTATAGAGATGGATATGCCCTCCTTAGATGTCAGCCAGATAACATTTATTGAGGATTGTTTTGGTTTTAACTTTGGACAGTTTCCTTTTTATTGCCAGTGTTCCAATATTGGAGAAAAGAACAGGTTCATTGCTATATTTACACTAGTAAACAGCTTTGCCTTTGAAGTTGATCAATTATTTGCTCATGAACCTTTCAGCTGTAATATGCCCATACTTAACTTGCCCGTTCATTTCACGAGAAGCAGGTCTGCCAGCAAGATGCACTTTCTAGATCTAGATTATGATCTCATTAAGATTGACATTGATGACAGATTCCCCAAAGTTGAAAAGGTCACCGTGTTCATATAGTGTCTTACCAGAGAGTGCTGCTGTAGGATCTGCGGTTTATATAGAATGAATGTGCTTCATGGGCAGGCTAAAGGTCTATTACACCCCTCTTTGATGTCGAGAGTACGATCAGAGGAAATATTGACCCGCTTTTATTGTACGACTCCGTACGAGCTGTTCAAATACATTTCACGTTCATTACCCATGTGTCTTCTTCATTGTGTTGTACGTGGCTAAACATGTATGTGGTTTTCCTTTCCTTGGGTACCGACCGTGACACAGGACCCATGATGTTGCATCTTCGATCATCTAACTGATACGAGGTCATCTATACAGAGAAATGAATGAGGGGGAGCGTTTTCTGTACGCGACTGGTTCGTGCAGAGGATGTACGTGAAGGCACAGGTTGACAATCCTTCCAGATGATACCGTCAACTCACTGCAGTGTTTTCCTGTCAGTGACACCAATCTGCTTGACGGTGCAGTGCTAGACCACCATCGGTTTCTAGAATGCACATAGCCAGAAGCCTCGTAAGGGAGCCATCTTGTGTATGTTGACGTAAGGACGACCTATTCCAGCAAATGCATGCAAATAACAGCACTAATAAGTCAGCGAAGGGCTTTAACGTAATTCAACCCGGCCTGTGCCTTTTAGGGAAAGAGAGCAACGTGTTTACCAAGCAAATGTGGATCAAAATATGGCATTATTCCTCTGATAGGTGAAGCATACTGTACCATGCCTCAGTGGCTAAATGTATTTTACACACTCACTTCCAGGCATGACAGCAGGTTCTTTTTGTTCCCCCCCCCCCCCCCCCCCTCTGTCTATAACACTTAGAATAAAAATCACACGAACAGTCGTGGAGGAATACCAAGGCAACAGTCTGGAGATGTCTGGCCAAAAGGGATTTGTCCCTCTAGGTACAAGGTAGAGAGCCGTGTGCCCTGACATTTGCATTTCTGAATTGCTTAGCTGCCCAAGCATGCTTTATGTGAGCAGGTTGCGGCGTGTCATAGCATCATATGACCGTTGTACTGGAGGCTCACTGTTGGACTTTACCCAACAAATATGGATTATGTTAAAGCGGGCTGTGGATTGACGAGGATATGCTAATATGTCCCAGATGGGCATCTGAGCGGCTGCCGGCAGGGACATGCAGACAGTATATGGCAGGAGCAGTGTTTGGCAGGTCCATCATTCCGTCATTAAAGGCCACATTATTACTTACAACCGGGCTTGCATGACAATGGCAGGAATGAATGCAGTCCCTTGGAGAGTAACCCGTTGTGTCCTTCACGTTTCTGTGGCTTTTCCCCCCTTTTTTGTTGTGGTTTTTTTGTTGTTGTCAGTATCCTTGAAAATACGCTCTCAGTAGCAGGTTCAGTACGGTGGGGAAGCGTCACTATGAATGTGGGCGCATGTGGATATAGGGTTTGCGCTTATGGTCAAAACATCAGCGAAGAGGCCTTTCAGAGGGATCGGTCGTTCACTCATACTTCGTGACTAATTGTTGGATGGTTATATTATCAAAGAAGCCAATATGTTTGTATAGGGTTCTAGATATCATTGATATTACCGTAGCTGTCCCTATTTTGCCTTGACAATTTGAGGTATCACAGGTCTGTGTTGTGTTTTAGACAACATAGGAGTTGCTCATAGTGGTGGAATAACTCTGTTGCACTATGGGTAAGCTGTCCCTTTTGTACTATTGTTGAACTAAGGTATTAGGTTTTCTGCTGTACAAGCAGAAAAATAATGGTGGCTTATGTGTAAGTGTACATTTGGGAAGGCCTTGTGTCCTTTTGATATAAGAAGCCATATAAATGGCAGGATTAAAGAAAACAACTAAATGATTTTAAGTATTCTTCAGCTCCACTGAGATTCCCACACTGCGCCTCGATCCGCGTGCTAATGGGCAGTTGCCATGCACACCAAAGAGAGAGAATATTTGCAATGTCTCGGATTCCATGTGTGACACCTCCGAACGTTGTTTGAAAGCCATGGACTTTTGTATGCCATGTGTTTTTTGAAAGAGTAGATCCTGAGGATCTACGGCAAAGCAACCCTGTGTAGAGGCGCACGTTGGTGTGGAGAAAATGGCCACTGACAGCACATCTAAACACATCAAAGATTATCATCACCAGAGTGACAGCATTAAAGATGTCAGGACGGGCTTTGAACGTCCCTCTGGAGGGGATGGAGGGGCTGGGGGAGGGGGGGGGGCATTCCTTATGGTCGACACATTGTATTTGCTGGGGGCATTGTTAGTACACTGCCTCCAGCCCAGGATTTAGGCAGGCCCACAGCAGATGTGGACGCCCCCGTACACACACACACACACACACTCACACTCACATCCCACCGAGCATCCCCTACCCACCCCTGGAAAAAATAAGAATAGGTGCCCTAAGGCAGTTTAGCTGGTGTGGATCAGTTCAGATGAGGTACATTAAATGGCTAGTGATAATTTGGCATGACAATTGCAAACACCATCGCTTTTGTCTGTAATTAATTCCAGTGGTGCCTCAGGCCTTCCCTCTGTTGCTACGGGTGTGGGCCAACACTGCTAGCCTAACAAGAGAACATTACAGCCAGGATTACAGCCCAGATAAACCAGCCGAGATGGAGAGAGAGCAGTAGAGTGTGTATGGAAATGGGTTTCAGAAGAATGCGATAGAAGACCACCTAAGATAACCAAATATATTACATTTCAAAAGGCAAAATAAACCCCCTTAAAAGGTGCGTTCTGTGTGATTTAAACTCGATCTATTCTGACCATTAAATTAATTTCACGAAGAAATAGCATTTTCAGCAATAATTTTTTTTCACTATCAGTGTAACAATAGCAAATATTACAAATCTGTGCAAATAAATTCCTGTATTTTTGATGAGGTTTGTAACACGGGACTGTTGCTATTAGCAAGTTTATTCATTTAGTAGCTTCTTCATATTCTTCCAGAAGTTGATCAATTAGCACAGAGCAATGAAAAATCTTATAGATTGCACCTATAATCTTTGGTCCAATGGGCCCCACTATCCAGCTCCTCCCATCCACTGGTGATGTCTGTGGAGGCATTACGGCTTGTACTTCTCAGTAGTTCTATTACTGTTAATGTACCTCATTAAGAGAAATATAGTTACTTGAGGACATAAAAAGAATCCCTCCGCATCCCCATTAATCTTGATTTCACATGTGAGACTGCTTGGTGATCTCCTGATAGATTCTCTACCATGTGGCGGCGCATCTTTTCTCTCTCTCTCTCTCTCTCTCTCTCTCTCTCTCTCTCTCTCTCTCTCTCTCTCTCTCTCTCTGTCTCTATTTCTCTCTGTCTGTATCTCTGTCTCTGTCTCTCTCTGTCTCCCTCTCTCTCTCTCTCTCTCTCTCTCTGTCTCTCTCTCTCTCTCTCTCTCTCTCTCTCTCTCTGTCTCTCTCTCGCCCTGTCTGTCTCTCTCTCTGTCTCTCTGTCTGTGTCTCTCTCTCTCTGTCTCTCTGTCTGTGTCTCTCTCTCTCTCTCTTTCTGTCTGTCTGTCTATCTGTGTCTCTCTCTCTCTCTCTGTCTCTCTCTGTCTCTCTCTCTGTCTCTCTCTGTCTCTCTCTCTGTCTCTCTCTGTCTCTCTCTCTGTCTCTCTCTCTGTCTCTCTCTCTGTCTCTCTCTCTGTCTCTCTCTCTGTCTCTCTCTGTCTCTCTGTCTCTCTCTCTGTCTCTCTCTCTGTCTCTCTCTGTCTCTCTCTGTCTCTCTCTGTCTCTGTCTCTCTCTGTCTCTCTCTGTCTCTCTCTCTCGTGCTGTCTGTGTCTCTCTTTTTCTGCCTGCCTGCCTGCCTGCCTGCCTGCCTGCCTGCCTGCCTGCCTGCCTGCCTGCCTGCCTGCCTGTCTGTCTGTCTGTCTGTCTGTCTGTCTGTCTGTCTGTCTGTGAGTGGTGGTGACAAAGTGTATAGTAATGGGCCTCAACATCACGTTCTGACAGGACAACACTATAGTGGGTAGATTTTAGTGAATCAATTAAAGCTACTAGGGGTGAGGACATAGCCAGCCAACCACTCAGACGAGCTCCAGCCAACCACTCAGACGAGCTCCAGCCAACCACTCAGACGAGCTCCAGCCAACCACTCAGACGAGCTCCAGCTAGGAGATTTTTCAGGGATGAACCAAATGACCAGAGGCACGCAACCTGTGGCTCAAGCATCACGACTGGCACGCGCTCACCTTGAAAGCCAGTTCAACAGTCGGGGTGAGTGGACACGTTGGACGAACCAAACAAAGAAAACAAAGTTAAGCATTTCTTGATCATGATCATCAGGGCCAGCTCTATCCTTTTGGGGGCCCTACGCGAGATTTGGTTGGGGGGGCCCCAACAAATGTGGCCCCAGTCTTGACTGCAGAGAGAACATTTTTTATTTTCAAAGTGAATTTCCTAAAGCAAGTTTCCTGCAGTTCTACACATGTTGCCATGACTTATGCCATGTTAATGACATTTGAGTGAGAGTTACTAACAAAATCAATATGGGCCCCCTGGAGGGTCTGGTCCTGTGTGGGTCTGGTGTGTGCAGCACGGTTGGAGTAACTAGTTAAGTAGTTATATGATTATAAAGAAGGTAACACTTTATTTGTATAGTCCATCTTTATGTGCTCTACAGCAGCATTTCAACAGCATATCTTTAGCCTTTCAGTAGCATCTCAATATATATCATATATCATTTATCATCATTTGTCCATCTATAGATGCTCAACAAATCTGTAGACTATCAGCAGCATTTCACGTGTACAGTAGTGTTGCATAGTACTGTATCTTCTCTCTCTCTCTCTCTCTCTCTCTCTCTCTCTCTCTCTCTCTCTCTCTCTCTCGGCTCTCTGCTCTCTGCTCTCCTCGCCTCCTCACAGTGGCTCCAGCGCCTCCTCGTGAGCCTCCAGCAGGGGGAAGCTGAACACACCACCAATCTGTGTCATTACTCTGTCATTGCATCAAATCACATGATTAGCTCCATGGGGCAGTGGAGGAAGCCTGCTCGGTGCAGCTCCAAGCCGCAGTCCCCTGGTAATGGTCTGATGGCACTGTGATGGAGAGTTGTGTACTGTCCCTCATGCAGGGCCAAGGATGCGCTATCATTCAGCCAGCCAGTGATGGCCTCAGGGTGAATCCTCTACTTCACATTCACTCCCTTCACTCATGTCAGTGTGCTTTTCCTCCTCGAGAAAACATACTGTAATTTGGTGCTACTGACATTTTCTTATTTCCTTGAATGTGGAATAATTTGAGAAGGATATGTAATGATCAGTGTTTGGTTTAGGTTCCCAATTTCCAAGAAAATGTATATAAAGTCAATGGTGTATATGCTTTTGGAAAAAAAGAGTTACAAACATTTGTTGGCAATTAAATTGGAGAAGGAGTACTTAGGAGCAACTAACAGGGCTTGGTGCTTGGTGGCAGGCCGACAGTTTGTCGATGCAGCCTTTTATAATGCAAAGGCTTATAATTATCTCACGCTTGCTTATTTCACACTGACATATCGCTTTCCTAAATGTCAGAAGGAGCAGGCAGCCCAGCCCAGTGCAGAGCGGCCCTCCCCCCCCCCCCCCCCAGCCCGGGCGAGCGCTCTCACAGCCCTGCACACAGCCATGATGATGGCAGTGCTTTAGCCCTGAACGTGCAGCCCCCCGCCGGGGAATAGTGGTTCAGGCATCACCGATCGTTGACCTGGCTATTGTTGTTTGTGATACTTACTGGTAAACTTTTGCAATCAATACAACATCAGCCGGCGGAGCCCCTGGGAATGAAAACCTGAAACAGCGCACTTAATCTTGGAGCCGGCCCCTGCTCCCTGCTCTGCCGCTAAACTGGGTAGTTGGCCTACTTGATGCAGCATTATTGCAGCAGAGGTCAGATGTGAGCTGTCTCGCAGAGCGCCTGATGAATGGCTGTTTTTGATAAAGCGCCTCTCCCATCCAACAAGAGACATTTAATAATGATGGACCATAACTGCACACAAAAAAAAAATCATTGTAGCCTGCTGGAGGAAAGAAATCTCTCCTGCTGCCTCCCCTCCCCATCTCAGAGACCGAGAAGGTAGCCATACTCATTGCCCTTTTGGGCATACACATTATTGTAGAACTCTATGCTCTCTGTATTGTATATTGCACCAAATTGTGTCAATACAGTAGATTCTTAACAGAATCATGACTAGAATACTTAATTTTTCTGTTGCCAATGCTCTACAAGGGGCTGAAATAAAGATCACTTTGTCGATCACTTACAGTGACTTCAGAGAGTATTCGTACCCTCTTGACTTTTCCCCACATTTTATTGTGTTACAGCCTGAATTTGAAATGGATTCAATTGAGATGTTGTGTCACTGGCCAACACACAACATCCCATAACGTCAGTGTCAAACAGTCACTACAAAGATACAGGGCGTCCTTCCTAACTCGGTTGCCGGAGAAGAAGGAAACCGCTCAGGGATTTCACCATGAAGCCAATTGTGACTTTAAAATAGTTACAGAAGCCTAAGATCACTATGCGCTGGATGGATGAATCTGGGTTTGGCGAATGCCAGGAGAACGCTACCTGCCCCAATGCATAGTGCCAACTGTAAAGTTGGGTGGAGGAGGAATAATGGTCGGGGGCTGTTTTAGTTCGGACTAGGCCCCTTAGTTCCAGTGAAGGGAAATCTTAACGCTACAGCATATAATGACATTCTAGACGATTCTGTGCTTCCAGGTTATGGCAATAGTTTGGGGAAGGTCCTTTCCTGTTTCTGAATGACAATGTTCCCATGCACAAAGCGAGGTCCATACAGAAATGTTTTGTCAAGATTGGTGTGGAAGAACTTGACTGGCCCGCACAGAGCCCTGACCTCAACCCCATCGAACACCTTTGGGATGAATTGGAATGCCGACTGTGCGCCAGGACCAATCGCCCAACATCAGTGTCCGACCTCACTAAAGCTCTTGTGGCTGAATGGAAGCAAGTCCCCGCAACAATGTTCCAACATCTAGTAGAAAGCCTTCCCAGAAGAGTGGAGGCGGTTATAGCAGCGAAGGGGGGACCAACTCCATTTAATGCCCATGATTTTGGAATGAGATATTTGACGATTCGTTGTCCACATTCTTTTGGTCAGGTAGTGTATTATATACAGTAATCTTGTTCTTATATTATGCCATATGTTTTTATGGTTCTACTTAAATGTACATTTGCTACAGTTACAGATCTATTTACGTTCTATTCACGTTTCCATTACTTGTTAACATTTCATAGTTTGTGCAACCCTTTTCAAGTAATTCCTGCAAATTGGGATCTACTTGGGACCAAATGGTAGTTAATGCTGTTCTTTTCCCATAAGCATACTGTACTTCAAGTTGATGTCGATGCACTGTTTGTGGAGGACATTTGTGCATTGCAGCACACTGGAAATGATTCAGAACGCTTAACCGTGTTAAGATATAAGATGATGTTCATAGTAATGAGATTGAAGACATCCACTCAGGTTGCAAAAATGTTCCTTTCAATCCCTTCCTCGGGAGGCAACCGCACCATAATTGAATGTCTGATAAACCACGTATGATCATTTAACTAGCCCAGAGGTAAAGAGGTAAAAAAAAAGGCAACACCCAGCCATTTTGCAATCTGTCATCCTGATGAGCAATCAAATCAGCATGTAGTTAGTTTAAGTGGCTCTAAATGAAACGCAGCCCTTTTGAAATGACTGGAGTTAGAAAAGTCTTTGAGGGAAATGAAATGCCATTCTCCCGGAAACTAAGCCCAAAGCGTGGCGACAGTTTTGACGTAGACAATGCCTTTAGTGACAGGAATAACAAATTAATTGGGACCATAACACATTCTCTCTAAAGGTGAAGTAAACACACTTGACTGTATATTTTTCACCATCAGTTAGATCTCAATTGGCTCTAAAAATAAACCCAAGACATTGAACCGTTTTAATGGATGTTGACATCTCTGCATTTTGCCGTCACTCCACAATAAATGAATCATAACTTTGCTCTGCACCAAGGAATTACCATGCATTTTGAGAAAATGTATTGTGCGCCAAGCAATGAATTATGACGCAAGATCAAAATAAATGTGTAATGACTGGAGATGCCCAGAATAATTTATTGGTTGGAGATTGTTCCATATTGGAAAAGACGGAGAGAAAAAAAGACCGAAATAAGGAAAGTGTTTTCTCAGTGCACTGACAGACCACAATGTGTTTGGATTGCGAAATGTCAGCTTTAGAGAGGCAGACAGATAGTTAACCTGTTTACTGAAGCTTGGTAAACGAGGGCTTCATTGGGAATGCAACAGTATTCAATTATATGTTTATTTATTGATCACAGACAATATGTGTCAGTCTCTATGTAAAGAATTCTGATGAATTCGGCGGATAAAAAGAAGAGTGTCAGGGAAATGGGTCGATGAAGGATTGCATTTCACGTTTTCTCCAGAGAAGCAACACCCACCCCCACCAGCAAAAAAAAACATGGAGGACAAAGAGAGAGTCAAATAATGACAGTAAACACCATATCACCAGTGAAATATTCGGAAAGTAGTACTGGAATATGTTTTCGCCACAACACTACACAGTCATGGTCATTTTAGCGGCAGTAGAATTGGTAATAGAACGTAGTATTATTTGTCATAGAGGGAGTAGTCCAAATGATTTAGATAAACATAAAGTAGTCTATAGTTGAGTGTTCTAACAGTCCCACATCAGCCAACCTTTGACCCATGATGCCACACTTCAGGAACCCAACATCAACCCTCACCATAGATGCACACCACCGGAGTCTCCAGATCATGTGATCACCTCCTTGGACAGAGTCGATGGCGACTGTAGCCCCCCCCCCCGGGCGATCTCCTTTGTGTACTATGAAGAGTGAAAACTTTACATCTTTTGTTAAAGCGTCAGCTCATTTAAAGGGCTCAGCTGAAGTGTGCTGGGGTGTGTGATGCACCAGCGCACCCACTTTACATCCCCACTGTAAACACTGTCTATTATATTCTTCACACCCCGGGCCTGTCCTCCAGAGAGATGGAGCTCCCGGCTTGGTGAGGCCCTATTGAATATGTAACGCTAGTAGTGCTGCACTTACCTGCTGCCCATATCAGTGTGGCCCACGCTGGCCCTCACATAGTTCTCACTTAGTTGGGCTGGAGAATAATCCCTGGGCAGACTGGAGCTTCTTCTGTTGTCTCCTGGTTGTTTTCTGTGTAGTTCATAAATTATAGATGGGCCATGTCGAGGGCCATCACGCAGCCTGATCCCTGTCTGTGCTGACAGCTGTATGATGCGCACTGAGTGCAGCAGATTGGGAGCTCAGAGTTTCATCAATAAATATCACTCTGACCCTCACACTTGGCCTCGTGTCGGCGGTCAAGGTAATGGCTTTTTATTATTGTGAAGGGCAGCCCAGCGTGGGGTAGTCTTAAGGTTGCTCGTCCATCTCAGGTCCGGAGACGCTAAAAAGGGAGAGAGAGGAGAAGAGGAGTAGCCGGCCCAACGTTTAAATGGAGCGAGCTCCTATTATGCCTGGGAACGTGTGTGGATGGGTTGTGTTTGACAGTGCGCAGCAGGGTGCTTTTGTGTGATATACAGAGCAGGAGTGGTCCCTGAAGAGGTAGTGATTTTCATGGATACATTATTGGATTAAATTAACGTTATTACCCAGCTGTGATGAATTCAATGGAGTCTACGGCTTCCCAAAGATCTCAAGGAAAAGTGTGTGTGTGTGTGTGTGTGTGTGTGTGTGTGTGTTGTCTGTAAGCCCTAATATGACCCTACTCGTTCCAGAGATGACAGGGCTTGAAATGCCATGATTGTGTACTGAGAGATCAGGCTGCTACAGTACACCCAGCATAATGTCTTCAGAATGCAGCTTTTTACACCAAACGATATAGAACAGAACAACATTTTGTCTAAAGTTCATTCATCAAAGAAGCTGCATATTTTGAAAAGGGTAAAAGCACCACACAGCCCTGTCAGAGCAGCGCAAAGGCTAGATACTATAGATTACTTTAATCCCCCTGACAGATATAAAAAGGATAATTACATATTTGTGGTGGAGGCAGTGTGGTGAAAAAATCAATACGGCCTTTTTTTTTTTTTGTATGACACTTCATTAGGGTGAAAAAAATCTCGGAGCTGAGAAGAACTGCACTGCAATTAAATGGTTCTGCTACCTTAGACTTTGTCTCTGTATTATTATCCAGTTTATTTGAAATAGTGGTTGCACTTGAGGAGTAATTGGAAAGCATTGATTATGCACTTTTATGTCTACACTCTTGCAAATCATTATGGAGAGAAGCAATAGTTAGTTAGCCTCTCTAATGAAGCACTAATTACACTAAGTAGGTTAAAATGTTTGTCAAACTGCACTCAGCTGAAATCACAGCACAAAGACTTACACACAAGGAATCTGCATACGAAGACTTGAAACGTCACTGTGGATCGCACACCCTGCAGTTTTGTATTTATTTTGTGTCACAACTGCATAAATAAAATAAAAATTGTATTTGGTATCAGACCATCGGCAGTAGATGGAATTGAGTGTGGGGGGGGGGGGGGCTGGGGGCTGGAAAAAGGAAAAATAGAAAGTGATGGAATATTAAGTGCACCTAGTCTGGCGCTCTGTATTCCAGGGAAGCCGTTTTAGATTGGTTCCTTAACAGCGTTTGTGGAGCAGCCATGGCAGACACATTTACAGGCATGCTATTTGTTTAAGGTGGTTATAACATTTATTAAGAGTGGAAGGACCTTGAACTTTTCATCATTTGTTTAGCCCGGGGCTGTGCATAGGTCCGGCTTCCTGTGGTGTCTCGACGTTATAGCTAAATGGAGATGGCTATATATTGACTCATTGATATCAATGAAGGTAATCTGCAGGGACTGTACACTGTGCTCTCAATATTTGGATTTGTGTGTTTAAGAACGCATGCACACGCGCACACACACACACACACACCAAATAATATCTTATTGTCGTTATGGTTGTTACGCTACATTGATTGCTGGAAAATAATAACCACATCAATCTAAAGTAACTATTTATGCTTAATTGGAAATACACATTTGTATTATTTTAAGACAACATGTAAGCTCCTTTCACATGTGTCTGGTTTTCAGTTTGGAAGGTGATGGTACAATCCTGTTTTGTCCACTCGAAAATGACCCGCTGTGGTCATTATGAGAGTGTTGTGCTGCCATTGGCTCCCTATGGGCCTGATGGGATTGTAACAGGGCCAGCAAGAGGGGCAGCGTGCACACTGTCTCTCATCATGCTCCTCTATAGAGAGACTGCTGCTGGCACTATACTCTGTCCTGGCAATCAGTCAGCTCGCCACCCACCACTATGCGCTACCCGAGATGTGGAGAGGAGGGTCTGCACTGGTTACAGCTTAAACCCAGCAGCAGCCATCAGACTAGGAGCCTTTGATCTTTTCCTTTCACAGGGCTCAAATGCTCACACCATTGTACGCTTGAGAGCCGCAACACTCCAACCGGCACCGCCCAGCGAAAAAATGGATTCGCTAGACGTTACAGCCACGGAATCAGACAAATAGAAGAATACAAGTCTTGATGGATTAAAATCCATGATCATATACATCTTATTTAATCATGTGTAGAGCACAGAGGTTTGTATAGAGGTGCTGTAAAACTACAGCGTTAAAGGTGGGATTCTCCATCAGGATCTCTTCTTAATATGGGTTTTTCTTCAGGGAGATCTGAGGAAATCTCCTTGCTTTATATGTCCGTCTGGGGAGGGGGCCAAGCCCTGTTAGCTGTCATTGCACATGAAAGGATTAATGTCATCTTATAAGAAGAGGGAAAAGCCGTCTTATAGTTATTTATTCTGTTTCATTCACATTCTGCTGGCTCTGCTGCAAGGGAAAAGGCTAATGTCTGGTCTAATTTGTAGCCCTTTAAATTCCAGACAGAGATTCTTTACATATCTCTGGAGCTCAGGGCTTCTCTCTCGGCTGCAGCCCCTCTCCTCGTCTCCTTCTGGGATTCTTCTTAAACCCCACCAATTTACTATCTGAAGCAAAGTGAAGATTTACATGAGTTGTACTTGAATGGCTACACCAGTAGCTTCATGCACTAAACACTCCCACTTTAATTACCATTGGTGAATTCTGCTCTCTGATACAGGTGCCATATCTTAATTCGATCATCTTGTTGTTGCAGGAATTTTCCTGCACGGTAGGAAATGCAAAGTATTCAAGGTTTAAAAAGGCTTCTAAAGTTTGTAATTTCCACTTTAAAATGTAAAACTTGATTTACCCTAACAAAAAATGTGTCAACCCCTACAAAATATGTTCATTAATTATAATCCACATAATAATTCAAATTTCCTGTTGCTGCAGGATTATTATCCCGCTGTAAGAATGTCAAATTAAGATCCTACATCTGCCTCTCACACTCTCCTCTACACCTAGACCAATTGAAGGAGAGCAAAGGAAAATACGTATTCCCCAATGCTGATTCTTAGTGCTCCTTGTTCAGGATCTGTAATTGGATCTGTGTTTTCGACTCCCTGCTAATAAGCAGCTTACTCTGGCTCCCTCTAGACTTGACCCACCACATTTTTTGTTTTATGAATTTTACAAGGGGATTTTAATAGGTGCTTTAGGCTATGCAAACATAGGCTGAAGGGAAGTCATGCTGTAGCAGCCTTGACACAGAGGTTGCCTGAGTGGTTGCTTATCATTGCGGACAGGTCTCATAACTTTCATTAAGATTGGTGGAGGACAAAAGGGGGAGCGGCGAGGAGAGGGACATGAGAGAATATTAACCTGTGTTCCTGTAACTAACTATAATTGTTTAGTACTGTGGCTTTCCTCAGGCAGCGCACCTCATTACCGTGACTCCTACATGATGGTGTGGTTGATTCTAGTAGCAGGGCTTGTTAGAGGAGGTTGGGGGTCAGGACACAGTGTAGTCTGCCCGGGCTCTTTTTTTAAGGTAGAATCAGACGGCCAGAGGCCGAACTGGGATCAATGGACTTTACAAATATGACTTTGTTTCCTTTCATTTTACATCACTCTAATTGTTAAATGTTATCTACGGGGCTGGTCAAAAGGGGGAAAGCGCAGTGTAGAATTTGGATTCACAAAGATGGTGTTGTTTTAAAAAAAGTATATATTTGTATTCATATTGTAACACATGGTATGATCTTGAAATATTTTTCTCGTGTCCCATGTATATAATAACAAATGTTAAGTGAACCAGTCCACGCTCACATTTCCCATTCATAATTGGGACAGTCTCTTGTGCCAGACAGCAGGATGTAGATTTTGATGCCCACACCTGTCTCCTCTCTCTAATATAGAGTCCGGTGTGAACGCCGTGCTCATTTGAGAATCGCAGAATGACAGTGTCTTCCATACAGGGTCACTGAGATGAGATGAATGAGAAATGTAAAGACAAGCAGTGACCAGTGGCCCACCCACAGTCTATTCAATCATTAAAATACTTCCAGCGACCACAAATTATTCCATAAGTCATTATGGGAAATATCTAAGTGATTTTAGCTTGGCTGTCAACTTATAATTTCTCTCTTTTACATTAAATGAAATCTGAATTCATTTTCTCAGGAAGAGAAATAAAATAACGTTTTTCAATGTATTTCTAGACAGGTATGAGACGGGCACAGTCTTAGAGGTGAACATTGTGCGTAGATGGAGCATCTCTTGGAAGATACTAACTAAGACAGTCTGTTGGTTATTGGAACACTAATGAACAACACAATCACCTGTCTCGACATGAATACCAAAGATAACGAGGAGAGGTGGGATGCTCTTGCCTTCCATCCTCTCTTCTTTCTCTCGCCCTCGATGGGACTCCAACAAGCCCGATTTCACTTCATCACAAAGCTAACGTGGCATGGAACTTTTAAACCCGCTATTGTCTTTTGTATCTTCCTCTCCCCTTTCCTCCTCGGCTGGTGGGTAATTCTCCCATCTGGAGGATGTTTGAGAGAAACAAAGAAACAATAAGAGGAAGTTGGGAGAGGGGGTGTCAGGCTGTCAGTAATCTGACAGCTATGGTAACTACCCTCTAATCCAGACGGCTCCAGCCACGCTCCGGCCTGACACCCGGGCCTCTGACTGACAGCTGAAGACCGGCCACATTCCACAGGCAGAAGTGACATCCAGTCTATTAAGGAAGACAAGCACAAAGCAGAGATTTGCCCTGACTGCCTGGTACTGAAGCCTACTATGGGGGTGATTGGAGAGGTCCTGGAGAAGGTGTCAGACTCAAGCTCAGATGATAACCATATTGTAATGATGCTGCTGGACAATGAAGTGCCATGATTACCCATGCTGACAGAGGAAGTGTACGTCTAGATATCAGGCAGGCAGCTCACAACGGCACGCGCGCGGTCTCCAGGTCCCACATGCCAGTCAAAGCCTGGCCGCAAACGGATGCACTTCTTATTCCAACACTGGAGCACAGCAAACACTGATCTCTAATGGACTGACCTGAGGCACCGCGTTCTGACAGACAGAGAGAGAAAGAGAGAGAGAGAGAGAGAGAGAGAAAGAGAGAGAGGGAAAGAGAGAGAGAGAGAGAGAGAGAGAGAGCATTATAATTGTTTATCTTCTCTTTAGATATTTGTGCAAGAACATGTAGAGACTCCTCAAGATTGATTTGAGCTGCTGCCACAGACAACCCCAGAACCCAGACCGTGGTTTCTTTATTGGTACACACTCTCAGAGAAAGATATACATGATTGCTTCCAGGGGGTTTTGTGATGGCAAAAAAAAAAAAGGGGTACGTAATTGGTTTCAGTTTAGGTTAATTATTTGCACTGGCAGGTCGTATTGTTGTAAGCCGTTCATTAGACTACACATCCAACACACAGAGCAAATGAGATGTGCTGGCAGTGCTTTGTTGTAGGTTTGCTTTAAAAAGACGCCGAAAAACCAAGCTAGACCCTTAATGATACTCTCAGCAGCCTATATAATGGAACAAGTTTACATAAATTAGGCCACAGTGCTGCAGCAATAACAGACATGCCAGTAGACTATCTGTTTGTATGAGAACACTTTACCTAATTAGAAGAGCCGGAGGGTTGATTCGCTCTCAAATATACATGTTATTTGATACGATTCTTTTCCGTGGATTCTCTGGAGCGCACAGGATATATCCCAATACCCTTACGTCCAGCCTCGATAGTTGCAGGCAGCAGTCCACGTCAAATGCCTATGATTCAAACTTTTCTTTCACAAAGCCTGATGGCAAAGGACAAGCTAGACGATTAAATGCTCAGCCTGTGATGTCGCTCGCGACGCCAATGCATTGCAGAGGTTTGTAAGGCGAAGAGATCAGCCGGAGAGGAGATTTCCTTTTGGACGCCTCACGTATGAAGGAACTAAATCCCTGAAACATCTGTAGCTAGTAGCCACGTCCAACATTCCCCCAGTTGAACTCCGATTAGCTGTGTGAAAGACACGCACTCTCCTCCCATCAAGCCAACCCTGAAGGGTATCCTCTCGCCCTTAGCTGAACATTCAAATAAGTCTGAAAGAATTCCGTCCCAGGTGAGTTCACCAAAGGTGGCATTTCTCGTCTCTTTCCCAACCAAAGCCTCCTTGTCTTCCATCTTACTTAGCCCCTCTTGATGGAGACTCAGGGTGTATGCCTTGTTAAGTGACAGGGAGTTAAATATACATTCACACTGTCTTGAGCAGCTCGTTAAGGTGACAGAGCAGCTTTAAATCTAGCCGGTCAACACGAAGCCCATTCGCCCTCCGATCAGGCATGATAACTAGTTTTGGGGGCGTGTGGAATTATCAGTTTGCCGGGTTCACTGGGGAATTTTCACATTATTCATTTACAAACTCATCTATGTAATAGGTATTGCCACTCCTGATTTGAGAGAAGTCGCCTTGGCTCAATCTTTGAAAAAACACGAGATATACCTGTAAAATTATCTCATAACATAACAATAACAAGGCCATACTTTTGGTCTTAGCCGTTCTCTTGGCTTTACAAAAAATATTATCTCTGGACAAAAGGTGCAAGCAATTCTGTCTCATTGAGAGGTAGATTAAAAAAGGTTATATCATCATCAACATGATCAGTTTGGGGCCCCGTACGTACGACTTTCAGAAACCAACTGCTGATGGTGCAACACATACCCTCTTTCTATCAAAGAGTAACAACACATCATAGGAATATTGCATATAAATGAACCATTACACAGTGCAATATTATAGCTGAGGAAACATTATAGACATTTTACACCGTGTAGCTAAACTGTTCAACATCCAGCCATTCGTTTCCAATGCTTTTACCCAGCTCTGGTTTTTATCCACTGAATAGCACCAGATGGAAGTTTTCTGTGGAAATATTTTATTTGCACAGCACATCCTCTTCGCTCTATGTACAATGCAGTCCAATATAGCTGTAATGAGACAGATAATTGAGGATATTTTTTTATTCAATGGCTAGTTAATTGGTTGCCACCAGTGTCTCAGCAAAGGTTAAACTTAAAGTTGCATGTCACCAATTACAATTCCAGCTGGCTTTGTTCATCTGGAAATATTTATGGCAAAAAGTCAATGTTTGGGCGACAAATGACAGGGCAGACGTGAACGCTTTGCAGATCATGCCTGGAAGAGGCTCGCGTTGCGTTCTCTCCAAAGAATTTCATCCGACTTTGCCATGCAAAAACACTCCTTGTTTGAGAGTAGAATCAATGTGTGCATAATGAAAACTCCTATTGACAGCACTCATATCCTTTTCTCCCCCCGTAGCAGAAAAGAGGATGTGGACAGGAGAGGAAGGAATGCATTTAACATCCTCTCAGTCAGTCTAGCAGAAAACAAAGCTCACCGTCTCACTGTTAACACTGGAGATTAGGTCAAGTTTTTACCCCTCTGAGCTTCTCTCCTGTAAATGACGAGTTCTGATGTGAAACAAGCAACATGTCAAAGCGAGTTGAAAGATGTAGGCATTTTTCTGCCATGTCCCAATGACAGGCTGCTGAATATTTGGGCCATTAGGGGCTTATTAGTGAATAAATGACCAGATGGTTCAGTGATGCACAGAGATGGACAGAACTGGATGCTACTAATCAGCTGTGTCTGTAGCTCGGTGTCAAATCAAGTGACATGGTAACCCATGGCAACCGAATAAAAGTTAATATTAGCAAGTCAATTTGAGGTCTGGGTGCTTTAAACAGACTTCCAAAATGGCCATCCAGTGATCTCTTGGAAAGAAGGGAATGTCTGCTTATTCTAAGGAACAAATAGGATTTCAAGCGCTTCCGTGTGTTGTTGTTTTTTTCATCACCTTCCCCACTTGTACAATACATGATTTATGTGTTTTATTTTATGTGATCGTTGACACTTATATTTTCAATTTGTCTGTTCAATCCCGAGGAAAATGTAAATGCCCCGTTGTCATGGGACTTTTGAATATGCTCTCCTAGCAACCTTTTTGTTAAAATGAACGTATTGCTTATTGTTAAGAAACGTTGCCGCTATTTCATATAAATGGTAGGTTATGTCCTAGTCAATATAGTCCAATCAGGTTTGAATGTGTGGAATTAGATTTTTAAAAGAACAGCATATGTACAATACTAGTTTAAAAAATATATACATTTTATTAGAGGCTTAGTGTTGAGACTTTGTAAGTAAAGGTTTATCTTCACAGAATGTCGGGCGATCAGTATGTGACATACACGTTTTCTGCCACAGCTGCAATGTCAAGTTATTTTGGCTCAGATTTAATACAGTAAAAAATCGTCCCATAATATCGCATGTGAAATAGATAATCACGTGTTTTCATTGTCATGTTTTTAGGCATTATCGGCTGATACTGTATACATTTATCTGCCACACCCCTGTTTTATAATATATCCAAAGTAGTAAACATTCACAGTGTGGCCGTTTTATACAGAATACTGATCTGTATCCACAATGCAATGGGCCCTTCAGTTCATTTGAGTGGGAGTGTACAGTAGTGAAACATATACAGTATATAGTAGTAATGCTCGAATGTTGTTTCTTCTGGAGAATCTGACATTCATATGTTAGACATACGGTGGGATGCCCCTTACAAGAGCTTCACTTTTGTAATTGTCAATATATTTGATTCAATTTCTACTTTTGAGGTGCTTTGATTCGGTTTGATTCCGAGATGCTTCTTTACAGGAAGTAGCCTTCAAATTCCCAACCAGCCGTGTTTGTGCATCAATCTAATTGGGTTGATCTGTGACAGAAAGGGGTTGTATTGCAGCCAACACAATGGATGGTGTGCTGTGTTGGAGTTGCATATGAATGTGGAGGTAAACACCCGGGGTCTCTTTAATTGTATGGTTTGTGAGGGTTTGCTCCAGACCTACAACTGACACAAACAGGCAGCTTGTTTAATGGATGAGAAGAGCCGCGTGGAGACAGTCTGTCACTTCTGATTGGTAGAGGCCTGTTCTACAGAATAATTGATCACTTGTCTCCTAATACCCCACCATTTAACATGTGTTCTCATCGTCATTAGGTCTAAATGGATAGTCTATCAATTAGAGATCTAGTTTAGATATGGCATAGAGGTAGATTTGCAATTAGTTGCTCATTTGGCTTTTTGTAATGGAGAAAATACATTTCTAACAGGGTTAGTACACAACAATGATATTGTGCATTTTACGGAACACGTTTTTCTTCCTAACAACAGAGAAAACGTGATTAAAATGAATAGCTAATCATTTTTTCCTCGCTGATATCTTAACAGTAATAGGCTATGATGAGATTATGATAAATCAGGCATTGTGTGTAGAGAGTGCACTTTGACTTATTGATGTAACTGTGATATTTCCCAATAAACAACCGTATTTGAATAATTTATGCACGTATATTGTATCGTCGTCCATTATACCTTTGAACAGCAGCGTAGGCACTGAAACATAAATATTGGGAGCATTATGTAGGGTGGAAACAGTGGGATTCCATGTTATTATCCCACCCCCATTACATTGAATGGAGCACATTGTTATTATTTGTCATCATATGCTAATTACACATCATTAATGTTAGACCTTAATGGCCCCAAGAGTGGGTAATAGGCTGTAAAGCTGAGTTTGTTGCTTGCAGGGAATCCGAGTCTGGGGGAAAGAACACATGCTAATGAAGCCGAGACCTTTTATCTTAGCAGATTAAAAGGGAAAAGATCACAACCCTCAAAATAAGCGTTTTGACATCTGTAATTGGAAGAGACAACAAGCTTTTGTTCCATTATAGGGTGGAGGAGGCATCAGGCCGGGTGTATAAATCTCTCTAGCGAGAGCTAGTGCTCCCTCAGTGCCTTCAGTCAGTTAGCCAAATGAAATCTCACTGCTGCTTTCATGCTTTTAGCTGCACTTAGACAGAAGATGGAGTGAGCCCTAGCTCCTCGACTGATTCCAAAGTACCCAGGAGTCTGTGATCTGGCTGCATGCATGTGTGCTTTCGGTAGCTTAGCGATGTCAAATAAATGGATGCCCTTGTATGCTGATTCTGAACAGTGACCCCCGCCAATTATAAGGGGGAATTGTCACGACCTGTCTCGTCTCAGACCACTCTCGCTTCTAGTTTACTATACAAAACCACTCATGTTTCCTAAAGGAGACAATGCCATTGCTTATTCTTTGCTATAATAACTAAGTATTCCTTACTACAATGGAATTAAGTGAAACAATGGGAGTGCATTGAATATTACTTACTGAGGCCCTGAGCATGTTGGCTCTGGAAGAGTGAGTGAGAGTGCGCATCTGGCCTCCTCCGAAAGGCCTGGCTCAGAGCTGGGAGGAACAGGGAAGTGACAGCTGGTCCAGCATGGCTCCATGTTTGACCCACAGCACTGTGTGTCCTCCTGGATGGCCAGCGGCGCTCTGTACCCCCACGACACGGATGCCATCCCAACACCTGGCGGGAGGTAGCCCTCCTTGGAGCCTAGGGTCAAGCTGTCCCCACTCTGGGTTATGGGTGAAGGGGTAGGGGGACCATGGTATTAGGTCTCTGACCCCCCCCCCAGCCTCTAGATCCTCAGTGCCCCAACAGGCTCAGAGACCAGGGGGCCTGTTGACCGTCCATTTGCTTTCTCTCGTCACCTGCTCAGAGGTCCTGCTACCACAGGCAGCTCTGCTGTCATCCAGAGGTAAGGTGACCCACACCTATCCATACTGTTCGTCACCTGGCTATTTACCTGGCTTGATTTCTCCCAAACTAATGAACTGTACTCGATATACAGTATAGTGTGTGTTATAATGTAATACAATAGGACTGTAATGTTGATTGTATACTAATACAATTGGGTGGAGTTGTGTATTTATATACAGTGCAAAAACCAATCCCAAAGTAAGCATGATATCCTTGTACAGCCATTGTTTAAGTATTTGTTTAAGTATGGCAGCGCAGTTGGCTATAGAGTGAAATCCTCATTGTTAGTTTAATAGCAATTTATTTCAATGCATGAAATCTTATGACTTGGAAAGTCTCCACCATTTCACTCTCCGTGTCTGTTTCATGAATATTTTATGTAAGGAGGTAGGAGATGTTGATCAGGGAAAATGGAATGGAATTTGTCTCCATTATGCATGCTTATCATAATCGCAGCAACATTACACAGTAACGGAGTAGCAGCGGCAATAAGTCTCCCGGATGACAATGGGGAAAGAAGGCACTCTTCCGTTGTAAATCTCAGCCACACTGCCACATCGTTTCTGTGAACATCATTGGGTTATTGTATGCACTGCAGATGCTACCGCGCAAGAAAGGAAATTACAGGGGAAATGATGGTGCTAAAATGTCAGTTTGTTTAATTATTGCTAGTTATCACATTTACCTCCTCTTTGACTTCAACATGTATGTAATAAGAGTGTTCCTGAGTGCCTGGGAGAAATGTGAAAGGTCAGATGTCACTTTTAATATGACTAGTGCGCCTCTAATGAAACGCTGTTGCAATATATGTTGAATACGAATGCATTAATTTCTTAAATGTCTTTCACATTTCCGGGCGCCTCAGCCATTTTTAACAGGGATAATTTGACAGCAGCCCACAGCCTGGCTCTGACAGCTCCGAGGAGCTGGGGCTCAGCACCTGCGTCCACCCAAGCATTAAACCTCAGATCCTGAACCCTCCTCACAAATGAACTGTCAGATCATTACGGCGCGTGATGCAATATAATCTGTCTCAGAATTAGCATTGGCCGGTCCACACAGGCTTCTCTCCCATCTCTCCCTCCTCGAACCAGCCCAGCTCAGAAGGCGCCGTTTTGAATATGCATCTCGACTGCATTTCCACGAGGGACCCACAGGGAGTACAAGCGGAGAGCAGCTTTCGGCATTAGCATGTCAAGAGAGAAGGGTCCTTTTGGTTTTTGGGTCCCACTGCAGATGCTCTGCCCCACTTGTTCATTACAATTGCATTTCATCAGCTTGATGATGTCCACATGTCAATTGAGTGTGAGGATTTTGCACACAAAGGAGCCTCTGGGAAAAGGACTTCATCGGCTAATCAGCTGATTATCATACCTCAAATGGGCTGCAGAGCTCAGTTCCAAACGCCAGTCAGAGAGGAGAGGTAGAGTAGACGGGCACCGGATGGCCCCAGATAGACAGGCTGCTGCAGGCTGATTAGACTAGCTCCTTTACGAGCACACATAGAGGAATGCAAAGTGGGCAAATGAAATTCAGCACCAGCAGGACAAATAAAAGAGAACAACGAAAGCATTTGTGGTTGTAACCCTGAGGTGTAGATTGATTTACTCACCGTTTCAGTGATGCATGGAGTAAATGTGGCTTTCCACCAATTCGGTGCCCTTTGAGAAGTGTGACTTGGTCAAGAAAATACTTTCAATTTCGAAATTCTGTCATGAAGAGCAGATGTACAACTTTATAAAAAAAATCCTGTTTTCCCATCTCAAAAAAAATGTGGACGATAGTAAGTGCCAAATAAAGTAACAGGGTTGACCATAACAGGGCTGACCATAACAGGGTTGACCGTAACAGGATTGACAATGTCTTCGTAAATCCCCTTGTGACAGGGGGAATGGAAGCTTGTTGTGTACAACAAGGAGTGGCAATTAATTTCAAAAAATGTGTTAAAACATTTCAAGTCTCTATGGGCAACAGGGTTGGCGTGTTATGCTTGACCCTCACATTTTTACCACCAGAAAATGGCAAAAAAGAGTAGAATTAGTTCACCTGCTCTTACCCTATGATTTGACTAGTAGATGTTTTATGTTTCTTTAGAAAATAAATCTTTACCGTATTCAAAAAAGGGTTCAGTTCACGTAACGGGGTTGATCTTAAAATGAGGGAGACAGATGTAAACTAATCACTAGTCACAGGAAATAGATCATCTTCAGAAATAGTTAGTCAAAGCAACAAAATAACTTGGGCTTTACAACGATGGTGAAAATCTTGGATTTAAATCTTCCTAGAAGTGACGCAGGGTTGACAAAGGGACATGGCATAATGCTTCATTTGGGCACCTTACCAATCCTTTATTCCTATAAAACAATTTAATTTATTGAATGATTTGGGTATTCAACAACTAATTCACGACTTCGGTTCAATTACTTGAATTCCACGTTTGTTTGTTTTTCTGTGAGCCCAACGTGACGTTTCTCTTGAGAGAAATCAAATCATTCACGAGAGAAATTAAGTCAAGAACTATGTGGGACGCTGGGCTGAAGTAGTTGTAGTATTCATTAAGCAAATATATTCAAATATTCAATCTAGTTTAGTGCAGAAATGTGGTAATTAACTACAATGACCATACTCCATTGCACCTGTTTTTTTCCAGCTCAGACAGAGACCGATCAGAGAGGAAGAGGCGAAGCGAGAGGTTTCATTCTCGCCAGATTGTGTCAAAAAAGAAGCCCAATGCGTTTCTATGAGTTTATTTTGGACCTAAGCTTTCGCCTGCCTTTCTGCCTTTGGTACAACGACTCCCATTGTTAGGGCGGAGACATGAGGATCTCATCATTATACAGATCTTTGGACGGATACACTTGTACGCCTTCTACGTTAGGTTAGATACAAACAGACTGCATGAGAGAGGAATGTACACAACACAACGACGAGAGGGATAGAGACAGTTTGTGAAAGTATGCCTTATCTACTTTGAGGAGCTAGTAGAATGATTTTGTCAAACAGCTTTGCAGCATTCGTCAGACAACTCTGTAGCATACTAGGATGACTGAAGACAGTACAGTATGGAGGACATAAATAACGTTAGATGGTCTGGCTGGCTGCTAATGTCTGAGCAGAGATGAGGTGATGACCTTAAGGAAAGAAAAATAATAAAGTCATATACACAACTGAAATATTGTATTATTTCTTAGTCATGTCCTCTTTTTCTATTGATGTCTACCGTTTGTGGACCTGACAGAGACAATGGAATATTTTCAATGTTTTTGCATTTGAATGTTCACTACTGTTGGCTTTGGAATTTCCATTAAAAAAACTTCAAAATTATTGTAACATTAAATGCATTATCAAAAATCGATAACCGTGCAATTTTTTTTAAATAATCGAACCGACCTCAAAAAACACTAATTGCTCGCCACTAAAAGCGACAATATCTGTAAACCATATTCTTTCTTTCCAAGCCGTTGACTGTCATATTTACCATGTAACAGGCAATAGATTATAATGAAAACCTTTTCATTACTGTGCTCAATAAATAATGTTGCATGATCGCATTGTTCATTGTTTAGCTATTTATTGTGTTTAGTCAAGGCTCTATTGAGGCTTTTGATGTGTAATAAATTCATGTATATTGCACATATGGTATGTTTTTTTATTTTTTTATTCCGAATCTCATTGTGTGGCTCATAATCCATCATACATCTTCCCCATTGCATGTGCTCAAAGGGCACATCTCTCTGTTCTCATCCCCTTTTGTTTGAATGGAGATAGCCTAGCCAGGCAGCCACACACACTGGAAGTCACAAGTGACCGGAAAGCCCAATTATAAAGTCTGCAATCTGCATTGTTCTTGGAGCAAAAAAGAATCAATGTGCTGAAGGCATATCCCCATCACAAGACCTAATGATGTCTTTCTGGACCACAGCCTTGCACACTGCATAGTAATCTTCTGCTAATTAAGTTTATAATGCTCAGGCAGGCCTCCGCATCAGCACTATTCCAGGGAGGACAGTGAAGTTATTTATTTATCTCGCTGTGCTCTATTGTTACTGCTATTATAATTAAAGCAAAATTATTCAAATAGAAGAAGGATTTATTGGAATTAGTGTTGACTGTAAGCATGAGCCAGGGTTGTATTTTCAATCATGAGGCCAAATGAATTCAAATTGAATGCACCCCATATATCAGTCAGGAAAAGTGTTGCTCTCCTACTTAGCTTTCTCAGAAGCTCTTGGTGAATTGTAAAGCCCTGTTGAGAGTCATCAAAGTAAAGCAACGGGAGTGGTACTGTATCCACATGGCTCTGCAGCGCCCAGGTTGCCGGATCAATAACAGCAGCCATATTCTCTATGTAATGCCTTTGTGCTCCATTCACTCATGTGGCCATATTAAAATAGTTCAATAAGCTGGATTCATTGCTGCAGTCAGTGGAACCATAGTAAACAAGAGCGGGAGTATATGCAGGCAGTCACTTGGACAGACAAGGTGTCTGTGGGACACAGGCTCAGAGGAACTAGAGGACAAATACTCCAGCTCAGCTCACCTCAAACAGATCAGTATTGTGTCCCTGGCTTACAGAAGAGGCAGCCCTTGGGCTACTTTGTGTGACTACTCCATGATGGAGACAAGCGGACTGAAAGATACAAGTATCTGTTTCTCAAAGGAACACTGCAAAATGCTCTGCCAAGACACTGGTCAGATACACTACATCACCAAATGTATGTGGACACCCCTTCAAATTAGTGGATTTGGCTATTGCCGTTGCTGACAGGTGTATAAATTCGAGCCCACAGCCATGCAATCTCCACAGATAAACATTGGCAGTAGAATGGCCTTACTGAAGAATGCCATCATAGGATGCCACCTTTCCAACAAGTCAGTTCAAATTTCTGCCCTGCTAGAGCTACCCCGGTCAACTGTACGTGCCGTTATTGTGAAGTGGAAATGTCTAGGAGCAACAACGGCTCAGTCGCAGAGTGGTAGGCCACACAAGCTCACAGAATGGGACCACCAAGTGCTGTAGCGCGTAAAAATCATCTGTCCTCAGTTGCAACACTCACTACCGAGTTCCAAACTGCCTCTGGAAGCAACATCAGCACAATATGGCCGAGCAGCCGCACACAAGCCTAAAATCACCATATGCAATGCCAAGCGTCAGCTGGAGTGGTGTAAAGCTCGCCACCATTGGACACTGGAGCAGTGGAAACACGTTATCTGGAGTGATGAATCACCCTTCACCATCTGGCAGTCCAATGGATGAATCTGGGTTTGGCGAATGCCAGGAGAATGCTACCTTCCCCAATGCATAGTTCCAACTGTAAAGTTTGGTGGAGGAAGAATACTAGTCCGGGGCTGTTTTTCATGGTTCAGGCTTGGCCCCTTAAGATTTCCCTTCACTGGAACTAAAGTTACAGCATACAATGACATTCTAGACGATTCTGTGCTTCCAACTTTGTGGCAACAGTTTGGGGAAGGCCTTTTCCTGTTTTGAAAGTGACAATGCCCCTGTGCACAAATTGAGGTCCATACAGAAATGGTTTGTCAAGATGGGTGTGGAAGAACTTGACTGGCCTACACAGAGCCCTGACCTCAACCCCATCGAACACCTTTGGGATGAATTGGAACACCGACTGCGAGCCAGGCCCGATCGACCAACATCCATGCCCGACCTCACTAATGCTCTTGTGGCTGAATGGAAGCAAGTCCCCGCAGCAATGTTTCAACATCTTATGGAAAGTCTTCCCAGAAGAGTGGAGGCTGGGATCAACTCCATATTAATGCCCATGATTTTGGGAAGAGATGTTCGACGAGCAGGTGTCCACAGACTTTTGGTCATGTAGTGTACTTATTATAAGCTACAATGGTATTTGTCAATCTGAATCTATCTGATCTGTGTCCCACATGCAGTATTTGCAAATGTGAATACCATACATTACCTTTTATTATCTTAGGTTCCAAAGGTTAATTTCACCACAAGTTATCAGTCATTTAATTTAAGAATGTGGATCTTCAAACTTTCCTTTTTTAAAGGGGTAGTAACTTTTGGTCTTTGTCTTTTCTCAGGGAGGTTAGTAGCTTTCCACCTCTCCTGGCAGACCGTTAACTGACAAGCTTCTAGCATTTGGCAAGATGTTATCCCACAGCCCAACTCATCTCCAGCCCTGACAGCCCAACGCACCTGCCAAAGGAACTTCTTCATACCTCCACTATATTGCTGTGAGTGAGCAGCGCTCAAAGCTAAGGTAACTGTTTCATGCCCCTCACAATGGAAGATTTCTTTGTGTTCACATATAGTTCCCTTTTTTCCTTGATTAGACAGAGGGAGTTTAGGTCTAGGAGACTTTCATGGCTAATGAGACAATGGATAGGGTTTTTAAAAATGTATTTTCCATTTCAGGTCTCCATTTGTCTGTGTGCCGAGCAGACGCACTGTTGGAATTCGAGGAAGAAAATACATTTGATCAATGTCATATTATCCCGGTTTAGTAATCACATAATGGAATTTGGCTAAACTTATTGAGGAGAATAGAGTCCTTATGGAGTGTTGCCTCTCAATTGCAAGGTGCTGGTATTAGCCTTAAGAACTCGTATGGCTCTCTGTCTCCGATGGAGTGATGCAATTGGACACAGCTGAAGAGGTAGATGAGAAGAATTTAATTTGCTCTCCTTTCTACCTCGCTGCCTACAGACGTGAGGCCTTTTCTCTAATGCAGCCATGACCATGATAGATAAGCCTGCATAAGTCTACAAAGCCCGCTTCAATGCAAGTGAGATTAGTACATGGTCTCCCTCTGTGGACCCCCTCGGCACTAAGGGTGACCCTGGCCTTGGTGACAGGACAGCTAGCCACGCTGGCCTCAGGGAAAGCAAGACACTTCAACACGCTAGCATGTTCCATAATTAGCCATAATGGCGTCTGACTACAGGACAGGTTAATGAAACCTTGCCTAGATGAAGGAACTAGGGGCTTATGGGTAGAGAAAACAGCAGGGCTCTGCTAAGAGCCCGATGATAGCAATTTGCAGAGTGAGTTATTTCCCATAACCTCGACGCAGCGAGTACTTTGAGCGTGTTGTGCTCTTAAATAGGGTATAGTGTTCCATTTCACAACCATTAATATGCATGGAACGGCTAATGAGGCTGAACCAACTAAGATAATAAGATTCTGGTGCTGCAGCACCACACACTGCATTAATACTGTGTGACTTTGTGTTGAGGCATTTGTCTCCAGATGCCGTTGGACATGGGCAAAAATGGGACTCTAAAGAAATCTGTTCATTGGAACATGGATACAGTAATTTTGATATGCATTTTACAGTAATTGCACCATTAAAATGCTTGAGGAAAGACGTATTTCATCCACTGAGCATTAGTTTAGGTTTTTCCTGGGGTATTACGATACATAACTAGTTAGTCTTTTTATGTTTTCATTTGTGCTCTACACTCATAATTGTGTACAGTCAAATAGGATACTGAAATAACCGATTTATTGTAGTGTTGTACTATTAATTGGTATTTTATATACATGAAGACTAATCACAAATGGCTGATCTATCAAAAACAGTTCCGAGGTGTATACATGGGTTTGTGTTTGCCTTCATCTTGAGGAGAGACGATCATAGTAAACACTCCACATCTTCATCTGGCCAACTCTACATAAAGTATTGGCGATTATAAGCACTAATGTATTGTTATGAACTAATTGTTACGTGTGTTTTAATTGCAAATGCTTTCAGGTTTGCATTTGTTACCGAAGGATAGGAACGAAGTGAGCAGGGTCCACACGCGTATGTAAAAGAAAAGCATCATTGATTTCTCACATTTCATCTCTCATCGAAGTAGAACAAGTGGGGAGTGAGGTTCTAGAGGTCGCGCACCAAAGGACTGTCAAGTTGTTGGATGTCATTAAACGTTACTATAAATATAAGTAAGCGTAGCATGATTTCTGCCAGGAAACTGGTCCTCTCCCTGTCAGCAATTTTTTCCGCATTGAGAAGGGGGTGCGTTACGTTGTCTCCTCTCAGTAAATAATGTGTCCTCATTCAGTCACTGTGAGGAGAAAGAGCATTTGACTACAATGGGCTATTATTGGCTATCATGGGGATGAAACAGACTCTCAGGAGAGACTGGGAGACTTTGGGAGCTGGAAATGGCTGCTGTTCATCACATCATGTTGTAGACAGGGTTTTCCTCTTAAGAAACGTTAGGTTCCTCATGATAACTTACACTTAAACCTCTCAGATTGCACAGCGCTGTTTCACTATTGCTTAAATAAGAATGACATCACAATGTTTAGATACTGGACCCCTAACCCCCTTCCCCAAATGGATGAATCCCTCTCCCTGACTGGACCCCTTCATGCTCTTCCTCCCTGTTATGGACACTCACCCTGGGCCTGAACGGACCCCTTCTATAGAGCCTCCCACCTTGACTGAACCCCTCCCCCCCCCCCTCCCCTGTTATACAGTATGTACCCTCACCCCTCCCTCCCGCTGGATGGATCCCTCTCTCCCCCTCCCCCGTAGCCTGGACCCCTCTCTCCCCCTGCCTTCCTCCAGAATGAACCCCTCTCTCCACCTAGCCTGGACTCCTCTCCCCCTTACCCCCCCACCTTTCTCCAGAATGGACCCCTCTCTCCCCCCTCCATCCCTCTGACTGGACTCCCTCTCTCTACCCCCTCCCCTTCTAGACTGGATCACTCTTTCTCCCCTCTCTCCCCCTATTCCTTCTTTCAGAATGGACCCTTCTCCCCCTCCCCTTCTAGACTTGACCCCCTTCTCTCCCCCCTCCCCTTCTAGACTCGATCCCCCCCTCCACCCCTTAGCCTGGACCCCTCTCTCTCTCCTGAATGGACCCCTCTCCCCCTCCCCTTCTAGACTTGACCCCCCTCCCTTCCCCCCTCCCTCCAGAATGGACACCTCTCTCCCCCTTTCTCCTCTAGAATGGACCCTGCTGTCCCCCTCACTCCTCTAGAATGGACCCCTCTCTCACCCTCCCTCTCCCTGGCTGGACCCCTCTCTCCTGTGCGGGGCCTGGCTGTCAGGCCCTCTCCTGTGAGTGCGGCTGCTGTGATTTCCTCTGGGCCATCAGGTGGGCTGCAGCTAACTAGCCAAGCCTGAGACAGGGTGACCTCAAGCCTCAACATGATGGGTCTGAATCAACAATGTGTTCGCCTAAACAGGGAGGGAGAGACCAAACAACTTAGAGGGCTGCCAGCAAGTAAACCAACGCCCCTGCATCTCAAAGTTGTTTATGTACCTGAGGAAATACTACAAGTAAGCATTGCATTCTTCTCCCAATCGTTTTAGTAACTGGTCATTTCCATCTTGGATTTCAAAACGCTGTTGTTTTGCGTGTGTTTATCACATGGGTTTTGTCGCAGTGGTGCTTCACAGTAGGTGTATTGTAAATCAAACGGCTGTTGCTTGAACTGTCGTTATAGCGATCATTAACACTTGTGGTACCATCAGTGGATGGCAGGTACTTCATTACCGGATGCTTTGCTGTGTTTCAGAGGCCCTGATGTATTTTTCTCTTTCAGAACAATTTCTAGTGTATGCAAAATCCATATTAGCCTGTCTGATTACAGGAAGCTCAGCTTTAATGAGTTCTTTCAGTGGCACGCTTTCAGATGGAACTCATTAAGGCTAATCATACTGTAGTATGAGTTTTAAGGAGGAATTTATACCCAGGCTTGGTCTTTCTAATTGATTTTACCCGGCCAAAAGGAACATTTAAGTGGGTCAGATTGGATTGCTCTAATAAACAAATGTCACTCTTCCAGTCAGTAAGACACATCCAGTTAATTGGACAGAGAGAAATAACTATTAAGCAACATTTCGGAATTAAGCACTTTATCATATCCCTTTGTTTTTACAAATCACAGCCTCTATTGTGTAATGTGCACATGGGGTAGTTAGCATTTTGAAGTGCTAATCAGATTTGATGAGGGCGTTACTGAAGAGCTTGAGTCTTGCCGCAATCCCTCTGTTCTCTCCCGGGCCCTCCTTTTCTCAAAATGTTTCAAACTTTTTCTCCTCCACAATTCCCTGGAGCTGGCCTCCCATCATATCTGAAATGCGCTTACAGCAGTGGCCGTCTTTTGCTTGAGAGCTCTTTGCCTTATGCTTCCATCAGAGGAGTGTAAGTCTCACAGATGCACTGCTTAACAATGCCATCCCCCGCTCCCATCAGAAGGGGGAAGGTTGCGGAGCTGCGCCCTGCAGAATAAGGGGGGCAGGTCCCCTGTGATTGGCGAGAGCTGAACATCGATGCCAGCTTCCATCTGTCATGATAGCCTATCTCTGAACCTTCAATCTGTCAAAAGCTTGCAGCCTAGCTGAAGGCTCCAGGAGATTTGGCGTGCTAAACAGATTTGACAACAGGCATTATCACTGCGAGGGGCCTAGGCGAAAAACGCCATCAACGTGTTAATTGTGGCTGGAGATGTAAACTGTCACTTCTCATCTCATTTAACACTCGCATTGCCAATTTCTCCACACCTTTTTTTATTTACTTTAACCAAACATATGGGAAGGTTTAGGCACCCTCTGTCCCCCTCTCGGTTGGTGGGGACCAAAAGCTTCTGTACCGTGGTTTTCAGAGAGATTTAGGCAACACTGTAGTACCACTGAGAGCAGAGATGATAAGAACGTCTCATGTTGTCTGCTTGTAGTATCATATGAAAACAAAAACAAAAAAGCAGAAATATTTTTGCCCATGAAATTTAAGGGTGGTCAACCATTGTATGCTCACTTAAAAGTAATGTGTGTTTAATGCTTTTGTTCCCTTCTTGTTGTCCTTATCTTGTTCCTTTCATCAAATGAGTGTGAATTGCTACAATTAATGATGAAAGCAGCCTATTATATGTAACCAGTCCCCTGACAGGTCTTCATGGTGATGCTTGGTTTAACCCCCAGGCTGTGCTAATGGGATCTAGCAGCAGGTGACTGGTAACACACACACCCACACCCCGCTGACCCTTAACCCCTAGAGACAGTCCCCCAGCCCAGCCAGCCAGCCCCCCTCCAATTGGCTGCTCAGCGCCTAGTATGAGCGCTAGCTGTTTGTTTGTTTACGGTGTTAATCTGCCTAGTCACTCTCCCCCGGTAAGACCTGACTTTAGCATAGAGAAGCAGGTCTGTAATCATCCCAGTCCTGGCTGACTCCCCTTTGTGTTTTTTTCTCTCCTGTAGAGTCAGAATGTATGTACACATACATATGCAATGGCCAATGCAAATAAAGCCCAGGCTAGCAGACACAGACAGCAGCAGCAGTAGCAGCATCTTGGAGATGACAGACGACAGCCAGACGAAAGGCCATCCCCCTTACATCCCCCCGTACTCAGGTCCACTCACAACACTGATTGTCAGACCAGACCACGAGAGCCTCTGTGTGTCTGATGAAACATGTTTCGAGTTTTTGTAATTATTGAGATCATTTTTGCTATTGATGATGACTAATTGTCAGAACGAAAGCAGCATGAATTGATAGTTAATGTACGATATTTTATTTTGCTATAATAATTAGCCTGTTTTTTCCTATTACTGAGTGTACTTTGGTCTCTCAGCATTGACTAATGATGAAACCATTAATTGTGGTCCAGAGGTGACTAAGGTGATCATGACATTTTTAACGATCCGTCATTATATCATCAGCAGAGGACCTTGCTGAGCTTCTGATCCACCCATCAGCAGAAATGGCTTGTGTAAAGGGCTCCCATTACGTATGGACAGTGGAGCTGTCAGAGCAGCTAGCTAGTTTAGCCAGGTGAGGCCATGGTGTCACCCCGTCCTTCCTGTGCCCCTGTCCGTCAAGATCAGAGCTGCTGCTAACTGAGGCAGGGCTGCTCTCTCAGCTTTATTTGGTGCTCCGCCCTGTCGTCCCTCCTCTCCGCAAATCACTATAGAGACCATCCATTTCCACCTCTACGCTGATGGGGAAGACGACGCACTGGGAGCCTGAAACTGTGTTGTGTTGGTCGGCTGGGGGGGTGAGGAACACACCGAGACCAGAGCAGGAGCAGAGAGGCCGGGAGGGGATGGCTTTGTTATCCTGGTAATTAAGGACAGAGTGGCTCTCATTCAGGGCCTGGACAGGATGTGGCAAATTACTGTATTCTTTGTGTGGAAAAGCTGCTCCCTCTCTGCTCTTTCCATCCTCAGGGGACCTCATCATCTTCCCTAACAGTCAGAATGGGATTTTGTACCCTCTATTCCCTCACCTTCCTCTTCTTTCTCAGTGTCTTCTTCTCCCTCGTTCACCCTGTCTCTTATCTCTGTCACCCTCTCATTGAAATGTAGACCTATTTCCCAAGCTAACATTTCTAGAGACCTATATGTTAGGATGTTTTGTTCTTTTCCCCAATTCAGTTTAGTTTATTTGATTGCGAAATTTGAATTTTGAAGGAAAATAACTCTGATATTACGGTTTCAGTCTTTAGCTAGAGTTCTGACAGTGCTCAATTCAAGGGAGTGACTTTGCGTATTTTTTTAACATAACAATAGGCTAATTCTAAGAATATTTTTCTCAGCTTAAATTGACGCTGATAATTGTTTCTAGAGAGGAACAGGAAGCCCAAAAGATAAACCCCAAGACGTGCAGAACGTCAGCGGCACAGTCACTGGATAGATGACATACAAATAGAAAATGGTAATTTATGTGTAAATCCCTATCTGGAGAGATCCGAGGAAATATAGCCCACCAAGTCCCACTGAGGCCACTGGAGAAATATTTTGTAGCTCAGAAATCACTGCATAATGTCTGGGAAAAAGGATAATATGCTTTTCCCTCTTTTTGTTTGGCTGTTTTGTCCCTGCCTCCTTAGGAAACAGTGCTCAGGTGGGGACGGGGGAAAAGGTGCCCCTCACAGCAAGCCTCAGCAGCAGCAGTATGGCAAGAGGGAGAACACTCTGGGGTTTAAAAGTACCCAAAGCATCCTGGGTAATTAGCCATTACGGCGCTGTCACAGAGGGTTCTGCAGTCAATACAGAGATAATTTGGGCAATGGTGAATGACAGTGCTGTCCAGGCTTTTGGGATGATCAAGGACAGATCCAGCTGCACCAGGCATCTGTCAGGCCCATGAATCACTTCTCCAGCCAGCAGCTGGGTGAGTGGAGCAGAGAGAATCGCTGGAGAGGCATGTGCAGACACACAAATAAACATGTTCCTCGCTCCCATCGCCAAACCCGGGAAATGGCTATTAAAGAGCTGCCGTTACAGAGCACCGGGTGGAAAAGCCTTGTTACCTTCGGATGTTAAATGAATGACATTGGGAATAAGGTGAGGAATGAAACACAGACCAAGGGGACATTTTCTCCTGTTATGTCATTCAATATGTGCAAATAGAAATAAAGCAGCGGCACACATGCGAAACCGCATAATAAAATAAAAACAAGACAAATTCATGGCAAAATGATCATGTTAATGAACCGTAACATCTTGATGTTGAGCAGGCTTGCTGTGTATAGGCCTTGTTGAAGTCATTATCCTATCACCAGGCTGCCAACGGTATCATTATTTTCATTGGGAAGATTTTGAATATCATAACTGGTTTATAATGAAGGTTCTGTCAGTTTTTATTGCCAACATACTGCAGCAAGATACCTGATACTGCTAGAGCTAGCTTCGAGGCCTAGCTGGTTTAGATATAATAGCTACAGCAGTTGCTATTGTCAATGAATGTGTTTTCTTTCGGGTATTGCGCTTAATGGAATGGCTTGACGTCATTGGCGAGACAGAGAGCCTTTGACGCGGTGATGACCCTGTCAGGTGAGTTGTTGTTTGTTTTATCTTACATAGCTGTGGTTGTGTTGGAGAGAGTTTTTGTTCCTCTCTTTAATATACAAGTCTACCATTAGCGCAGTATATTTAATCATGTCTGTAGAAGCTCCTCAGTTCTGGTACTGGGGTTTCTTATCATACTTTAATCAATATCTCTCTAACAATGGTAACAAAATGCAGCCGCTACTTGCAGCAGAGCTGGAGTGTACATGTATTATGGATAACAAGGTCTGTTGAAATGGCGCTGGATAGAAACACTGTTTTTTAATGTGGTTTTGAAAATAAAAAACAGTCCCGTACAAATGAGTTGGTATTTTGTTTATAGTTATTTGACAAGCACAGTGTTACCTTGGCCGAGGCAGTCAAGTGTGAGTCACGTGGTGTATGGCCCTCTCTAAAATACTTTTCAAGCCAATTCGACTAAACGACTTGAAAAACGACTTGAATGAAACGACTTGATAAAACGACTTGATCAACGACTTGAATCCTCGCCAGGAGTTTATTTAATCCGTTTCCATTATAGTCTGGCAGTGACCTAGTGCAGCACCTCAGAATAGGGAAGGTACTTGTAGAATAAGTCAACTTCCTACAACCGTAACTACCACCATTCATCTAAGAACGGCATTAGCTTCATGATAAAGACAGTGAAACCGCCTATCCATCTTCCATAGAATGACTATGTAGATGCACAACTGTGACAGTCAATTAAAAATGAAAGATATTGCATTCTTTTTACTTTTAGTGGAATGCTTATATTCAATTTCAAATATGTAAATACCTGGCAGGGATTCAAAGCTGTTTTCCAATTTATTTTCCCATTTTTCTCCAAAGTGAAACACCATAAACTGTGAATATTTACCTGCCATTTACCATAGCTGGTGCTGGTGGCTTCTCCTGCGTGACTGCCGTATGACCACATTTAGTATTCCTCAGGGATCCATTCCCGTGTATGCCTCTATAAAGGGAATTTGCAGAGAGGGAAGTGTACATGTTATATCGGTCGTTTGCTGTACAAGGAGATTTTCCTCCAAACTGCATTTTAAATGATAAGTTGTTCCCCATTACTCTGCTGAGATAAACATTTAAATGCCCTTTAATTAGTGTGTCCTTCGCTTTCTGTCGATAGGCCGCTGGTAACCACTCAGAGACCTAATGACTCTTGATTGAAGTGGTTTAAGTGGAACACAATGGGAAAGATCCTATCATCTGTATCCAGAGGGGGAAAACAACCCAAATACGTGTCATTTTGTTCGACATTCCCCTAATAGATATTACACACGTCTACTATTAAAAATAGATAATAATGATCACTTAGCACTGTTGTAGTTGTGCGAAACCATGATTTTATTCCAGTAAGAACTTGGATGGTATACCATCAGTGTCTCTGGGAATATTAACGAGCTAATTTTCATATTTGTTCGAAAATATTTGTGTCACATATTTCATATTTTGTGTCATACGAGCAAAGCTGCAAAATATAGTTATGTATTCATCACCAGGTCAGTACAGTCATTATGCCATACATACATTTGCAGTAATTCACAGGTACTCTTGAAATAGCACAGAAAGAGTATTCTGACATTCTTCTTAAGCGGAGGTCAATGTAACGGTTTGAAGTTAAACAGAGGTGCTGAGAGCTCAAATGTAACCAGTGTAGGAAAGGGATGAGCAATTAAAAAAAAAAAACTTTCCAAGGAAATTTAATGTCCCTGTTCTCCTGTACATTGTCGCTGGCTTGGGTGAAACTTTCTGTCCCAATTACACATTTCAGCCTGTCTGTTTCACATCTCCTACACTCCCTCATTATCCCCCGGGCCACCTCGCAGTCTGCTCAGTGTTACATTAGTAAAATAGACCCTTTTGATTTGTTCTCAACCGCATAGGCATTTAGGGAAAAGAAAGAAGAGAGGGTGAGGGATAAGTTCTCGGTGGTCTGGAGTGGAGCTCGGCGTGCTGAACGTATCGACTGGGAATTTAAACGCCACACCCCCCCCCCCCCCCCCCCCCCCCCCAAGAAAACGACATCTGATTCAAGGGCAAGCCATTTAATGTAGCCTTAAGACATTTTGTTTTCCACTATCTCCACTATGTGTCCGATATTGGGAGTCCCAATCTATTGGTAGATGAAAGACAGTGAAACTGCTTTTAAAATACACACATTATAGCAACAACAACTAAAAGTGTGGATTGCAGTATCTGAAACAAACCAAAAAGTGCACCTTATGAACAAATCCCTGTACAGGCTACCCTAAGTCCCATTGTTCTGACATTAAGTCAGGCTTATTAGTACTGTTGGGTTGTACCTTCTTGGCCATAATTCAGGCAAGAAATGACAGCAATAAGAAGCTGATCATGCCGGGTCACTCTGGAAGAGTGCGGCCCCTGCCTCTGCCTCCCTTAATTAAAGCTACACAGCCCTCCTTCATCTTTGCATATTGTGTGGCTGGGACATTGATACTCATTATTTCTTAAGTCTAAACACCAAGACTGTGTCAAGAATGCATCCATCACCGAAGGGCTGCTTGTAGTCAGCAGAAACACTTCTGTCCTGTCAGCAAATTCGGCAATTTGCAATTTTCTACGGGGTCTGACATGTTTTTATTGCTGAAGATCACTTTCAAATGCGAAGATCATGAGGACGCTGCCTTGTTAGTCCTCTCTCCTGGCCCCCTGCTCTAATGACTGTCATTAACAGGGCTGCATTAGAGAGACACCTCAGGAAGCATTGGAGTGTTCATTTGCATGGCACTAATACGGGGGATGCTGTGCTGTGAGAGGCTAGCCATGAGTGCTGCTCCCGCCGACTTGGCAAGCCCTCCTGTTCCGTTCTTAACTGCGCCAGGGCCTATTCTCCCATTCATTATGTGCCTAAAGCTTGAGTTATCCTCTCCTTGGTGGGCGGATGAATGTTATTAAAGGCCTAGCCTTCTGACACGGTTCTAATGAAAAATAGGATGTTTCTGAAGGTTATGTTGCCAGCCAGCTCAGAAATGCCTGCTTCATTTTCCCCAGCCTAACACAGGGCAGTGTAATTCCCACCTCCTGATACATATTTTCTGTTTAAGTTCTGTGGCTCTGTGTGCCGGAGCCTCATCATAAAGAGACCTTTATTATCTCACTTTCTCTGTCTCTCTCTCCATGCTCATCATAAAGAAACCTTTATTATCCCACTTTCTCCGTCTCTCTCCATGCTCAGCAAGAAGAGACCTTTATTATCTCACTTTCTCCATCTCTCTCCATGCTCAGCAAAAAGAGACCTTTATTATCTCACTTTCTCTGTCTCTCTCCATGCTCAGAAAAAAGAGACCTTTATTATCTCACTTTCTCCGTCTCTCTCCATGCTCAGCAAAAAGAAAAAAAAAAAAAAGACTGAAAAAAGACTGGACTTTTTGGCACATTACAAAATTGCGAGACCCTAGAACTAGGCTACTGTAATGTTTTGGAATGGTGGCCGCCAATATGGGCTTATAACATGGAGACATTGTTTCGTTTTTGTTTTGCTGCAGAAATGGCTGCAAATAGGCAGATATTGCTGACTTAAATTTTACGACTATCAACCTTGCTATCACCAATTGAATTTGCTCCTCGATAGAACACAGTCATTTCTTAAACACAAATTTGGCACTATTTCCCGTCGAACATTGCATGATACATTATAATGCCGTGTATAAAATTGAAATCCTTTTCACGTTATTGTGGGGCGACATCCTTCGAAAGATAAAAATACGGTGCAGTCTTTCTCCAGATGACGCAGGGTTGCGTGACAGCGACAGAGAAACGAGTGCTCAGCAGTAGGATCAGATTGCAGACTGTTTAAAGGCCAGTCAGAAGTGGCAGGTCATGTTAAAGTTGACCCCGCCCGCCCACACTGACACTCCCCAGCCCAGGCCTATAAACCTGTCCCCTCCTCCTCCTCCCCCGCTCTCTGCCCCACCAGGCCAACCCGTCTGACTCAGAACCACATGAGAGGCCAGCACAGTCACACACAATATGCTAGGGTGCTAACATTTGGGATTGTGTTTGTACAGACTTCTCCAGTTGCTTTGAAGACTATGACTCAGTGTTCTGATACTTATTTAAAGATGAGAAAAAAAAATGCTCAGTCTGGATACTGTTATGGTCATACCGAGCATCACACCTTCTATTCATTTAAGCTTTTAATATATACTCTACAGAGGAGAAGTATGTGGTTTGCATAAATTACCCCAAGGACATATATCATCCTTCTGCAGCCCCCCCACAATGCATCGATTATTTATCACAGCCAATGTGGTGGAGATGCTAGTATAACATACAGTATGCCTTCTCTATTTTCATATATAACCAATCAAAGTCAAATGAAGTCACACATCACAACAGACCCCTGCTCCGTAGGCCAATGGGTAAAAGTTACAACGACACCAGAGCCTGAGTGATTTCCATCATACGCCGGAGTCAGAAGACTGGCGTCAACATCAGAGGGCAGTGAAAATCACCTCAAGGTATAGGGATCTATCATTACCCACTGACTTGTCCTGACAAGGAAAAGCAACGTGTCAAAAGACAACAAACTATTCCGCGTCGCCCATTTTGTTATGAAAGAGTCCAAATGTAGGCTACAGTACATGCTATTTTGAATGTCCCTCCACAAAACCTTGTTTGTGGCTCTATTTGTTTTTCCTTGTGAGTAGCCATGTGCTGGTTATGTCACGGTCACAGCTACATGATGTGACATCATGCCAATGTGTTGCTGCCACATTGGGAAAGTCTTTATGAGTTTGCAGTATTGCATGGTACATGCATTCTACAGGCAGCAGGCCCAGTCTGCAGTCCTGTCTAATAGGCAGAAGACCCAGTCTGCAGTCCTGTCTAATAGGCAGCAGATCCAGTCTGCAGTCCTGAGTAATAGACAGCAGACCCAGTCTGCAGTCCTGTCTAATAGGCAGCAGATCCAGTCTGTAGTCCTGTCTACTAGGCAGCAGACCCAGTCTGCAGTCCTGTCTACTAGGCAGAAGACCTAGTCTGTAGTCCTGTCTAATAGGCAGCAGACCCAGTCTGTAGTCCTGTCTAATAGGCAGCAGACCCAGTCTGTAGTCCTGTCTAATAGGCAGCAGACCCTAAACACAGCTGTTCCAGGGTCAACCGCTGAGACCTTTAGGGTTTGGCCGCCACCTCTTACTGGACATAAATCACAGCAGACATCGAGCCCCCCCAAAAAGCAGCAGTATGTGGGTGTTCCCCTTGCCGAAACACATGAGTTACAGGCTGATAGCAGTGCCTCGTCACTTTAATGGCAATTCTATGGAACCTGGGTTTAAACATGTATTGGGGCTGCCACCCGGGCAGACTTGTTCAAAGGGGCCGCGGTGTGTAGGCTATATAGGCTCCACTGATTGGTTTGAGAAGCCCATGAACACGATCACAGTACACACTATTCTCTTGAAGCTGAGAGCCAGTCCAGTACGGCTGTGAATGGTACTTACAGTCACTAATCCTTTGAGTTGTGAAGTAAATTAAAAAGCATTATAGTATCTTTGCAGGGACAAAACAATGACATGATGTTAAGCACCTGGTTAACGTCATTTACAAGTCAGGCTGTGATTGTGTCTGGCACCTGTGGCGTTTTTTAAAGCACGCCACATATCCTCTCTGTGGTACACCAGTGTGGTTTGTTAGGGTTGTTTTTGAAGCTGAGACTCCACTTGTCAGATTATGCCACATTTCCATTTGACTTTCATAAGCTGTTTACGCTTCAGAAATTGTGGCAATAGCTTGTCTCTTGTGCAAAGGCTTTTACATATGTTGCGTTTCTGGAAATTGCTGGCCCAGTTATAGCAATAATTTTAAAACCAATCCCACAAGTCTTTTTTTTCTACCACATTTTTTCGGGTTTTTTTTCCTCTGTTTTTTTAGTGCATAAGAACCGAATGGAATGAAAATGTAAATGTTTAAATGCAAAAAGAAAACATTCTAAAAAGAATAGCATACACCTTTTGACTTGCTAAAATGCTTCACCACGTGTGTTTGTGGAAACCGACTAGTATCGGCATCACCAAAGAGTCAACATTTCACCCCGTTATGACTCAAATCTCAAGGCAGTCCAACAAATATTGAGAGGCCCTGACTCTGAATCCATGTACGGCTTTGTGCTTTAAACAAAGCCCCTTAATAATGTGTTTAATGTGGACAATATTGCTTACACATGGGCTCTTATTAGTGGTTGGGAGGTGGGTCCAGGGCTCAGTGGCTGTGTCCATTAGGGATGGCCTCTCTTAGGGGAGGATGAAACAAGTGCATGAGAAAAAACCCGACGTGAGTCCTGTTCAAAGGCACAGGCGAGATCTGACTAGATTAACATTTATTGACCGTTTAAGCTCGCCTTTTCTTTTAGTTTTTTTTGCTCCAGGACAAAGATTCAAACATAATTGCAGTGGCTGTTCCAGCAACTGATCACCAATGTGCCTACAAAAGCCTCGCTAATAGACGCTTCATTAAGGATTAGAAAGTCTCTTAATACAAAACAAATTAAGCATGCTCTGATCTTAACCTGTAGGTCGAACGGCATTACAGCAAAGTTTAAGCTGTTAGATAGCTGAAAAACTTATTACGGGTTAGCGCTGAGATAGCACTTTGGTATTGATTTTACGATAGCTAGGTATGATGATTTATGGAGTGCTTGTGTCAGTATAACAAGCTGAAGGACACACAATATCATCTCCAACATCATTAAAATTCAGAAGTCTCCAGAGCTAGCTCATCAAGTACTGTTCACTATACCTTGGAATTTCATATAGATACGTACATACATGCAGGCCTAGATATAGATATACCTGTAGGCACACATAGGCTACACTGTTCCTATTGTGGTACATCTATTGAGTGTATTTTACAGCAGTTTTACACAACAGACTACATGTACACTTTTGGTAATTCTACATATGCACTTTTTCATGTATATTTCATTTAGGTTAAACATTTGTTTTGTTTTCAGTGTTCTGTTTCGTTCCTAAAATTGTTTAAAGTGCACAGTACACAGCCCTGTCTCCCCGACCAGTGCCACGGTCTTTGAAAGGTAGTGAATGGTCCTGCTGACAGAGGCCAGTAGATTCTATGGTACACTAGAGCCCCCTGTGGGCACATGAAAGTAATACCAGCCAAATTAGATTGTGCAAATAAGTGGACAGGGGCTTCCCTTTGTAAAGGTAAACATGTCCCACTTTAATTTTCTTAATTTATTTATTTAGCTAATAATAATGATTATTAGTCTATACTAAATGTGGTTATATTTTAACCTTTTATATTCATATGTGTATTTGTCACATTAGACATTTTGAAATGAGATCAATGAACATGTTTTCTGTATTAATTAGCTATATGTGCGATTTAATTAAGCAAAAAACTACAGTTACAAAACTACAAATCTTTTTTTTTTATCTCAGAACTGTTGTTGAGAGTAGACAGATGTGGTAAAAGTGAACAGACTCTTGCAATGTAAATCTTATTGATCATCTCTGCATTCCACAGGCAGATGCAGAGCTTTCAAGCTGTTAAGTGTTGTCACTCAAATGAGTTCTTACTACAGTTAATTCAATGCCATTATTTTAGAAATTCCCCTTGAATGAGACATTTGTACATTCATAAATTATTTCAAGTTATTCGTTTAAATGAGGTCTAATTTCATCAGCAACATCACAAAGCAACTCATACACATTACATTCAACAGAAAGAATCTCAAAATCATCACATTAAATTAACTATCACTTCAGTGGTACCCCCACCCCCACCTCCCTCAAAGCCCCCACCCCAATGAGGAGACTCAGAGACTACCATGTCATAGAGGGCTGTCCGTGGATCTGCCTGTAGGATGGAGGTGAGGCTAGTACCTGGGCCTCTGTCTCGGATTCCTCTGGATCCACCCCCCTCCTGGATCCCAGATTCTCTCCATCATCTCCTCTAGCCGAAAGGTCTGACCGGCGGCTCCGGGGCAGAGGTGTGTGGGCGGACACGCTGGGCGCTGGCAGCCTGCTCCGTCTGCCACTGAGTAATGTGAAGCAGAGAGAGAACCCCCCAGAAAGAGACGGGCCATAGACGAAGGCAGGCGTTCCTGCTGTGACTTGGCGCACCCCACTGGACAGCTGGAGACTCAGGGAGCAGAGACGCTGCCAAACATGCCTGGCGGAGCAAGGGGGTGCTGGGGCTGCAGAGCTGGGCGAGGCCCGGGGTGGCTCCCATACCTGCAGCTGATCACCAGCCCATCATCTGTAATTAGGTACACTTATATGCCTGTGAAATAAAGGGGGGATCACACACCCTCACTGTCATGTTAAACGGTCGCAAGGTAACTGGGCGAAAGGGCTCTTATAAGACTACTGTATGGGGTATCAGGATTTAGAATGAGGAAAATAAAGGTCATTTTCTTACCACCCATTGGGAAATAGGTGCGGAATACATTAATTAATGAATTCATAATCCATGGCATTTCATATTGAGCTGAAAATGACAATACGCAATTCATATTCTAACGCATAACTCCAATTATAGTGTGGACACGTTATGAATAATGTAGGAAATATGCTTGAGCTCTATTCTTTCACGGCGGATTAGAGTTCTTATCGGAGAGAGAGCATTATAAACAATATGAATAACAGCAGTAAATCTCCTTTTGCACTGTGGAAATTATGATTTCTGTCTAAGGAAATGCAGCTGATATGGGCAAGTATAATGGTGGAGATGCTTTTAAAACCAAACTAAGATAAAGTAAAATAATCACATAAATTATGTATAAGCTTCTCAAATGGAACAAAAATGTTTACTCACATGCATTATTCATAACGCAGGTATTATCATATCTTGAGAACTTAAAAAAATAAAAAAAATAAGGGTGGAAATGGCATATTTTGCTGGTATGGCAACATTTCGAAATTCCTCATATTACCCCGGCTATGAGACCTGACATATATGCAGATTAGAGAAAAGTGTTGCAATATTCAGTGGGATGCTCAGCTCACTCATGATGCTGTGGGATTGCAGGTGTTTTGCAGGTCTCTCCACCACCATCTCGCTCTGGATAGATTCTCCTATTAGAAATAATGTCATATTAATATTCTGTATATTGAACGAAGCTCTATGAAATGTGGCTCTGGCACCATTTCTCTTCCTCCGTTCTCAATCTTGGGCTTAATCGTGATTCATCAGTTACAGGGCCCTTATTATAGAGCTAGGACAGCGTGCTCGGGCTGGTGATAAATGACACCGCTCTGGCCAGATTTAAAACGTGCAGGCTCAAGTGCCAATTATCTATGCAGACCTGGTTAATAACGAGATCTCTTGTTAAAGATCTGATCTCAGCGTGAGCATCATTTGTCAAGCAGGCTGCATGTTTACCTCCGAGACAGGGTTCCTGAGACCCCCCTATGCCTAACATATGTAAAACCTGGATCTGTGTGCTTTTAATGACCTTTTATTAGGGATCTGACATCATGATTAAGCTTACCCCAAACACACACAATGAGGTAGACAATTACCCTCAGCCACTCGCACATAGAACTGCTGCAGATCAGAGGGAAAATAATAAACATTGAGTTGGTGTTTGATCCCTTTCCCATCCAAGGCCCCAATTTGCTGAGAGCACCTGGAGCTGTGCCACTGCATGCAGTTTTTGAGGTGATGATGGATTCTCTCAGGGTCTGCTTTCAATACGCTCCTCCTTTTGCTGATTTTGTTAAGACGATCATTGCGTTAACCTTAACGTATCATTTGTAGCTCAATAAAGCTATGTCGTTGGTTTACAGCTTTCAATGCGAGGTTGTTGGAACCTGCTTATTTCTGGCTCACTTTTCGAGCCATTTTCTATTGAAGCTCTTTAAAACTTAGTGTCTGTGTTATTCACTGTTAAACTGCCCCCAGGTCTCTAGGTCTCAGATTAATAAACACTCACTGTGTGTACTGCAGGAGGAAGGGCGGGCCAGGGGAGGTGAGATGCCCCCTGTCCTCTCGGAAACCCCAGCCTAGCCACCCTGTCTACCCGAATCTGGCTGCCTCCCGCATGGCGAGCATTCTGCACGCTCTACTCATGACAAATAAATATATTTGCAGAATATTACTTTAGTTACAGGGCTTTGTTTTATGTCAAGAAGCGCCTCGAGCTCATACCGTATGTGCAGTACGCCTGTTTCAAATGGGACTATAGCAGTTGGAACATTTTCTTTAACCTTAGTTGTCTGGCACACACATTCACATGATTCCCTGCTTGAAATGAGGGGGGGGGGGAAATGAATTGTGCAATGTTTTGGCGTCGTTGCTCAGATGCGGAGTCACTGGGAAGCCAGGTGGAGAGATGCTATCTATCCGGCATCTCTACTTCCTGACTGGCTGCACACAGGACACAGGACTGTCTAGGCAGCATCTGCCCAGGAAAATAAAGCCCCCATTTCCTCATCATGTAGAGAAGATCATTTGCATAATATCCCTCTCTGTAAGGTGAAAACAGAATAATAATTGGCTTGCCCTTTTCTCTCTCTGTGTTGTAAAACAGTTAGGAATTAATTTGAGGATAACTGCGCAATTAATTCTAAATGCTAAAGATGGTGTGGGGAGCTGTGATTCAGAGGAGGGGGAAAGGTACACAGGCTGAGGTCATGAAACAAGGACTTTCTGTTGTGTTGCTCCTTGGTCTTGGTAGACCTTAACCACAGTAGTTATACTTGCTTACAGACAGGGGGCACCAATATTAGAAAACACCTTGAGAAAGGGAAATTGAGGATCAACTCTCGACCACAATTCTCACTTTCTAGAGGCTATTCTCACCACTTCTATATTTGTATACATTGCCAAGTGTTGTTATAGCAGTCCCTGCCTCTGCCTGACTTAGTGTGAATTATAGTGTTGCAGTGAACGTTCTGTATGGGCACTATTAGGATGCATGAGTCTGTTCTTACCCTCATTACACAAGCCCGCAAATTACATGCATCCCCATTATAACTAATGAGCAGCACTGTAATCAGAGCCTGACTGGGGCCGGATGGCTCTCCCTGTGAATCTTAACTACTGTGTTTACAATAATGGAACATACTCCAGATTCTACAGACAGCTGTCAATAACAGCCTATGCATGTAATGTGTACCTTTAAATATGTGGGTATGTTGCACACACTCAGGATTCAGTTCACTGTCAACATCAGACAAACAACATCAGACAGGCAGTTTGGACTGACACTTGATATTGCTAAATGGCTTATGCATTGCACAGTAAAAAAGCACCCATACATGTTTCTGTAGAGGTTTCTACACTGAACTAAAATATAAACACATGTAAAGAATTGGTTCCATGTTTCATGAGCTTAAATAAAATATTCCAGAAATGTTCCGTACACAAACAGTGCATTTCACTTCAATTTTGTGCACAGATTTGTTTACATCCCTGTTAGTGAGCATTTCTCCTTTGCCAGGATAATCCAACCACCTGACAGGTGTGGCATATCAAGAAGCTGATTAAACTGCATGATCATTACACAGGTGCACCTTGTGTTGGGGACAATAAAAGGCCACTCTAGAATCTGCAGTTTTGTCACACAGCACAATGCCACAGATGTCTCAAGTTTTGAGGGAATGTGCAATTGGCATGCTGACTGCAGGAATGTCCACCAGAGCTGTTGCCAGAGAATGTAATGTTAATTTCTCTACCATAAGCTGGCTCCAACGTCCTTTTAGATAATTTTTTTACGTCCAACCGGCCTTACAACCACAGACCATGTGTCACCACGCCACCTCCACATCTGGCTTCTTCATCTGTGGAATCGTCTGAGACCAGCCTCCCAGACAGCTGATGAAACTGTGGGTTTGCGCAACCGAAGAATTCATGCACAAACTGTCAGAAACTGTCTCAGGGAAGCTCATCTGCATGTTCGTCGTCCTCACCAGGGCCTTGATCTGACTGCAGTTCGGCGTCGTAACTGACTTCAGTTGGCAAATGCTCACCTACGATGGCCAATGGCACGCTGGAGAAGTGTGCTCTTCCCGGACATGAATCCCGGTTTCAACTGTACCGGGCAGATGGCAGACCGTGTGTATGGTGTTGTGTGGATGAGCGGTTTGCTGATGTCAACGTTGTGAACAGTGCCCCATGGTGGCAGTGGGGTTATGGTATGGGCATGCATAAGCTACAGACAATGAACACAATTGCATTTTATCAATGACAGTTTGAATGTGCAGAGATACCGTGACAAGATCCTGAGGCCAATTGTCGAGCCATTCATCCGCCACCATCACCTCATGTTTCAGCATGATAATCCACAGACCCATGTTGCAAGGGTCTGTACACAATTCCTGGAAGCTGAAAATGTCCCTGTGCATACTCAGCAGACATGTCACGCATTGAGCATGTTTGGGATGCTCTGGATCGGCGTGTACGACAGGGTTCTAGTTCCCGCCAATATCCGGCAATTTCGTACAGCCATTGAAGAGGAGTGGGACAACATTCCACAGGCCACAACCAACAGCCTGATTAACTCTATGCGAAGGAGATGTGTCGCGCTGCATGAGGCAAATGGTGGTCACACCAGATACTGACTGGTTTTCTGATCCACGCCCCTACTTTTTTTTAAGTATCTGACCAACAGATGCATATCTGTATTCCCAGTCACGTCAAATCCATAGATTATGGCCTTTGACTGATCTCCTTATATGAACTGTAACTCAGTAAACATTTTGAAATTGTTGCATGTTGCGTTTATATTTTTGTTCAGTGTACATACCTATCATGTGTAGTATTCAAACATTCTGTTCTTACAGCTTGGACACTTTTCTCTGTGCTGCGTGTCTTATTAGGAGTGGCTTTGAGATATCCTGTCCAACCAGACTCCTTGATCCGGGCCAAACGCTAAGCAATGAGTCTGGATCTGAGTACATCTTGACCCTTCACTGAATGCGAACACATTCGGGACCGCCTGATTGGTCCAGAAACTGATGGGTTGGGCCAGAGCCAGATCACACGTCGGTAAAGCGGCAATTTGAAAATGTGGTATTTGCCTTTGAAGCTCTGATTGGTTAGAGACAATCCAATCGCTGAGGACTTTTTGTATAATACCCCTAGTTCCCCACGTCACCACAAACGACTTCAATGATGGCAGACTCGGACTAAAGTATGTAGCGAACAGCAGAGCAGAGGAGGAATTTAGTGTGAGTCGTCAGGCTAGGCTTGAGAAGCCTCGTTCCTAAATATGGGCTCGGAGGAAGAACATCACCATGAGTCCCAATTACACATAATGATGGAGCACATGCAGATTGTGCACCAGTTATTTTGTCACGCGAGGCAGTCCATACTATCATTTATCACTGTAGTAGTCATATCCTGCACTACTCCTCCTAGAGCGCTGAGACAATGCCTCCCAGCTCATCATGCATGGTGTTATGTTATTTGTGTTTAACTGCCAGGAAAAGGAAAATAAAAGCCCAGTTGCAAGGCATTGTGGCGTTTGTCTGTTTCCTGACCAACCGTGAGAGTCTCTGTCATCAGGGAGGAAATGCAGTTCTATTCCACTGTTTGACGCATGGGTCTCTCCAGAGCCCAGTGAGCATTTGGCCTCCCTTGATAAAAAAAAGTATAAAATAATAGCCAATCAGCCTTGAGCTAAGCTGATTGAGCTCAACTATGAATGGTCCTGGCAGACCAAAAAGAAACGTGCCAAGGGAAGCCAGTTTGGATTTGGCTTCACTCCAATCACATTGCATCGAGAGCATAAGTCATTGGCAGAAACTCGTTGTGCATTTTGTTGTGTTGTTGTCATCTGGTGGCTAGCTAGCTAGCTAAAATTGTCCCTTTCCTAAATTAGCCATGGATGGATATAGGGATTTGGACTTGTGGTTTTACTTAATTCTCCTTACTGGCCAATGATTATAACGGCGATTCTGATCCAACCATTAATTCATACATTGTTGTGCCCCTGACCTGAGAGAATGGATGTTCAATATGTAGCTAGATGTAGAAGGCTAATGTTAACTAGCTAATGTTGCCCATGAAATGAAGTTAGGCTAGCGAGCAAGCATTTTAGCCAGGTAATTTAAGCATGTAATGTATGACAGTGTGGTAGACCGTTTCATCAACATGAAAGAGAGGAGGATGGCATTGGAGTTTCTCTACAAGTAGGGTGAGTCAGCATGTTTTTTCTACTTGCATGAACACAAACACACACACATACACACACACACACACACACACACATGCACACAGAAATCACAACCATGGACAGCCACATCATATTTAGCCTATGTTGATTAGACAAAATCATTTTTGGTATATTTTAGTATTCGACTAAGCATAGGTGATTAGATGATGTTAAAGTTGAGATGGTGCTGGAATAGTGGAGGCAGCTTCTGTTTTCTTTGTGACTTGCGGTAACTCCCTGTGGTTCTAAATCAGTAGTTGTTTAGTGGTCCGAAAATGTCGAAAACATTAACTTGCTTGACCATGCTGTAGGTCATGTTACTGTACATGCAATATGCTTTGTAGACTTGATCGGACAGAGGTTGCTCTCCGGTTTTGTGATGAAACAAAGGTGTGGTTGAATTTATTCTGCCAAGGGCTTCTTATTGTCTCGGCCTTAGGCCTATATATCACGGTGTCAAGGCATATGAACTAACAGGTTAGAGTTCAAACGACGCAACACGTAGGTTGTAATATGGCTTTTTTTTCTGTCTTGGCTTCCCTAGTGATTTTACCCGCGCACCACTACTGCTAGAGCCCTACCCACAAAGATATCCTCTTGTATTTGGATACCTTCTCCGTTTTCCAATCAATGTGGGCTTTGAAACCCAAATGAGCTGGAGGTGTAAGGTATTTTGTATTACATCTCCAGAGGCGGGGGGAAAGCTTAGTGTGAGATTTGGGGGTGCAGTATGAGTGTGGAGCTGCTGCAGGAGAGAGGACTGTGTGCTTGTTCAGTGGCTTTCTCCTAATCCAGGCCTGATCTTTGTGTTTGATCCGCAGCGTGTTCCTGAGACAGCATGAGCAGCCGCTATTGCTGTAATTTAAAGTCAATATGCTACTCATGATCCCTCTCTCCGGGCCAAAGAACAGCCCCTCTCTGAGGTGGAGATAGTCATCTCTGGTGCTTAGAGGGAATCCTCAGCTTGACTTGCTCTCTCTTCTTTTGGCTCCTGAATGAGATCTGTCCAGAGAGGAAAATGCAGGTGTCATACTTTCTCGGCTTATGTTCCTGGAGTGAGGTGATGACAAGCTTGGGTTCATTTTTTGGTCGGTTCCAGTGTATATTCTGATCTGTTTCCTTTCAGAATGATGCTGACCTTGTTGCGTTTCCTTGTGTTTTCAAGACTCATATTTCATGGTAGAAATTGATAGGGAGTGAGTCATAATATGGAGGTCCTCCAAGTTCCTGGTGTAGCGTTCTTAGCTAAACACCTACTGTAATATTGTTGGAGGGATTTGAAATTAACATAGAGAATACCATACATCATAGATGTACAGTATTAGTCCACCAGCCTTCAATGGTTCCCCGGCTTCTACTGCAACAACAACAAATGTATCAGCTTCTATTGTAGTAAAAGATAAAGATCACTCTAGAGGCACCCCCCTCTGCACAAATACCATCAGAAATTGGTATTACTCCATTGTAGCAGCTATTGACTTGTGGTTCGGAATAACAAGCCTATGGTGACATCAATACCTTTTGATGGCTCATTCAGAGGACTTTAACTGAGCTAAGATGAAGACTCAGGGCCTGATCCACAAATCCCCTCCCATGTTATTAAAGTGAGGGGGCCTAAGCTATTTATCCTGGGTGAATGACATGAGATATAGAGGGCTGACTCAAGGGCCCATTAAATCCATACATATGTCATGATCTCCAACGTTATACACTAAAACTTTCAACAAAACACATATCTGACAAACACGGTGACATAGCTGTAAATTTGATAGCTGTGGTCAGTGAACTCTAGATTGAGGTGAAATGTAAAAAATTGATTCCTTTAGTGGCCACAATTTGTTTTGACAAGGTTTGAACCTTTTTTGTTATTAGTATGTACCCTCTCCTCCGCTCGTGGGGTACGGGGGGTTATGTTCTACAGCTTCCAAGACATGGATCCCTGCCCTAAGTTAAAGAACAAACTCTTCTTTCACATTTAATTTAAAACAATCATTGGCTTGCAAGAAGCCATTCATCTGCTGGTTGTTTGATGTTGCTGACTTGACGTGCACAGTCCATTTATGTTGGTCAAGGTTAGACCAATAGATTAGAAGATTCTGTCATGGCTGATCACAATCAGGATTTTCAAGGATTCTCCGAATTTCATTAAAAACAAAATATTTATATGTATATCTTCTGTACATACCCCGTTTTCATGCCTTGACTTGCAAGCCCAATATTTATTTCAAGAGACACTCTTACTACGGAAACCATGATATCCTGTTTTTATGTAAGCCACTGGCCCACTTATAACTTAAATGACTAGTTTAGTTAACCTTCCTGTTCAAGTCTAACATATCATTATGGCAGCAACAGTACCCTGCATAATTTCCATGGCATTAGCATCCGTCATGTTCCTCCTCCTTGCTATAAATACCCCTGACAGGTGAACTGTTTCGGGAAGTGTTCCTCCCTGTGAATGTGTGCAGGGCTTCACAGGTGAGGCACTTTGATAGTACAGCTCATGAAATATTTGCTGACTTCTAACACCTAGGGGACTAGTGTTCTGATGGAGCCACTGATATGTGCCCCTATTAGTCTCCAAGGGTTCTCCCTAGCCCACTTTCACACGATCCATGCCAATTAAGCAGCCGAATTATGTATAATAGCGGCAGTCACTTGCATTTGCCGAGCGCGGGAATGTATAGGGAAGGATGACAGAGGAAATACTGTTGAATAATTAGAGTGAATTTCCAGAGCCCTGGAAACTCAATCATTTTTTGCCATATGCTAACTATTTTTAACTTAATCGTTCCTCCCCTCTTACGCTCTACCTCTCTCACTTACTCCACATATACAGCGAAGTACTGCACCGTTCTCTGGATATTTCTTTGTTTCTCAAGGAACCACTGCACACCTTCTCTGTGTCCTTCTGAAGAATGGGGGTATGTTGAGAGGTATCGTGCTCTTGCGGGGTCCTGTGTGGCTCCGCTGGTAGATCATGGCCCTTGCAACGCCAGGGTTGTTGGTTCGATTCCCACTAGGGACCAGTACAAAAATGTATGCACTTGCTACTGGAAGTCGCTCTGGATAAGAGCGTCTGCTGAATGACCAAAAAGTCTTAGTCTTGTATATTCTTCTTAAAAGATTGTCTTACAGCACTACCTAGTTGTGTTAAATCAATAGTTGAAATAGACAATATGTTTTTTCATTTCACTTGATTGGTCATTTGAAACCTTTTTGGATCTCTACTGGATTGCGCCTGTGTGGTCCAGACAGTCGTCATCCTGCAACCGAATCGCTCAAATGTTATGTCTCAATAACATATATGAGTATGACTTAATGTCACGTTTACCGGTGGTTCCAATTGTGGTTATATGGAGCTGTAGTGGATTGTGTGTGTTTGTCTGCATTATGATGTCACGAGCAGGCTTCTCATCCTCACAGACACTTCCCTTAGTCATCAGTATTCTAATGATTCACACCACAACGATTCCCTAATGGTTATTTTTAGAGATGGAGAGATTGATGAGACGCTCATATCGTCCTTAACCACCAACTAATTAACTAATTAGGACGTCTAAATGAAGACTTGCTCTCGATAACGCAGTGTGGCTTTGGCATGGGTAAACAGCTCTTAAATAAAATCCAATAACTGCTTGACTCAGCTTTTGGGTTTTAGGATCTCTGTTCCTCAGCAGAAAATGGCCCATTTTGTACTGTAGACATTCAAATAGCATTGTTATTCATAGGCTTATTGAGGTAGGTGCTCTGTGATCAATGTATAGGATATGACATTGTATAAATACAGCGGTATGACCTTCATTATCAAAATAATGCAGTTCTTTAATATATTCCTCTATTAGCCAGGTGTTGGGAGAGGTTGAGTGAAAGTTGACAAGGCTGTCCCCTCTTGCTCCACGCATGTGCACATGATTGTACAGTACATGAATCAATGAGGCCTCTCCAGCCCTCTGCCCCTGTCCTTACACACGCTCCACATCCCAAATGATTTTCCATCGCGCTCCTCATTGGCTGACTTTGATTCTATGGTCCTGGGGTGGAAGGTCACAAAGCCTTGCTGCCGCTAAGATTCCATCGTCTGTATTATAATTAGTTCTTTACCATTGACATAACACCTCTCACCTTGTTCTCGCACATATCTTAACCTGTTCTCGGTCTCCTGCTCTTGTGGCGCTGGGCCTGCATTGAGCTCTGTACATAGGCCGCCTACACATTGTCGGCCTGAGAAGTGTGAAGTGTCAGCATTCTGTGTGTTTTAATTGAGAGGAGCTATTTTCTGATGGTTTATGGCTGTTGTTGGTCCGCTGTTGTTGGTCCATTCCGCAGCAGTGCCAGCCTGTAATGAAGCTCTGGACCATCTGACCAGCCTACTGATTATGATTGAATATAATGCCTGTTTTGCACTTCAATCTCAGCATGTTTTTGGTGCTTTGACACTAACATTTGAGGGTGTAATCCCACATGGCTCCATCTTAAAGGTTAATAATCCTTTTAATTAAAGGATAAGCCCGCTATTGAACACAAAGTATAATCACTGAAGGATTACCAGGGAAAATGAATATAGCCCGAGCAATTAGTCTGATAATTAAGATTTAAGTGCTGGACCGAGATCAGAGAGCTTTCGTGATGTGTCATAAAATTCATAGAGTGTTGTGGAAATGTTAGTTTGCGCTTTACTGCAAAGCGCCTGCGTGTGCACCCAGGGTGGCTGTGAAACATGGCGTCCCAGTGGATGGAGCTGCAACAGCTGTTCCTGCCTGAACCTGGTGTTTCGCACAATATGATCGCTCCATCAGCGCTGGTGCCCGCTCTCCAAACAGGCGCATCTGCATTCATCAAACACACTTATCAATAAACAGGGCTGCAACAATTAGTGATCTCTGAGGGGGAACAAAACAGCAAGCCAGAAAATAAAAAAAGTTGGCCGTACACTTTAATCACTGATGCCGTTAATCAATAAAACGCCTTCATATCTTTTAATTAAAGTTTTATTCTCTGCGAATGTTTGGAGAATCTGTTTGAGCCTCTTTTTCCATTAATGGAAACAGTTGGGGTTGGGAAATGGTGGTGGCAGCTGCTGATGGCCAGTCACGGTGGGGCACTTCATGTTTGTAATTGCATTTTGTCACCTACAGAGGGTGTTAAGAATCCTTGTTAAAAGCAGGGGAAATCTCACAGTAACAATTATTGTAGAGCAAATTACCAGGTAGGCAATATCTAAGCTGTCAGGAAAGGTTAGTAAGAACGCTAGCAAGGAAATGGACCATTCAGTCATTCATCATGGCCATAGTTGCTGCCAACAAATTGAAATTTGAAGAAAAAAATATCATCAATTTCCCTAAAAGTTAGTTTTGATTATCACAGTGATTGACAGGGGGGGATGGATAAATACATTGAATGTTGCTTGTTTATTCATGACCTCTTTTCAGTCTTAAAAGCTGTATGGTATATTGAAGACAGATGATGAATAATATGTGTCCATATCTGACTGTACACATGGTCTAATGATATGAATTATGTCAATCAAATCGACCCATGAACATCTGAGAGTCTATCAAAGATGTGCTTATAACACTTGTAGACATCTAAACTTCACACATTCCTCCATGGCCTACAGTATTGTCAATGGAACACACGTTTGTACAGTATGGTCACATGAGAGTTTCACTCCACCATCTGTTTCTATAGTAGTGCATACATAAAGTACACATCCAGACACGTGTACACCAAGTTTTAATAGGAATCTAAGACAAGTGTAAAATAAAGTATTTAAAAAAAAATCTTCTGGTATAGTCATTGTGTTGAATGGGCCAAAAGTATCCTCATTGTCTATTGGCAGAAGCCGTATCCTTTGAATTCCATTTATTTCCAACAATAAATTGAATTATTGAAAAAGTATATATTTTTTTCTGGCACGAAATCAGTGAAGCAGTAAAAGGGTTAAAGCCAGGGAGCCATAAAAACAATAAGAGAGGGTGTGAAAAATAAACTAGCCCAATCAGACCAGGCTCAATATCCAGCCGCTCCTGTATCACAGAATTTAATAGGTTATGCTCCACATATATTTATAGATTGCAAACGTTCTTAAAATATGTGGTAAACATGTCACCGCTGGCCTCAAACAGCCTCCCAGCTGTGAAAGAAAAGCCGTATGGCCTTTTGTTGACATTGGAAGTACCATGTTGTAATACAGAGCACCCTTTCAATTTGGGAAGATACTTTAGGACTTGATCTAGTATGATGAAAACTAGGCTTTACTTTCCAGGACTAGGAAAGGCTGCGCTGCAGAACCTGTCCGAGAGACTATTATAGAATGCTCTGTTGGCCTTATGGGTAATTACAGTAGTACTGACAACTTTGGCCTATATCAACCATCTTGTAGCAGCTGGTCAATAAACATAACAATAACGAATGCCAGGACGTGACCTTATAAACCACATGATGATTTGGAGAAGAAGAAAAAAAACGGTAGAATAATATTTCCACAGAATGTTTCCAATACACAGCCAAGAGCCTCCTAGATGCCCTCATATTGTACATTTAGACGCCTCTCTGTTACAATTTTTATTTTACCTTTATTTAACTAGGCAAGTCAGTTAAGAACATATTCTTATTCACGATGAGGGCCTAGGAACAGTGGGTTAACTTGCCTTGTTCAGGGGCAGAATGACAGATTTTTACCTTGTCAGCTCGGGCATTCAATCTAGCAACCTTTCTGGTTACTGGCCCAACGTTTTAACCACTAGGCTACCTGCCACCCCAACCTTTCTTACAAGGTCTCAGTTTAATCATTTACAAGCTGTGGCCATTGTTGGTTCAAGGTAAAATATGGTATTATTGTCATGTAGGCTCATGATTTCATTGTTGTTATTTTCAAGACCAGGCCTATTTGACTATTTAATTGAGGCTCATGGGCTTGGCTGTGAAACGGCACACGGGGGAGTAAGCGTCAAGCGGGTGAGTTTCCACAGCCATTAACCGCTCTACACTCAATTAGAATGCATAGAATCCTGACATTTCAGAACTTATGAGTTTCCATGCCAGCATAACACAAGCCAGTAAACACAGCCACATTCTGAAGATACAGACCTCTAAACTGATATTCACTTTAATATGAATCTAATCACTTTCTGAATTTTGCGCTGCAAATTAAATCTGGCTAAATGGTGTAAATGATGTGACAAAAACTACCTGGTGCTCTATTTTGTCACTGTTGTGTAAATGTGGAAGGGTATGTTACAAATAGGATGCCACAGAGGACTCTGGGTGAGAAGCTGTTGCCGCTCTAGCTATCAATTAAATTCCCTTTCAGGGCAGCATTCTCATATTTCCATGTCTAATAAATCATGTTGCGTATTAGACATGGCGTGGATACCTATTTTAAAAACAGGGCTGCGTAGGAATACATCATCAATATGAAATATGACGGGCAACAAAATAACTCGAGACACTTAATAAAATTGAAGATTTGTTACACTGCTAGATGCTGTATGAGGAAAGGTGATTCTGACAATCAGAAATTATGATGGTAGAAATGTACTTTGATTGCGGTTTAATTGTCTTTGGTGATCTTTCGCCGCCACGATATCTCCGTAGCAGAACAGACAGGTCCCATTTGGCATACAATTAATAACCCGGGCGCTTCTGTGAGATTTGGCTATTATTTCTAATATGTTGCGTGATTGTAAAAAGCACCTTTTCCAGCAGTACGATTACATTCATTTATATCTTGTTATTGCTTAAATGCTTTTCCATGCCTTTCATTTCAACAGAATGAAAGGAAATTTCTACACTGCCATCAGTAACCCAATCTGAAAAGAAACTTATTTGAGGGGTTGAACCCACAGAGGGGGATAACTTCACATTCATCGCCTGCCCCTACACATTACATGCTGCAATCTCCAGTGTTGATTGTGCCTGTTGTGATTATAAACAGTCATTTATTATGTGCAACATGCAATTAATTAGGAGCAATCATAATATCTAATGAGAAAAGCCCTAATGTGTACCAAGTCGAAACATGAATACTGAACAGATTCACCCTAAAATGACTAAAGGTAACAGAGTTTTCAGAACACTTGTCATGTGTGTGAAATTAGTAATAAAGTCCACTTGTCAAGGGATTAAGGTGTCTACTGGAGAGTTGAACTGAGAGGTCTGAGTAAACTGAGTGAAGAGTGAAGCTAGTAGCTCTTCTCCCTTGGTGGTCAACCAATAATGTTAAAGCAGGTGAGCCCCCCCCCCCCCCCTCCCTCCCGCCGTGCACAACAGAGTCATCAGCAATACCTTGAAGGTGGGGCCACCCTTGGTCAGCGCCGCTGTGACTCCTGACATTATGACAGATTAACGGCAACGAGTTGAGCCCTGCACTTTGGGCCGCCCACAATCTCAATTATGTCTGTCTTAATGTACATTGAACAGCCACAATCGGAGGGGCCATAGACGGGGTAAACACACTTGCAGGAAGCAGACTAGTGACAGGCTAATAAAGCACCACGATTGATTCGGCTTGCTCTGTGCCAGCTTGGTTTATTGTGTAGGAGGAGTGGGACCAGATTGTGCGGGTTTCTGTAGTAACTGATCTGGCTCCCAGTCGAAAGAGAGGCGTGGAGGCAAGGTGATGTTTATGTGTTGTATAGTAGGCTCATACAGGAATGTTTATATAAGCATGTGTAACACACACTTATATGTTGGTAGACAGACAGTTCTCTTCAGTCCATGAATTTTTGTTATTGCACACCTTTGTAGTGGTGGATGTTGTGAGCATTTTGCGGGGGGAAAAACATTGCCACTATGGCTCTAGGATTGTACTTTATTGTATGGTAGTTCCTTTTCATTTGCTTATGGATTCTTTAACACTTAATTTCCAGAGGGATGTAATTGTGAGAATACTACAATGCCAGTTGTGGAACTTTTCATTGTTGAGTCAATATCCTGGTATGTTCCTCATCCTTTTCTTTCTTTTTCTCATAACAAGTGAGGGCGATGGCAGACCAGACGTACATGAATGCGTGTTTCATGTGGTGGCCAATGCTTGGACTTTTATAGCCTTTTTCAAAATTGGCCTCATGCTGCCTTAATTAGGATTGTTGAAGAGTAGCTTTCCAGATTATTTCGTCATGGCCAAAACAACATGACTAGACTTCACTGAGAGAGTCATGTGTTATAAATAAATGCTTCCAGCTGTGGCTTTTTGCTTGCTCTCATATCTTGGGAAAGAAAGTTAATGCTTATTAATGGAGCCTATAAAAGCAACTCATTGAGCATTCCGGAACTTGCTGAGTTTGGCATCTGCTACTGACATTGTGCAGCTTCAGACCTCCACCAGACCACTTTTATTAGCTCTATGAACTGGGCTGTAGGTCAGCCCATTAAAGGCAGGAAGGGCTTGTTCACTACATTTTGAGAGAGCCTCATATATGACACCTGATAGGACCAGTGCTTAGGAGAGATTTGCAGGGATCTATGGTGAATAGGTTTTCGTAAGGAAGCATTTGATAATGGATGGTCTTTCAAAAGCTAATCCCAGTTTAAAACCATATAAGTGAGCACAATAAATTCCAACCATATGCGCCTCTTAAAATGAACAATGTTCCGAATGAGTGCCACTGCATGTTCAGAAAACCTGTGCGGATAAAGAAAAACTCCAACTTGACTCACTCACACTGACAATGGCTTAAATTAGTATGTTCCTACTAACTACAGCCTGATTGAATAAATACATTCAAGCCATATTTGAGATCTATTTTGAGTACAGACTCTTTACAGTAATGCATGTTAACTACCCCCAGAAAACTGATAAGAAATCACATCTCTAAATGCAGCTTTCTTCAACCTGTACCACATATTGTCTGTCCATCAACACACTTCTCCATATGTCTGCAAGTGTGCCTGCTCGAACCGTCTCCCTTCGTTCCGTCTGTTTGTGAAACTGCATGTTCGGGAGCCTTTCTTAGATGTCATATGCAGATATGTTCAGGTACCACAAAGTGGTGAACAAAAAAAGGGCCAAGCACATTCCATTACGGCGGACAACTCCTGGCTTTTTAAATCAGCTTCAGACGCCCGTTATTAAAGAGCCATAAGCGCTTTGATTGTAAATCTCAGTGACCTTGAAGACACCAGAGGAAGCGCACATCTGTAAACCAATCATCGCACGGCTGCCCCTGTCAGCCACGCTACCTCACATGAAGCCACTGACTGCCACTTGTGATGCTGAGCAGAACTATTTTGATGGGGAGAGAAAGAGGAAGGAGATAGAGGGGTATGCTCATTTTTAATCTTGAAGAGAATATATCTATTGCTGTAGTTTTTTTCTTTACCTAAATTCTATTTGATATTGATCAGAATATACTGTGGATGATTACATGATTACAATTACATGCATGATTGCCCCACGACCTCTACATCTTTTACACTGCCGATCCACCCTCAACACTAAAAGTCTGCTCTGAAGAAAATCAAGTTAGGGGGCTCCCAAGTGGTGCAGTGGTCTAAGGCACTGCATCTCAGTGCAAGAGGTGTCACTACAGTCCCTGATTTGATTCCTGGCTGTATCACATCTGGCTGTGATTGGGAGTCCCATAGAGCGGCACACAGTTGGCCGGGGTAGGCCGTCATTGTAAATAAGAATTTGTTCTTAATTAACTGACTTGCCAAGTTAAATAAAGTTTGTTTTTTTAAAATAGTGATTTGATGAGAATTTGGAATGTTGAGCGTTTTAATTCCAGCCACAATATAATTTTGTATTCATTAATCAATTGTAATGAAGTCTGTGGAACAAAAACAACCAAGTATTTTACAGCCACCCTTTTAGGGGATCAAAGTGAGATTTGGCTGGAGGGCCCCCACCTCGTGGGCAAAACATTTTAGTGTCCCCCCCTCTTGATGGCTGAGAGTTTGAAAGTTAATTTCCTGCAATTCTACACATTTTGTCTTGGGGTGGAGAGAAACATTTGTAAATTCATAACACATTTCATACAATTCTACACATTTTTACCATGGAAGGAGAGAAGAACTTGCAGTTTTACAGCTAATATCCTGCAATTCTACACATTTGGCCATGGAGCGGAGAGAAACGTTTGCAAATGTATGAAATTCTGCACCTTTTGCCATGACTTATGCCATGCTATTATGATATCTGAGCTGCCGGGTGCTCTAAGCAACCGCTTATGCCCAGGGCCGGCCCCGAGCGACCCTTTTGTCTCAATCTAATTTATATGGTGTGCAACTGAGCGCAGTGTGTGAAATTAATACCTTTTGGTCCTTTTTATGTTTCCCTTTTAAACATGTGTCCATGAAAAGTGGCTGTTTCTCTTGGCTCTATTTTCAGCTTTGCCCATTTTATAGCTTCTCTGTTGATGTAGTTGGAGCAAATGCTTTCGGTGTCGAAATGTAGAACCTCCAAGCAGAATGAGGTTAAACCAGCCTTACCCTGCTCCCTCTCAGAACATATAGACACAGTACAAGAGGGTGCCTGCTTGTAGAGTTGTTACAGGCCTATAAAGTCAGGATCTATTAAGAATGATGATACTGCAAGCCTCAGCACTTCTTGCCTCACTCCAACGGCCCTGCTTACCAGCAGCACAAAGATCAGTTTTATTATGGATTTGTGGGGAAAATATATATATTTTGTGAATACTAATGTCCTTTAAATCTTTGCATTCTCTTTGAGAGAACCTGTCTATTGGATATTGTAGGATGATTTCCAGCTGTATCACTGAGCTCTCTGGCCCCTCCTACAGTGCCATGGGTTATTGGACCAACTGTTTGAAGGCCATCTAGGAAAAAAAATTCCAAGTGATCAAGTAGATAGTAAACATGCCATTAAAGGTGAACATGAGTTTGATGGTACGGAAGATGACAGTAGCCAGTAAGGGTCTGTTCTGCCTGTGATTGTTATTATTTGACCATGCTGGTCATTTATGAACACTTGAACATCTTGGCCATGTTCTGTTATAATCTCCACCTGGCACAGCCAGAAGAGGACTGGCCACTCCACATAGCCTGGTTCCTCTCTAGGTTTCTTCCTAGGTTTTGGCCTTTCTAGGGAGTTTTTCCTAGCCACTGTGCTTCTACACCTGCATTGCTTGCTGTTTGGGGTTTTAGGCTGGGTTTCTGTACAGCACTTTGAGATATCAGCTGATCTACGAAGGGCTATATAAATACATTTGATTTGATTTGATTTGATATTTAAACCACTGATAAACTCCAGTTCACTTTCTTCTTAGCCGTGGCCTTGTCATAGATATCAGTGGGTCTATCTATACAGTATATTTGTGCATCCAGAGCTAGAGATTAGCATGGAGCCATCACCAGCAGCGCTGCCTGCAGTCCTTCCTTCTCTGGCCTGCCTCCGCTGTCAGAGCGCCTCGCCTCCTCCCAGCTTGTCAGGAGCTCTGGCGAGGAGCTGTAAAAACCTTTTCCCCTCTCCTTAACAACTGCAAAACAACACGCACACACCCCTCGGCTGAGGTGCCCACATTTCTGAGACCTCTGACAGGACGTGCTGCAGGCACAAATTGTAATTCATAAAGGTTAAGGGGGTCAATGCCTTTTATTATGAGTCTGAGTGCATCCAGCTTGATGGGGCCGGCATGCAAATGGAATGTCTCTGAGTGTTATATGCAACACCACAGACAGGGAGAGCAGAGCGTGCATGCCTCAGTGAGCGAGGGAGGAGGCGGGAGTCAGGGGAGAGACTGGGCTGTGCTTTCTTCACCTTCCACAGCCGTGGACCCCCCCCCCCCCCCCCGTACTGCAGTTCTGTTAATTAGACACTAAGACAGTGACCTCAGGTGGTTAACCACTTCTTTGATATGCTGTCTGTCTAGTTGTTGCAATTAATACATTGCTATATGCTCCTGCTTCAAAATACTATGATTTTGGCCGTAGAGCACACATAGTATGGTATGTATCATGTAGCCTATACATTGAAAATGATCTGCCAGCTACACTTAAATAGGACTTTACAAAAACAGACATTGTACACTTATTGTATATTCATTCTACTACCTTGTCAAGAATAAAGATACAGGTAACTACCAAAACAATGGAAACACATGAGTAAATGTGGGATACGAAGTATATTGAACAAAAATATAAACGCAACTTTTAATGTGTAGATCCCGTGTTTCATAAGCTGAAAAAAAAGATCCCAGAAATGTTTAATTAGCACAAAAAGCTAATTTATGTCAAATTTTGCACACAAATTTGTTTACATATCTGTTAGTGAGCATTTATCATTTTCCAAGATAATCAATCCACCTGACAGGTGTGGCATATCAAGAAGCTGATTAAACAGCATGATCATTTACACGGGTGCACCTTGTACGCGGGACATTAAAAGGCCACTCTAAAATGTGCAGTTTTGTCACACAACACAATGCCACAGATGTCTTAAGTTTTAAGGGAGCATGCAATTGGAATGCAGACCGCAGGAATGTCCAACAGAGCTGTTGCCAGCAATTTGAATGTTAATTTCTCTACCATAAGCCAATGTCGTTTTAGAGAATTTGTGAGTACATCCAACCAGCATCACAACCACATGCCACGTGTAACCACAACTGCCCAGGACCGCCACATCTGGCTTCTTCACCTGCAGGATTGTCTGAGGAGGGAGAGGAGTGTTGAGGAGTGTTTCTGTCTGTAATAAAGCCCTTTTGTGGGGAAAAACTCATTCTGATTGGCTGGACCTGGCTCCCCAGTGGGTGGGCCTTGCTCCCAAGTGGATGGGCCTATGTCCTCCCAGGCCCATCCATGGCTGTGCCCCTGCCCAGTCATGTGAAATGCATAAATTAGGGCCTAATTTATTTATTTCAATTGACTGATTTCCTTCAATGAACTATAACTCTGTAAAATCTTTGACATTTTAGCATGTTGCCTTTATATTTTTGTTCAGAATATATTGAAAGCAGGTGCTTCCACACAGGTGTGGTTCCTGAGTTAATAAAGCAATTAATGTCCCGTCATGATTAGAGTCATGCTGGGCAGGCCATTATTTTGGCTACCATGGCTATGCCCCCATAGGATGACAATGCCCCCATCCACGGGGCACTAGTGGTCACTGAGTGGTTAGATGAGCATGAAAACGATGTAATCCATATGCCATGGCCGTCTCAGTCACCAGATCTCTACCCAATTGAACGGTTGCCTGAGACTGTGTTTTCCACCACCACTATCAAGAAAACACTAAATCATGGAATTTATTGTGGAAGAATGGTGTCACTGGTAGAATCTATGCCAAGGCGCATTGAAGCTGTTCTGGCGGGTCGCGGTGGCCCAACTCCCTATTAAGACACTTTATGTTGGTGTTTCCTTTATTTTGTCAGTTACCTGTAAATACCATATGTATCATTTAAGAATAAATGAAATACACTTGGAATATGGGATATAAAATTCACTCAGTGGATATGGTCATGTCAAAAATGATGACCGCAAAACTGTGAGAAGAACAGTAAGCCTACGACATTCCTGTAGTTAACCAAAGTCCTCGACCCTGCTTGACAACAAAGGCGATGGTCACAGCCATCACATTAGCCTCAATTGCACCCTCTGCTGGACTTTAATCCCACTGACTGCGCTCAGGAAAAGCACAGGGGACTGGTTATTTTGTGTAACCTGGGCCTAGTTTTTCAAAAGTTATCTATCTAAATTTTGTCTATCGGGTATAGGATTAAATGGCTAAAAATAGAATGAATAAAGCAGGACTCCCCATTCAAGGCAATGATTCATCCGTTCAATCTATTTATATGGATTTAATCCTATCTGACAGGCGGAATCAAGAGAAATATTTTTTTTCTTCTCCACTGGCCCATAGGACATGGACTTTTTAATTAATATGTAACAATATGGTGCATGACACTGTGATACATTCTGTAATAATGGTGATGTAAAATCCCTATAAATAGAAATACTTGCTAGCTATGGACATGACATGTAACATGATATGATTGTCAACATAGCTACATTTCAGGTTGATCAATTGATTGGAACAAAAAATTGACCTATGTCCCATTACACAGTTTCCATTATTCCACTACTTACATTGTGCGTTAAATATACCAGTATGTATCTAAATGCAATTATAGAATTCTACCTTTGGTTGATCAAGATGCACTCCAGCTCAGTGCTACTGTACTCTGTATAAATAAAGTTATTCTTATTTCATCTGTGCTCTTCAGTGAGATGAAAAATGAAATGGATCCTTCAGTGACTGTTGATTCATTCATTTCCATAGGGCGTTGGAGGTTTATGTGCAACATTAGTAGGACTGATTCTACATTGTGCTCATGAGATCTAGAGGCTGTGACTTCAACCCCCTGTGCACCCGCAAAGATCATACCTGACAAACCAGTGGGGGATTCCTCCCTTAGAGCAGTCTTACGGCAGCAAAGAGGGGCTCGATCCCCATCCTCATTACCTTTACCTTCCAGCCCCAGCTGCTGGCGAGCCATTCATCAACATTACAAATCCTCCTGGTGTGCAGCTACACTTCCAAGCAGAGAGATGCCTAGACAGGGCCCTGGGACGTCCCCTCTGGGTAGTGTTAAATTCACACCTCAACAGATGCACTGGGAAAGAATAGGCCTAGGTGAAATGTTGAAGGCACTGTCTACTCAATGAGTTGTATAACAGGGGAGAAATAGTATATGACTTTATATGTACATCAAAATATGATTTTGATTTCATGATGAATTAATTACTTAATTAATTTATGGATGAATGAATGAATGAATGAATACAATACATGCATTCCTGTATCACCTGGCCTATGACGATGATGCTCAAGATGAGCCACTAGGCAGGCCATAATGTGCCCAACAACGTGCATAGAATTGTTGCCAATTGCCTGTTGCCTAATTCAGCATATACTGTACAGCTAAATAAAAGTAGGCTTAAATAATCCAATCATTGATTGCTTAGTTCTGTCAATATCAACCCTTCAATCATATTTTTGTCTAATGCTGATATTCTTTAAGCCAGACATTCTGAAGAAAATAAGTTGATTCTTCCCCTGCTTGTTTGTGCTATTTCTTTAGAATGTTTTGGTTTTGAGATAATACTAAAGACAATAGGTCTGACCTATTAAAAAGGGTATACATAAAAGTTTATCTAGAAAAATCTTTGTCACTGAAATTTACTGTACAGGGTTTCATTCATGGTTTCTTTAGGTTTAATTCAAACGTTGAACTGGTTTAATAAAGTTATAGTGAAATGACCTTCCGTTGTCCCAAAATCTTCATCCGGGAATCTATAAACACCGATATGCGCGTGCGCACTTCTCTACTGTGGTTCGACCTTCTACAGTCGGTAAGAGGGATATGTTAGACATTGTCCATTGTAAATCCTTTTTCATCCTTCTTTAAAACAACACCTAGCACAACACAAGTGAGGGGTGCATGTTGTACGGACTATTGTGTGCATTGGACTGTCATTATTTTCAGCATCGTGCATTTTAAAACCCATTGACCTTATATTTGTGTTGTCTCTGCAGAAAGACCCGGCTTCAATCAAATTTGACCGACCAGGTTAAAACAGACTAAATTGATCATGTACGCCTGTGCAAAGTTCGTCTCCACGCCGGCTCTGGTGAGTATTTTTATTTGTATGTTTTACTCAATCTGATTAAACCAATGTTTTATTACATCTGAACTCATTCTCCGCTGTATTCGTATGGGCCTGTGTTGAACTTGAATAGAGCTGCCTGACAAGGGTATTAGCTAACTAGGTAGCTATTAAGCTAACGATAGTTGCAATGAAATGCCATTATCTCTCCAAGTTTTGCATGATAGAAGTAGCTTCTTTGATTAAGTGAGAGGCTCTTATTTTAGTTTCCTAACTAACGTTAGCGATTTTTGCACATCTGAGACTAGACCCGGCCTAGGAGCTAGCTAGGTAGCCTGTTAGCTATAGCCTAGGTAGTTATGAATAAGGTCAACATGACACTTAGATTTGCGTGCTTAAGAAAGAAAGCCACCTAACGCTAACTAGTGACTTATTTTGTTGAGCTCTCTTATTCCCTTTTATGTGTGTTCGGGGCTATTTGCCCAAGGTCATGTTTGGCTAGAAATATTTCAGGTTCAGGTGAAACCTAGCTACAACATGGATAACAGGTTATAGCTACTTTTACTGGTACGATAACTGTTAAAGGCATGACACTAGCTTATGCTAAGTGCACTCAGCTGGTAAAATGAGTTTAACAAAAAAGTTTTTTAAATATAGCCTTGTATCCAGTAGTGTTGAGGAAAGAATATTACATGTATCCTGGTTGAAAATGCATTTTGATGATTTAATGGGAATGCAGTTGTACGGCTCTGAGATTTGACCACTTCAATGACAGTGACTAGCTTTGTCAAGGTGCCTCCCACAGCCCATGGTGCACTTGTGCTGCCTTTGACAGAGGGAAACACTTGTGCTGCACTTTGAACCGTCGTGTTTGCACCTTAACATCTGTATTTTTCTTTATTGCCTTTAAGATCACCTGTGTGTAGGCTCTCAAGCAGAATGTTGTTTCTTTTTTGAATGTTTCTTTCTTGTTTTGTGCTTGTTCCTGGTGCAGGTCCGTGCTGGCTCCCGGGCTCTTTACAGACCCCTGTCTGCCTCTATGCTGTCCAGGCCTGAGGTCAATACAGAGGTGAAAAACATATTCTTGTAGTGTGGGTCCTTATGCTCTTCCAAAGCTTGTCAATCCCTTTAATAGTTATTGATGTTGGAGTTCTTTTCCCATCACTAAGGAGGTGTTTGTTTTTCAGAGAAACGTAGCCCTCATGCCACAGAGCCCCTTCACCCAGGTAGCTCTCAGAGGCTTCCAGACCAGTGCTGTGAGCAGGGACATTGATACCGCTGCCAAATTCATTGGTGCTGGAGCCGCCACAGTCGGAGTGGCTGGATCTGGTGCTGGAATTGGAACAGTGTTCGGCAGTCTCATCATTGGATATGCCAGGTAAGTCCACTGCTACAAACTGAGTACTAGATCTGTGCTTGTCAATGTCAGCTTTCAGAAAAATTATGATTTCCAACAGATTTGACATGAAATGGTCTGATAATGGTTTGTCTTGTTCTTTTCCGCAGGAACCCATCATTGAAGCAGCAGCTCTTCTCCTACGCTATCCTGGGATTCGCCCTGTCTGAAGCTATGGGCCTATTCTGTTTGATGGTTGCTTTCTTAATCTTGTTTGCTATGTAAAAAAAATCTGTCTATAGAAACTGTAATTACAGATGTGACTACATATTTTATTGTGGCTACCAAAATTGTTCTGTGTTGGTGTCATGGAAATGTACATTTTCAAGTCTGTCCGACACTCTCAAAATAACAGAAACATGTATTGTAAAAAATGTAAGAAATTACATAATTAAAATGCATGTATTTGACTAGTTGACATATGGCAGTATGTTTTCTATGTAAGGAATCATGTTTCACCACAATCAAGACGCCAACTAGCTTCTATTGAATGTCAACATGGGATTATACAAAGGAACTGCTTAGACGTAATGTAAATCAGTCTGGTGCATTTGCCATTTTCAGTGCATCATGTGTTTGCTTCTGTGGGTCCACATTTATGTTGTTGTTGGTTCAAGTGCAGGTCAATAGCATTCTGTAAGTAGGCAGCAAGTGGGCACTTGCTCTTGTAAATGGAATTAAATAAATCTAGACCACAATTTGATTGTGCTAAATAGTGGTCACTGGTCCAGATTATTTTGGACGTTCTTTGCATGAACGTGTTCAGCCTGGAGATCATGACATGATTGCCCTTAACAACTCTATTACAGTTTGGTTCACGCTAAGCTTGCATAAAGTTGATTTATCCTGTAGTGATAGATTTTAGAGCCTTTCAATGCGCCTAAGAACACTAGAGGTACATTGTCAAATCGAATGGGCCTGGAGGAAATTGGATCTGTAATGTATTTGACGCGATGGTTACGTTCTCACAAAAATGCCATAAAAGATCACAAAGATAATGTAAAAGGAATCTGCATGTATTTTCTGGAGATGGTCACCCTTCATACCCAAGCTCCCGGATGTCGTCCAGTTTAAGACCCAGGGAACAGAAAACATTTAAAAACTAAGGATGGTACTACCTGAACTTGTACAGCAAAAATACACTTTCAGTGTTTGAGAGGTTTTACTATTTTGTGCTCTGAACAAGACCATGGTGTGTATACCTGCCTTCCAGTGGAGTTAATTTCTCCATCCCACAGATGGTAATACCATTCACTCATCACCTGGCTTTCCCCATCCTTGGGGGTATTTAGGATGCTTCTTATCCCTTCTCTGTTCTAGTGGGATCCACCTCCCACTGCTTTCAAGCAGAGTTGTTTGTTCTACCAAAGACAGAAGACCCTGCCTTGTTCACCTGGACTCCGTTATGGATTGTTCCCTTACTCAAGAACTTTTCAAGATTGGATGCTATAATATTCTGGACAATTTTGTGTCTGCTACTGTGCTTCTTTTTTTTTTGTATTGGGGATGTGGCATTGTCCCAGCACATTTGTTGTATTCACCACATCTCTGTTGGCATTATAACAGCATCTCATGACTAGCTTTGAAGTAAAATATATAATTTAAATAGTATATTGTGACTTGATTTCTCTGTACTTCTATATTATTGCTGGCGGGTGGCAGACTGCTTTTCTGTGGCTGTGGTGTGTCGGAAGTAAGTGACGTATACGGAAAATATGCTGCTCTCGCGAGACCGTTGTACAGACGTGGGATTTTGATATCAAGGGTTGAGCCCGTGGGTAAGTGTCCAAGAACTGACAGTGATTGTACACAAAAATATCGCCCTTGTAACGATTTCTTGGCATTCGTGGGGATATAAGCTTGAATAAAAATGATTGGTCTGTGATGAATGCAGATCCTGTCTGTATTAGCAGTTATAAATAGAGCTAATATGGCCACGGTGATATGCTTGCAGATGCTACCCTGCCTAAATGGGCGGTGTGGATGGATAGGGCTTGGTAGCTTGATGATGGTGAGGGGCTGTGTAAACAAAACCACCCGCATTGTTTTGTTAGCTTGTGCTGAATTTGTCAACAATTTAAATTGCAAGGTTTGTGTCTAATGTTGTGGCTAAATTGTTGCATTTAATATGTTTGTCTTCTAAATAAGGACAACGCTAGCTGAATTAAAGCTAGCCAGAAATATTGCATTGTCAGTTTCATAATAGCTAGCTACTGCTGCTGTAGGTTACCCAACTAACGTTACCTAGCTAGCTAGTGATGCTTTAGCTATCTTGCTAGCTAAATATACAGTTGTGTCATCTGTCATATTTCGAGTTTCCACTATTCATTTTGATAGATATCCTCTGTCTATGTGACCAGCAATGTCTCTCACTCTTTCTTCTGACTCAGAGAAAGACCATACATTTACAAGGGACAGTTGCCAAGTTGCTATCAATAAGCTTTGTTCCCACACAAAGTCCTAAAGCAGATACAATATTTGACCGAGCCTCCTATAAAGGTGATGATCATTGATCTGGGACATTCTACCTACAACAGTGCAAATCATGATTTTAATTTTGCTTTCCAGGGTATAAAAGGAGTTCCTGAATATGAGTGATGACAAACCTTTCTTATGCGCTGCTCCTGGGTGTGGTCAGGTATGTTTTTATAGTCCATTTGGTTTGTCTTTGTTGGTTATATATGAAAAGTGTTATATATTTAAATTATACATTTTCATCATTCCATAGCGATTTACAAACGAAGACCACTTGGCTGTCCACAAACATAAACATGAGATGACACTCAAGTTTGGTCCAGCAAGGGACAACAGTGTCATCGTTGCTGGTATGCACTACAAGAGCCCACAATTAAATTACTAAATGTTAGTATTCATTCAAGTGGTATGAGAGAGAGACACTGTCTTGTGTTGCAGACCAAACACCAACACCTACACGCTTTCTGAAGAATTGTGAGGAAGTGGGACTCTTCAATGAGCTTACCAGTCCATTTGAGCATGACTTCAAAAAAGCTACTGAGGATGACCTCAAAAAGGTGAGTAATTACTATCCAGTGGTGCTATCAAAGCTAAGGCTGACTTGGTAGTACCACTTGCTCCAGATCTGATCTGTTGATATTTGTTTCTGACATGCAGATGCCCTTGGATCTGTCGCCTCTTGCCACACCAATGATCATACAAAATAAAATTGAGGACCACTCAGCTGTGGAGGCACATCGGGGCAGCCCTCTGCCCCATCCGGAATCTACAACAAGTGACGACAAGGTAAAGGATTTGGTATACTTCATACATTGATATCCTGGTGGATCAGTTGATATGTAGGGCAATTCTAAATCTTTACTTTTGGACATTAACAACTATTGTCTCACCACTTGAACAGCCAGGGTTATATTCAACCCAAACAGTTTGATTCATTGTTGAAAAGTGTTCATTGAAGGTTGGACAATACTCGGATTGCTGAATAAGTAATTGTATTTTCTACCATATAGACTAACTTTTCAGATGTGGTGTCATAATTGTGCTAATACAGTGTCCATGAACTCTAATGGATGGCTTATCAGAGATGTTGCTCAACAACATTGCAATAAGCTCAGAGTGAATTACCCTCAAATGACCACCCAATGTAACAGAGTTAAACTACTGTTTTGACTATTTTGCCGTCTAAGGATAAGGTTTACCCTCATATGCTCATTTGCAGCATCTTTGAATATTTTCATCATAGACTAACAGCTCTTACTGGGATCACTGAAACACTGATTCCCTTTTGCAGTGCTTTGGTTGATAGTTTCACTGCTTCCCTAAAATAGTACACAGTAGTACCAGAACTGCAAAAAATTATTTGGATCAATAAATCCCTTTTTATATTTTGTACATCAGATCCTTGTCTATTAGCAGTTATTAATCAATCCATCTTTTAATCTGTACTATAAGAATGACACACAACTAGGGCATTATTTCGTGGTTGAAATCTAGAGAATGGTTGTCATTGAAGGTTTTAATGCAGCTAAGGTCTCGTATGGTGTTTTCAGGAGGTATCTTTGCAGCCGACCTCACTGCCAACCTCTACTATAGTCCATCCTGCATCCCTCCAAGTCCCAAATGTACTCCTAGCAACCTCAGACGCTAGTGTTGTTATACAGCAAGCTCTCCCATCGCCAACATCTAGCTCTGTAATTACCCAAGTCCCATCCTCTAATAGACCAATAGTGTAAGTAACTAAAAAAATGTTAATTATTTGATCTTTTTTTGTATAACTTTTTTTGCGTGTTTTTGCTTTTAATTTATTTTTTGTAATTATGTTTTGTGTCTTTATGGTTTTGCATTTTGTGGTAAGATGGTTCATTGAAAAGTATGCTCTTTGGTTTGTTGTCAGTGACCCATACTGGTACCATATCGTACGAGTACAAATCCACAAAGTTCTGCTGTCCATTTTACGTTACCTTATGTTCCTTTTGAGTGTCTGTTTTGTGTTTCTTTGTTGTAGTGTGAAGTGTATGATAACTTTCTTAAAGGAGAAATCATTTAATACATAACATGACTAGATATTATTTTGCTGGTTGTTGTGTAACCCATAGTCTCCTCTCTCCCCTCCAGTCCAGTCTCTGGAACTTTTCCTGTACTCTTTCAGCTGCCTAATGGACAAACCATGCCCGTCACAATCCCAGCAACCATTGCATCTAGTGTACATATTCCAACCGCAATTCCTGTAAGTATTGCATGTCAAGCTCGTTGCTTTATGGAGTTCCAATGTGTATTTTAAATGCATGGATTTACAGCGTGCTGCACATTCGCTCAGGCCCATTTTAACTAGACCTAAATCCACGTTCCAGTGATTAGTTAATGCCATGTATTCAGCCCCTAGAACAGGCTCACTATTTACTACTTTGGCACTAGTGTCTTTGGCATGCGTTGGACAGGCAGGGGACGATGGGGGAACTAATGGGCCTTAGAAGAGAGCAGCTGTATGTCACCTTGGCAAAGACAGTGAGTAGGCCAAACGGTTGTATGTTCCAGTCCAGGGTGCCTCACTGCCATTTGTCCTTGTACAATTTGAATCACCACACTTGACTTCTGGTAGACTGGATGTGTTGCAATCAATTAATATGCCACCCCTGGATATTATGCTTCAGTGTCTGTTAAGGACATTCGCTAATCTAGCCATATCGTAGGCCCTATAGAAATCTCCCTGTCCCTAGTTCCCCCAGAGCGACGTGTGGCTGGTGACGATAGACAGACAGGGTCCTTGTCTTGTTCTCTCTGGCCCTGATTGTCTGTGTGGAACACTGAGCAGCAGATGATTATCTCCTGATGGCGGCGCAGCGGGGAAAAGACCTCCGTTCTCCCAGTCTGTGGGGAGCCACTGACGAGGAAAGGAAGAGATCCCACTGCTGGGTCTCCTCTCCCCTCCTCCCTTCATCCCCTTTCCTCTCCTCCTCTCTCTCCTTTTCCATCCGTCTCGTTGTGAGGAGACGGTAGAGGAGACCCGGCTCTGGCCTTCCAGCTCGTCTCTCCCTCCATCCCTCTCCTGTGCTTAGCCCTTCTGTCCATATGCTTTCCACACAGGCAGGCAGGAGCTCATTAGCGTACATGGTGCATCTCCATGTGGCGCTGCCTCCACAAAATAACAGGCCATCCAGCCTAATGAGGCTGAGATATGAGGAAAACTCTGAGCGTACGGCGCTCTCTCTCTGTGTGTGTGTGTGTGTGTGTGTGTGTGTGCACATATTGGGAGGGGAGGGGGCTGCCTGCCTCTCACTGGGAGAGACTAATTCTCCTTGTGCTGGTCTCTCTGTGTGTGTCTGTGCTGTCAGCTTGTCAGACCCGTCACCGTAGTGCCTAACGTCCCTGGGATCCCTGGACCGCCCTCGCCTCAAGCCGTCCAATCAGAAGCTAAGCTGGTAATGTCTTTGTCTCTTACACATACCGTCAAGGGTTCTGTACATATGTGCATGCCTGAAATTCCCCCAAACAATGTCAAATTGATCCACAAAGTAATGTTACATTTGGATTATGTACAATAGTAGTTCATGCCAATACTGTAGGTACTATGTCTGTACTGTATGTAGTTCCTTGCTTTAACCAGAAGAGGGAACTAGAAACAAGTGTTTTGCAATGATGTTAGCAGTTTGTATTTGATACAAATTGTCATTAATGTTGAGTATGTGTTACAGATGCTAGTGAATGGTGTATGACCGTGACCTGGCTTAAAGAGATACTTTGGGATTTGGGCAATGACGCCCTTTATCTACTTCCCCAGAGTCTTGTGGATACCAGCATGTTAGCAGATACCCATAGACTTCCAGGCATTGTAGTTAGCATTGGCTCACAAAAAAAACTCTTAACTTCCTTCATACTAGACACAGAGACATGAAAATGGTATCTACGAGTTCATCGGACTCAAAATACCCAAAGTATCCCTTTTAATGCCTCAACCAGGGTGGATGAGCAGTGTCTCCAGCCTCTGGCCCTTTGTGTTAGTAGTGACTGTTGAAGGGCAGAGATCTGGACCGTTGTTGGGTAGATCATCGGCACGGTGATGAAGCACGTATCACAGAACCTGTAAATGCTCACAGCACGCCGCACCTCTGAAAATTAACAGGTAAAGCTTTACAAGGAGGGCTGGGGGGGGGGGGGTGGACTTTAAGGTGGGTGAGGGGTGGTTTATTGGGTTCGCAGGGCGCAGGGATGACAAACGCAGAGATGGCGTTGTGCTCAACACGCCGTCGCCGAGGCCAACCGGGGGGGGGGGGGCTTCTGCCGAGAGCCAGCTGGGGGGCATCTTGGCATGGGCTCGGAGAGGCACATTAAGTCAGCCTCACCCTGCATGGAACCTTTTGTTCAGCAGAATCCTGGCTGACCTGCGAACCCCCCACCCCCGGTGCCCCCCCCACCCCCCCACCACCACCACCACCACCACACTCAGCTCATCAGCAAACACCTAATGAGCCCACGTCAAGAAAACAGCCCCCCGCCCAGCCAGCCCCCCACCCACCCTGCTCTCCGGGGGCGCGGAGACGGCTCTTTACAAGGACTGATGATGCTGCAAAGACCACAATAATGATAATTAACTTGCTGAATTTAGAAGATTATGCTGTTAATTAGTTGCAAAATAAAGATAAGTAATACAGCAGCAGATGGTTGAATAACACCCATGAGATGGAGGGTTATTACACTGATGAGGTTTCTGTGGCAGAAATGAAATATGAATCTGACTGGCTTCTCCCTCCTTCTATGGGCCATTCCAGGAGAATAATATCTTGTTTCTGCCAGAAGAGCTTCTGGAAGGGTATTACACGATAAACTAATTTGGTAGATAGATTGGTCTGGCAAAAAGGTAGTTGTTAGAATAATGTGCTCCTCTGTTCTCCCATGTAAATGTATTCCCACTCACTTTGTTACGGGTTGAGATGGCTCATTCACCTTCAGCTTGTTTACTCACTGTTTGATGGTGGAGTATTTGGGCTTTAAATTACTGTCTGTCACCTTTATCAATATGCAGGACGGGGGAAGTGTGTTGCGTAGATTTTCATGTAAAACATGAAAACAATTACAAATATGGATTTGGCATGTGATTTAATTCCCCGGTATGTCGTATGACTAGCTACATGTAGATTAGAAGGATGTAGTTGTATATGTCTTTTGTTAGGAGGACCGCCTATAAGATAGTTGTTTTGTCTCTTCAACGCACTGTAGATGTCTGTGTTCCTGGTGACTTTGTTAGCTAGTTTTATGGCTTGTCTGACAGATGCCCAGGGACAGAGAAGGGGGTTGGGCGCTCTAGATGGTGGGGGGGGGCACTATGTTATAAACACACCCAAGAGGCAAAGCTTCCCCTGACAAGTTGACATCCCCAGCTCATCAGGGGAATAGGATATTGGCCGTGACAGCTATTAGATTTCCTATGTAACATTACTGGAGGAAGTCTTTGTTTTGATGTCTAATTTCCCATCATACAGGATATAGTGTTTTGGTTTCGTCTTTTGCAACTCCTTGTTTTTTTTTATCTCATTGGTCTACTTCAAGACTATGTTCATGACTTTCAACTCAAACGGAACATCCCTACATTGCAGAGAGGTGTTGTCTCGAGGCTCATGTGCTCTTGTGTTGTTTTCTTCCCCTAGAAGCTGAAGGCAGTGCTAAGCCAGCAGCTCCCTCAGGTAACCAATGGAGATTCTGGTGATGTCCAGAGCAGTGCTGTGACCCACAATGCAGCCCCGGCCCTGGTCCCTTCCCCATCTCTGTCTCCTGGCCCTCCCCTGGCCCCGCCTGAGGAACCCTGCCCCCAGACCCTCCAGCAGCCTGCCACCTCCACCACTGAGACGCCTGTGAGTACACTACCACAGCTGGCCACCAGAGGGCGCTATGCTTAAATTTGGCTATTCCACAACTAACCATTGAAGTACCTTTTTTTTAAGGGTATTAATATATTATTACCCTAATACCCTAACTAGTGATTATGATGAACATTACATTAGCCATGAAATACATGTTTATAGCCTATGTGTTATAGAGCTTGATAGGTTGGTTCTGATGAATTTGTGCCGCGCATTCTGTTCTCCATGCCAGGCGACTAAGGCACACCCTGCCCAGCACACAGGGGGCCGGCGGCGCAGAGCCACCAGCGAGGACCCGGACGAGAAGAGGCGTAAGTTCCTAGAACGCAACCGAGCTGCGGCGTCCCGCTGCAGACAGAAGAGGAAGGTCTGGGTGTCTTCGCTGGAGAAGAAGGCTGAGGACCTCAACTCTATGAACGGACAACTACAGGTATATGCACACCTTGGCTCAGTCTGCCATTTAGTAACTGCTTATTGCATCAGGTATGAGGGATTCTACTGTGTGCGTGCGTTTTCTTTTTCCCCTTGTGCGGTGATGAAGTCATTAAAGCCTATTAAGAGGAGTTGCGGTGTGACAGCGGGCGGCGTGCGAGCCCCCCCATTCTCCGATACATCCCTGTCAATAAAGCTGTATCCTCCAGATGTCAGCCGCACACAAGCGTGTCCTCGCTTCTGTCTCAGCAGTTTACTGGATGGCCTCTAAAATCTCTCAGGGAAAGGTGTCTTTTTGAACCTTCATTTTGCAGAAAGCAATTAGGATCTGACGCTGACAAGTTCTCTACAGTTCATGTGACTGTTGTCTCTGTTGATAAGTGTGATTCGGGGTGCGGCACATTGGCGTTCCACACAATTAAATGAGATGTGCTGTTTTATTTGCTTGCTGTCTTCTTTGTCCATGGAGGCAAAGTAAGACATGGGGGGGGGTTGAGGCGGAGGAGGGGGGGAGGAAAGAGAACGCGGGAAAGGGGAAATTAAATGGAGGGGGGAATTGTGATGAGTTTCCGTTACAATAACCGATTGTCACCCTTGATGGTCATCGGTGTACCTGCTAAGGGTTAAATGAACGCAAGCAGATGAAGGTGGAGGAACGGAGAGAGGGACTGAGGAAGGACGGGGTCGCAGAGAGCACCACTGTTAACTATGAGGAACGGAATAAGTCGCGGGCGAAAATTGAATGTCACAGAATGAAAGTGTTCTTTTATATGAAGGCATTAATCAGCGGTGCGGTTTTAGTTCTAACTCCCGTGCTGACACATTGGCCCAACTGATCAGCGGAGTGGGCCTTAATGATGCACGATTACTATAACATCATCCTTAACGGGCTTTTTTTAATGAGGTGTCAGAGCAGGCAGCAACCCACAGGGCTCCCGGCCTCCGAGTCAGGAAGGAAAGGACCATTTGCTCCCATTCTATTAATTCACAAACTTAGAAACAAGTTAAACTTCTTCAGGCCGCCATGCTTTATCCTACTGTATGACAACATGATGCATATTAATTGGATAAGGAATGCAGCCATTTATGTTTTTTTCGGGGTTTAACATCCTGGTTGTAATAGTGCACCTCATCAGACCTGGGTGTTTAGTTGTTCCACCAATGCAGTAGTAACAATAACAAACAGTCTGGTTGTGTAGTCCATACCAGGCTAGATTCCTCCACGTCATACCAACAATCTATGGTCTTAATGGTATTCGGAATACGGTAGCTAGTTTAATCAAAGTATTCGCTAAACGCTGCTTGTTGGGGCCACCCAACATCTATCAATACCATAACTTCTATTTCCTGTAGCCATGCTAAAAGATCTCTCTCTGTGAGCTGCACCTGCACTGGAGGGTTGATCCAAACCAGTGGTTCCCAAACTTTTTATAGTCCCGCACCCCTTCAAGCATTCCACCTCCAGCTGCGTACCCCCTCTAGCACCAGGGTCAGCGCACTCCCAATTATTTTTTTATTTTTTTAACCGTCATTGTAAGCCTGCCACACACACTATATGATTTATTAAACATAAGAATGAGTGTGAGTTTTTGTCACAACCCGGCTCGTGGGAGGTGACAAAGAGCTCTTATAGGACCAGGGCACAAATAATAATAATCAACAGGGAATACCTGGAGGAGGAGAGGATGAGCGTGTTCACAAAGCAGCAGTGGTAACTAGGTTGTTTATCTGTAATGAGAGATGGTTGCGTAGTGAGCGTGGTGTGGTAGAGATGTGTAAGGGCTCTACCAGCTGTTTAATAATCTGGATTCACATAAATTGGCCGCTTTCAGACTAATAGATTAAGCTGCCATAGTCCTTTAAAAAAAAAAAAAAATTTAAAAGGAGAACAGAAAGAGTCTAAATCTGCCATAGGGTGTTCTGTGGGCCTCCGGCTGCTCTAATTCCAGTGAAAGTCACCTTCAACGTAATGTGGCCTCTCTTTACTGCATGCAGAATCCCCAGCTCCCATGGGGACTGTAATGACACGGGAGTGTAAATCTCAGCAGAATCCACAAAGTTGTGCTGACAATCGGAAGAGCTCACCTCTGACAAATGTGTTGGTCGGGTGCCAGTAAAGAGCCGTAATTATAGCGCAAGGAGCAACATAATTGAAAAAGTGCATCATACTTTATTCACCTTGCCATCCATTATCCAGTTAGCTACCTTTCCCTGTGTCTGTTCTTCTTCATGGGATGGGTGGGGGATGAGTATTTCTGCAGTAATGTAATGGTCATATAGGCCTCTCATACAGACAGACAATGAGAGAGAAATGACTTGTGGTTATCCCTTTGTCAAATAAAATCATAATGGTTTTGGGTACTGAGAAAATAGTAGCTAAAGTCTCCTCACAAACCTGGCTGTTTTCATAACTGGGGAATGTGTGTATGCTGGACCTGGCACCTACAGTACCATACCCCGTTCAAAGGCAGTTACATATTTTGTCTTGCCCATTCATCCTCTGAATGGCACACATACACAACCCATGTCTCAATTGTCTCAAGGTTTAAAACGCCATATTTAACCTGTCTCCTCCCCTTCGTCTACACTGATTGAGGTGGATTTAGCAAGTGTTGTGATGTAAACAAAGGTTTATCTAGCACATCACAGCCCCCCACAGAGACAGTCGTTGATGGCCGATGGTTTGACAGGTCATGCTCCTCATGGGATGGGGATGGTGAAGGTTTAGCACTAAATATAGTATGTTTCAATCAGAGATGCATACAATACAGATGGTTATCAGACTCGGGTATCTGTTTGGAAGTATGTGGCAGTCAGTCAAGTCTCCATTTTATGGAGTGAGTGTGTGTTTTGTCTGTTTCCCTCCTCTCTGGCAGAGTGAAGTCACCCTGCTGAGAAATGAAGTGGCTCGGCTGAAGCAGCTTCTTCTGGCTCATAAAGATTGCCCTGTAACCGCCATGCAGAAGAAATCTGCCTATCACAGTGAGTTATGTTCCATTATCCTCAGCCCCAGGCCGCCCTGCAAATACATCCAAAACGAGCCCTGCTAACCTCTCGCCAGAGGGACACGTCTCGCTCATCGCCTAGCCCCGACACCTCCAGAGCTATGGACACATTAGGCCATTTTCTGGTTTTGGAAAAACTTCAGAGAAGTTTGTCTATTCATGTGCCTTTTTGTCTCCTGCAAGTCATCTGTTTTGAGCTGTCATTTCAAGTCATATGGTTTTAAATGTGATTCACCTGCACCATTATGGAAACCTAAATGCATCAGTCTTTAGCTTTTTATTCTTTAATGATGCCTTTTGAAATGTGCAAATCTGTGCATAGTGTCTGCCTTATGCAGCCTCTTAGTTTCAATTTGCTGTTGTCAGTAGAACGGCTGTCTGGGAGGCGATGGTTGACTCACTTTGCCCAGAAGTGCCTGTTCCTCAGGTGCTCATTGTAAAACTTAATGGCTGCCAGGTTTCGCCAGTCACTGTGTAAGCACTTTTGTAAGAACAGGCTATAGTTTTTAATTTCCACCATTTCAGCCCCCTTTGCCTCTCTAGATTTTTTGTCAGCTCAGCTTTGTGCTCATAACTCACCATCTCTCTTTAGATGGGCCAATATGCAGAACGTGTACGCATAGCCACGTCTCGGCAGTGCTCAGGAGTCTGCCGCTGACTTGTATTGACAATGATTGCCTCCAAAATGAGTCCATTATAGCGGAGAGCTTGACAAGACTGCGGCTTTTTCTCGATGAGAGGTGCCGCGGTCACCGAGCGCCACTGTTCATTCCACATCCCTATTGTTAACCATAGCACTGTCGCTGACACGCCTCATGCATATTATAGGACTGATGACTCCCAGGCTATATTGGCCTGTCACAGACTGTGCTCATTTGGTTGTCTGGATTGTTTTGACTACCATTTGCAGATGAATTGGGTCATCTTTCTCACATATTGTTGAGGATTCTTCCTATCTTAGACCTCAGCGAAGGCGGATCGCTTGCAGCTAGTTGATACCATGGAGAAATATAGCCTCATCTAGTGATCCCATTACTTTACGGAAGCATTCTGTTGAAAGGTGAGGTTGAGTTAGATGATACAAGCCTCTACTGTACCGTTAACAATAAAACGTTACGATAGCGTTCGAGTTGGCTGCTGGGAGTCTCCCCAGCTCTGCTAAAACCGTTTTCAATGGATTGGTAAATACATGTATAACTAACTATTTGATTTTAATATCACCTCCTTGAAGAGCACAGTCAAAACTACACATTTCCGATTATTCCACATTTTAAGCTCTATCATCGGAGTTTTACAGCAATCAGTAAACATCAATTGATCAAGTAGTTTTCAAATACTGTACTTGAGGGCTAGCCTGATCCTAGCTATAAAGCAAACAACGTGTCATTTAGCTTGCTTCATCAGATATTAGGCGTTTGGAAAGAGCTTGACATCGTTCTGGTAAATTTGTCAGTGGGACTACTGTCATCACCGCTTTTGATGGCAAGCAAATCAAACAGTAATTATATGTAGCCATTTAGTTTATCCTCTGAAAGTGAACTTGTTAACTAGCCATGTTGATGTGATATGTTATTAGCTAGCCAGCCAGCCAATTTCACGTGGTCCGTGATTAAACACTATTTAAAAACATCAAATCATGGGATAATGTTAGCTAACTTCACCGGGTAAGTCTACATTGAAGAAAAATGTGCATTAGGTCTACTTACCACAATGTTTAGCCAACTGTACAAAGTTTCTACCTGTAGCTGGCAAAGTAAACATTATCAGCTAACAGTAACGTTAATCGGCAATGCACCAGTGGTGGAAAAAGTACCCATTAGTCATACTTGAGTAAAAGTAAAGATACCTTATTAATAAAATGACCCAAGTGAAAGTCACCCAGTAAAATACTACTTGAGTTAACGTCTAAGTATTTGGTTTTAAATATACTTAAGTGTCAAAAGTAAATGTAATTGCTAAAATATACTTAATGTATACCTATTTGAAGATCCTTGCATTAAGCAAACTAGAATTTTGTATGAATTTTTACGGATAGCTAGGGGCACACGCCAACATTCAGACACAATTTACAAAGAAGCATGTATGTTTAGTGAGTCCGCCAGATCAGAAGCAGTAGGGATGACCAGGGATGTTCTCTTGATAAGTGTGTGAATGGACCATTTTCCTGTCCTGCTAAGCATTCAAAATGTAACGAGTACTTCTGTGTGTCAGGGAAAATGTATGGATTAAAAAGTACATTATTTTCTTTAGGAATGTAGTGAAGTAAACATTGTCCAAAAAACGACTTAAGTTACTTTAAAGTACTACTTAGGTACTTTACACCACTGCAATGCGCCCCTCTGCTTCTTGACAGGCAGATCCCATGTGGGATGGGAAATGAAGCTAAACCACTCATATTTGTCAGATATAGTTCACTTTTATTTTATATCACTCAAATATCCAATTAATGGTGGCTACCCTCACGTATCTGAAATTACATGGTCAGTTGATGTTTTACGTACTGTCAATACTGTGACAACATAAGGCAGATCATGTAAAGATTCCATCATGGTGTTGCCTCAGCGCAGAGGTCTTTTCAGCTACTCTGTGTTTTCTCCCAGTCCTTACCCCCCCCCCCCCCCCAGATAATATATCAGCAGTCTACTCTCGCCTTCCGCTCCTGTGCTTAATGCCATTAAGAGTAATAATACACACTGGAATATGGAACAAAAAGGTTGATTTACAAGGGGATCGACCTTATGCAGGGAGAAATGGCAGAGCGATTTACGGTGCTTTGACATTCACCTGCACTAAATCACCTGATCAAAGTCTGATCAATGCGAACGCCAAGGGAGCCCCACACACACACACAGGGCCTTTTTAAATGCAATTTTATTGCAAACTTCTCTTATTATGGAGTCTGTGTCTCACATTCTCAAATACCAAGCACAATCGTTAATTACTTAGTGCCATTTCAACTGACTTCATATCATTAGCTATATTAATTATCATAGTGGTCCTCCTCATTCCTTTGAGTCGGAGCATGAGAGAGGATTTTTTTTTCTCATCAGGATCCAATTAATTCAATGCAACTGCCTAACAGCTGGTGGCATTTCGACTCCAAATCTTGCATACTCTCCAGTGTGAGCGTCATTAAAATCAGGTGCTGTAATCATCTGTCGCTGCAGTAGTTGGCAAGGTAGCAAAAAACAAATGAGAACGCAGTGAGGAGTGGGAAACACTGCCACATGCCCCAGAATGTAATGTCCCCTTATGATGTTGGTTTAAATTGACATTGTAACTGAACTTTAATTAAGAGCAGAAAAAACAGTAAGTAGTATTAACAAAATGTCCTAGGATATACATATTAGTTCCTAAATAGATTGGCCAACAGAGGTTACTCCTGATCCTATTTTGGAATATGATCATAGTGCAATGAATATAGGCTGCATTTTGTTGAAGTGAGTCGTCTACTTTAACAAGCACTTTTGCTGCAATAATGTACTGTATAAAACGGGTGATGATCGAACCATAAAGCCGTAACAGGCCTTTTTTTTTACTGTGTGTGTGTGTGTTTGCAGCATCTGAGAAGGAAGACAGCTGTGAGGAGATGTCAGTCCCAGGCAGCCCCCAGAACGAGGCCATCCAGCACAGCTCCGTCAGCACCTCCAACGGAGTCAGCTCCTCCTCCATGACCCCTGCTGCCTCCGCCCCTGCCACAGCAGACCAGAGCACAGAGGATGGCCAGGCACAGCGTGGCGCTGCCCTGTCCACCATCCAGACTCAGCCCTCAGGAAGCTGATCAGCCCCACCGCACCGCAGGCAGTGGCCCAGCCTCGCTGCTGCCTCTGTAGGGGAAAGGAACTCTCACTCAGCTTCGGTTTGGACTATACTGTATTTGCTCATTGTTTGGTTTCTGTTTCTTTCGATTTTCTTGGAATGCAATGTAATGGTTTGTTGGAAATTGGTAAAGATGCAAAAGAAGGCCCTTTACGAATGGTTCGAAGATGGAAATGATTGTCTTATTTCCACCTTGTTTTCTAGTCATTCTGATTTATTTATTTAACTGTACACATGTCCTTTTTGTTTTGGACCTCTGTGAACTTTGAAGTTGTAATGATTTGAATCAGTGCATTGTCAATGAGACCTTACCAAAGTGTGTTGTGGCTCACTTGGAATGTATTTGTTTTTAATGGCCTTTTATATCCTTATTTTATGGTGAGAAGACGTAAGGAGCAGACACTTTAATTGTTTTGCCTTTTTCATTTTGCACATAACAGATGAAGGGTTTAACTTTTTAGTGTTTTTTGATTGTTCCAATAAGATGTACTGGCAGCTTTTTAAGGTAGATTTTAATACCTGTCTCGTTACAAAACTTCAACGGTTGAATCAGATTTGAACTGACAACGTTTATGTGAGTGATTTAGTTTGGCTACGTCTGCCGGTAGCATGATGTGGTTTAAATGTTCAGAGTTGCCTGCACTTGTAAAATAGGAGCTTGGGTCGAATTCTATGTGCGTTCTTTGACCAACATTCCATTTGTAGTTTGATTGTTTCATGAACCAGTGATTGTAGGATTGCAGTACATTTTACATTACATAAACATGTTGACTCAACCATGTGCCATTAATTTTATCACACGGATTGATTTGTCATTAGAATTATGGGTGTTTCCATGTACGTAATTTCTTGGTATAGGAGATCCGTTTCTTCTGAATAATGTTTCTGCTTACTAAGTGACCTGTCCATTGCGTTGATGTTTGACTCTGAACCCTTGAGGAAATATTCATGTTACTTAAGAATATGACATTTTTAGGAAACATTGTAAATAACATCATTACTGACACATTGTGGTTTTTCCAGATGTCATACTTTTTAAAAACATGTGTTAGAGTCCTAATAAGTTTTATTTGTATTAAATAAATATCAACTTGAGGAACCTTTACTGGCCTCCAACCTAAAACGAAGGCTCTGTTTGCCTTGCATAGTAGTACAATAACTTTGAAAACACTAATAGTCACATACTGCGCCAGAAACTTAATGAGGAATCAATGATGTATGTGTATATGTTGATCTTATACTGCTTTTAAGGCTAGTGACGTTTTAGAAAATAGTTGTAGTTGGCAAATCATACAATTATTATTTTGTATCAAATTGCCTTTTCTCTTTAAATGTATTGGCTTACTACTGTGTAGTTTAACGAGACACTACTACATTTAGTTTCAGACGTCATTTGTTCCTTTTTAATTTAACCGGGTTTTTCTGTACTGTCACTTATGTGCTCTCAGCATGATTTCAATAATTCTCTGAGAGAATTAAACTGATATTTAATAATGTCTCAGTCAAATAAGTAACATTGAACGTGTTTCACCTTGAGTTATAACTAGCTGGTCTTAAGTTTATGAAAGGTTTTGTCAATTATTTTACCCCGGTTTAGCTGCTTAAACGGGGTGTGATATTGTGTTGACAGTAAACTTGTAACTTGTGAAAGTTATGTATAAAGTACAGTATCCTAAATTAATAAGACGTAATAAATCTTTTATCTCTTTAAATCCATTTTTGCCTCCTGGATTTGTATTTTATTATCTAGGGAGGCAACCAAAGAGCTGGTGTAAGAGGCAGAAAAGGGCAACTTGTGGCTGAGGATGAAGGAAATTAGTAGGGGAATAAAGAGCTAACATCTAAAGGAAGGCCAGTTGTAAGGGTGTGGCAAGGAGTCCCTGCCACTGCTCCGCCACCAGAAAATGTACCGGCACAATGAGCAGAACATTGAGGAGTTTTGGCCCCCGGCCCGATGACCATGTAGCTTCTTGTCTACTGGCACCGTTGGAGATGTGACAGGCAGAAATGTCAAGCAGGTAACCATGGATATACACTATATATATAATAGTGGATTCTGCTATTTCAGCCACATCTGTTGCTGACAGGTGTATAACACAGGTGTATATCCATAGACAAACACTGGCAGTAGAAGAGCTCAGTGACTTTCAACATGGCACCGTCATAGGATGCCACCATTCCAACAAGTCAGTTCGTCAAATTTCTGCCCTGCTTATTTTTAAGTGGAAACGTCTAGGAGCAACAATGGCTCAGCTGTGAAGTGGTAGGCCACACAAGCTCAGAACAGGACCACTGAGTGTTGAAGCTTGTAGCGCATAAAATGTGTCTGTCCTCGGTTGCAACACTCACTACCGAATTCCAAACTGCCTCTGGAAGCAACGTCAGCATAAGAACTGTTAGTCGGGAGTTTCACGAAATGGGTTTCCATGGCCGAGCAGCCTCACACAAGCCTAAGATCACCATGCGCAATGCCAAGCATCAGCTGGAGTGATGTAAAGTTCACCGCCATTGGACTCTAGAGCAGTGGAAACACGTTCTCTGGAGTGATGAATCATGCTTTACCATCTGGCAGTCCGACCCTGGGTTTGGCGGCTGCCAGAACACTACCTGCCCGAATGCATAGTGCAAACTGTAAAGTTTGGAGGAGGAATAATGATCTGAGGCTGTTTTTCATAGTTCGGGCTAGGCCCCTTAGTTCCAGTGAAGTGAAATCTTAACTCTACAGCATTCAATGACATTCTAGACGATTCTGTGCTTCCAACTTTGTGGCAACAGTTTGGGGAAGGCCCTTTCCTGTTTCAGCATGACAATGCCCCTGTGCGTGCCCAAAGCGAAGTCCATACAGAAATGGTTTGTTGAGATCGCTGTGGAAGAACTTGACTGGCCTGCACAGAGCCCTGACCTCAACCCCATCGAACATCTTTGGAATGAATTGGAACGCAGACTATGAGCCAGGCCTAATCGCCCAACATCAGTGCCCGACCTCACTAATGCTCTTGTGGCTGAATGGAAGCAAGACCCCACAGCAATGTTCCAACATCTAGTGGAAAGTCTTCCCAGAAGAGTGGAAGTTGTTATAGCAGTAAAGGGGGAACCAACTCCCTATTAATGCCCATGATTTTGGAATGAGATATTCAACCAGCAGGTGTCCATATACTTTTGGTCATGTAGTGTATCTGTATAAAGCATGTGGGGTATAACCAGCTATGCAGACTAGGTAGTTGCTTCTTTCTGACACAAAGCATGCTTTGTTTGGACCATTTAATGATTTGTTTCTTTATTGTACTTAAAGATGGAATCCGCAGTAAGGGGAAACGACGCCACTGGCCACACCACCACCATTGTTTTGGTTTTTGTTGCCGAGCTGAGTAGCGTCGCGCAGCATGGTAAAGAAATGTTGCAGTACCTATTGCGCTCTTCTATCGCATGTGCAATGATGTCCGAGGGGAAAACAGTGTTCGCTGTTTGCAGTAACATCTTTGTTGTACAAACGGACAGGATACCAGCTTTAACTGCTGACTGAGACTGGTCTGTGTAAGTTTATTGTGGTGTCTTCTGCCACCTGGTGGATATTGTGCAATGAGTTTTGGTGCGGGTCAGTGAGTACAGAAATACCTACAACAACCCCCCTCAAGACTGAGCAAACATTCAGTGAAAGATGAGTTTCAATGACAAATATAACAGATAATTCAATGCTTTGATATATCAACATGACATAAAGTATGTAATCAACATATAATAAATAATATGATCATGAAGGGTAATGGCCACCCGAGTACGGTAACGTGTAGATATATATATGTTTAGTGTGCAGGTGGCAGCTCTATGGCATCATCCTCATTCAGCTGATAAGTGCCCATGTGGGAACTGTTCGTTTGAATGCCCGAGTTACGATAAGACATTGGTATCCCAGCACACATAGCACAGGAGATACTTCTGTTCTGAGAGAACATCAGCAGAGTACTGCTCCAGTGTTTCCTCAGTGTGAAGGCTGTATATCCCAAAGAGAATTAGGACAACAATAATAACCAGGTTATTTGTAGCAATAAAGTACAATATTATAGTGTGAGGCTCAGGCCCTGATAACTCATCTGTGATGATACCAAGACAGAGATCACGCAAGGCTACATGGCAGACTTGCTCATGGGCGACACTGAGGGCTGTAGGTCACCGAGGTTATAAACTGTGCCCTGTTTGACATTGACGAACCTATTGAACTTAGCTGTTGGATCAAACTGGTCATTCATTACCCTAAAGTACACATTTTGTCTGTCAGCTTTCGCCGACCCCCATTCAATGACAGCAGGGCTGAAGATGACAATCCGTGCTGAAATGTTGATGATCACCTGATTGTAGGTGCATGCATCATTGACTGTAATTTCCACAGGGGACACTTTGGTCGGAATTGTGGTTTGCACTGATATTGATTGGATTGTTCTGTTTCCAAGGGGCAATATTCCAACTGCTGTTTGATTTGGCTATTACTGTGACTCTGAAACATCACGCTTGTTTGCATTTTTGATGATCGCCACAGAAGTAGCAGTCTTATGTGTCTGTATTTCCTCAATGTTTAGCTCTGACAGCCATGTGTTGCTGGCAAAGGCGATTGCTCCGGAATTGACATGGGGGAGTGCATCACTGCACATGCTGTTGTTGCTCTGGATCAATGCACTGCTTATGGCACCCAGGTACTGCCCTCTCCGAGTTTCAGGTTGAGAGCACCTCACAGAAACACTGAGACGTCTGTTACTGCTCTTCTCAAACCATCTTTTTAGGCAAAGTATTCTGCAGTCGCAGTCCCATGGGTTGTCATCCAGACTGAAAAATGACAGCTGAAGGCGGCTTTCCAATGCCTTTGGACATCAGTGCGAGAGTATGTTGCGGTTCAGTATCAGAACCCTTGGATGCGTTAAACCCACCAAAGCAGAATCCTCAATCGTGGAGATTAAATTGTCACTGAGGTCAATCTCCCTGATGTGAGTACAGAGACTGAACACATGCTTCCCGATCTTCAAGATATGATTTCCATTCAGCCTCAAGGCTTCCAGTTTTGATAACTTGTTGAAAGCGCCTGGGTCAACCTCAGAAAACATGTTATGGCTCAAAGACAGCGCCTTTAATTCCACCAGGGATTTGAAGTGTGTGTGTTTGATTTGCATGAGGGAATTATCATTCAGCAGGAGATCTGACAGCGATGAAAGTGGTTTAAAAACACTGCCTGGAAACCATGACAATGAGATCCAGCTCATGTAAATGTCTAAGTCCTTTAAATATATTTCTCGACATTGACGTGATTTGGTAATTTTCAAGGTATAAGGTCTCCAGCGATCTTAAACCAACAAAGAGCCCTCGATGTAGGACTGTAAGGGCATTGCCACTGATCCTCAGCCTTGTTAGATGAATTAATCCATCAACTGTACCCTGTTTAACATCACACAGTTGGTTGCCATGTAAAGAGAGTATACTTGTCACTCCTGAAAAGGTCTGTCTCTCAAGTGAAGAGACCTTGTTATTTTCCAGATTAAGCTCTGTCAGACCACTCAGAGAATAGAATGATCCACGGTGAATGGAAGATATTGAATTGGATCCCAGGTCCAAACTGGTCAGATTTGGGTTGTGTAGAAAAGCCTTAGGTTCAACTGTGTTGATGGATTTCCTAGTCAAACTCAGATGTTTTGCAAAACCATGAACCAGTAGGATGATGGTAATTCCTCTATCTAAGCAAACTATTTCTTCATTGTGACATTTACAGAATGAAGAACACAGTGTAGATAATGCTGTGGGTAGGAAAAAGGGCCAAAATGAAAAATGTTATAACCTTAACATTTTCAGTGTCCTTGGAAAAATCGTATGTTGATACTCTGACGTTGTCCAAAGCCAATGAGAAAACTACCTTTGCCCATCTCCTTAAAAACAGGAAAAGACAGTGAATAAGGTATTTCCTGTTGTTCATTCCTTCTATTTTTTGTATCCCTCTAAACAAACATATGCCCGAGATAAATACTGTACAAGGTATAACTATTTTAATTGTCATGCACCACCCATTTCCCCAATGTTCATGTTTTCCTACAAGCAACCTACTTCCCTGATTTAATGCTGAATGAAAACAAACAAAATACTACTATTCATGCACAGATACTAGTTGTCATGTCAGCAAACACACAATCTACATATTTTTGTTGACAGACAAGTGGACTTTCGCTTGTTTTTCTTTGTGCTACATTATTATCAATAGGTGAATTTAACATGTTGGAGGTGGGCTGGTAGTGGATTGCAGAGAATAATCACCCATGATGGGAAAAGGGCTGTGTTGGACACCATGATAACTTAAGCCTACTTATAACTTATTGGACTTTTGGTAAAATTGTTACATTTTAGGTCTATGTCTCTATAAGCCTATATCTCTATCCAAGGGGATTTTTGGTTCAGTGGCAGCTATAACGCTTAATAGAGGCCAATGAATCTTGAGGGCCTTACTCCATTATCACCTCCCCTGGCAGCATCTTGGGGTCTCCATGGTTACAGGGAGGGTCTGCGTCCCAAAGATACCATAATGACGTCAACACCCCCCACAGCCGATTATAGTCACCATATTACCATGTGGCTGGAATCATTTGTCTGACACCTTTATTGTCTTCTCGTAAATAGCCTTTACAATTAGCAATTGTACAATTTAAAGCGTAGGTAGGTCTTGCGATACGACAAATCTTCGGTAAGTTGTTCAAGAAAATAACGTAGAAACGTAAAGATAGGATAGCTCCTGCAGCATGCACAAATATACAACTACATCGTTCATAGCCTCATAGACAGCCCAGTAGGCTACATCCCTGCGAAAAGTCAGACGTTTTGATATCAAAACCTCCGCGAGAGATGATTGTAACAATATGGCTCCAAACAATGTAACAGATGTAAATGGCAGTTGTAAAAAAGATTGTATCATGTGATCGTACTACTATCCCTTTGGTTTAGTTTAAACAGTAGTGCATTTGCCAAGAAAGCAGTTCACCAGTACATGCAGTACATTCAGTGTGCCTGACAAAAAAAATAGCCATGCTGTACATAGCCATATTTACTACAGACAGTCTATGATGAATACAGAACTCTAGCGGTAAACGTTTCTGTAAGAATTGGTCCATTTTCTTCATACATTTTACCATGCTTTCCCTGCGACTCCTGTTCTGCAGTAGTGTCCTAGCTCCAGCAGAAGGCGCCATATCCGTACCTGAAAACCTGCACCCCAGAGCCTGACTGCCAGAGGTGAGTTGATGAACCTTCTTCCCGAGGACACACTCAACTACTGTACTAGATAACTACAGGGGGACATAAAATGTGTCAATAAGTCAGATGTGACATTTAATTATTGCACTGCACAATTTTAGATGAATGTATCAACCTACTTATCAGTGCTGTGTTGTATTGAATTTGGTCATGCGTTTTAGGTTTATGCATCCAAAGCTCATATTGTCCTCAGCACAACAACAAGCCCTCACAGTGGCATCACAGCAGCTCTGATTTGGGCTAGCTTTGACTAGCGAATGATCACAGAGGGTTGAATTGTAAATGTTAATATGTAGGTCACCGTCACACAACTCTGATGAATAACAATGACTTCCTTTGCCTCTGTGTGGCTATTTGAAGTCTGTGACTGGCCAGCCTAGTTAGCGCTCAGCATGGTTTATTTGAGATGTGATTATAAAGTATATCAACAGAATCAACAAAACAGCACCAGCAAATCAATAAAAGATGCTCCATCGCCCCCCCCCCCCCCCCCCCCCCATGCAGATCAGATTATTAATTCCGATTGTTGCATTAATTAAAAACCTTGAGGTAATGGTGAAGCATTATTCATCTTGTAATGATGTGAATGTTAATTTGCTGGAGGCTGCGACCATGACAGCAGAGAGCATCCATGCCTACCGTTTTCTTGTCAGGTTCTCATTGTGTTAGGAGGAAGCCTCTGCCTCAGACAGATGTGTCTGCTGTGTTGAGGATGGAGAGAAGCACTCACTCATTCTGTCTGTCAGAAAGGCCACAACGCAGACAGAATGGCTTGATTGTTTGTCAAAACCGCCGAAAGCAAGCGGGCTGCACAAAGTGTATATTCATGTATGTACAGGGCATTGGGAAAGTATTCAGACCCCTGACTTTTCCACATTTTGTTACGTTACAGCCTTTTTCTAAAATTCATTAAATTGTTTATTTTCCGTATCAATCTACACACAATACCCCATAATGACAAAGCAAAAATAGGTTTATTGAAAGGTTTGAAAACATATAATTTTATTTTTTTGAATATCAAATTTACATAAGTATTCAGACCCTTTACTCAGTACTTTGTTGAAGCACCTTTGGCAGTGAACCTTCACCCCAGTCTGAGGTCCTGAGCTCTCTAGTCTCCCAGTCCCTGATGCTGAAATCATGCTGTAGGGATGTTGCTGCCACCACCATGCTTCACTGTAGGGATGGTGCCAGGTTTCCTCCAGACGTGACGCTTGGCATTCAGGCCAAAGAGTTCAATTTTGGTTTCATCAGACCAGAGAATTTTGTATCTCATGGTCTCAGAGTCTTTAGGTGCCTTTTGGCAAACTCCAAGCGGGCTATCATGTGCCTTTTACTGAGGAGTGGCTTCCGTCTGGCCACTCTACCATAAAGGCCTAACTGGTGGAGGGTGCAGAGATGGTTGTCCTTCTGGAAGGTTCTCCCTTTTCCACAGAGGAACTCTAGAGTTCTGTCAGAGTGACCATCGGGTTCTTGGTCACCTCCCTGACCAAGGCCCTTCTCCCCCGATTGCTCAGTTTGGCCAGGCGGCCAGCTCAGGTAATAGTCTTGGTGGTTCCAAACTTCTTCCATTTAAGAATGATGGAGGCCACTATGTTCTTGGGGACCTTCAATGCTGCAGAAGTTTTTTGGTACCCTTCCCCAGATCTGTGCCTCGACACAATCCTGTCTCTGAGCTTTACGGACAATTCCTTCGACCTCATGGCTTGGTTTTTGCTCTGACATGCATGGTCAACTGTGGGATCTTATACAGGCATGTGTGTACCTTTCCAAAACATGTCCAATCAATTGAATTTCAGGTTCACTCCAATCAAGTTGTAGAAACATCTCAAGGGTGATCAATGGAAACAGGATGCACCTGAGCTTAATTTCGAGTCTCATAAATATAGACGTGTGTGTACCTTTCCAAATCATGTCCAATCAATTGAATTTACCAAAGGTGGACTCCAATCAAGTTGTAGAAACATCTCAAGGATGATGAATGGAAACAGGATGCACCTGAACTTCATTTTCGAGTCTCATAGCAAAGGGTCTGAATACTTACAGAAAAAAAGTAATTTCAGTTTTTTATTTTCAAATACATTTGCAAAACTGTCTAAAAACCTGTTTTTGTTTTGTCATTATTGGATATTGTGTGTAGATTGCTGAGGAATTTATTTGATTTAATACATTTTAAAACAAGGCTGTAACGTAACAAAATGTGGAAAAATTCAAGGGGTCTGAATACTTTCCGAAGGCACTGTAAATATACACACAAAGCTCTGATATATATGTGGATATGTAGAAGTCAAGTAGAATTGGGGAAGGAAGGGTTCCAACCACAGAAATGAACAAAGACCGATGTTGGTTTGGAAACAAAACCAAATCTCTCTGCCGTCTCTGTCTTTGCTCCCTGAATAACTGAGAGGAATGTTAATATATTGCTGATCGGCTGACAGAGAGAAGACTGGTCCTGCTGTTCCCGTAATTCGACAGGTATTACGCCATGGCCCTATGCAGTCTACCTCAGCAGATTGGGTGCTCACTTAATTAGGCAAGGATTAAGGGCCAAACGGCCTCATTTATGTGAATTGTATCATAAATACAAGCTGGCCGCCTGCTTTTGGAGGACGCATTAAGAGTAAGTATTAAGAATCTCGAGGCTTCTCCATTAAAAAGACTTGCTGTAGGCTTTTGGCTCGAGGTTTCACACCAGAAAGCCCTATTCCCCTAGGAGGTGTGTTGTTTTTGTGTGCAGACTTGAACCCGTTTTAATCCCCCAAAAAACGAGATGAAACGGCTTGATTTATATTTAATTCAGAATATGCTAATTCTCTATGCTAGTAGTGTCCCAGTCCAAACCTTCAGTACAAGACACAATACAACCCGATGATAACCTCCATTGTCATTTAGATTGGTTGCATATTATTCCCCCCCCCCCCCCCCATCCAAAATCCATATATTATCACTGGAGCTGGCGATGTGTATTTTCCTTCCATATTACATAAAGCGGTAGCCAGTCAGTATTTTCAGTTCAGTTACTACTAGGACATAATGTCAGACTGGAGCTGCTTCTCCCTAATCTTGATCAGAGAGCGATTGGGCATGGCGTCTGGCTTTATCACCCAGAACCTGCATCTATTTAATAGAATTACCCTGAGTGTATCAGCTCAGCGCTACATGCCAGGCCAAACAGCAGTAGAGACAATCCCCACTGGGCACGTACCCAGGCTGTGCTCTTCCCTGCAATCCATCCCCAGGGCATACTATCTCTGGCTGGAGCGTCTGCAGACATCACATACAGCTACTCAGCCTCCAACTACATTTGCATAGAGATCTATTCATAGCATAGGAGCAGCACGGTGGCACCTCTTGAGTTTTAATCCTCAACCTCACCTGAGGTGATGTTATTGGTCGGTAATAACCTAATAGAAATGTTAAGGTCTGTTTGTATTGTTTCAATGCACTACCTACTTACGTTGGCATCCCAAATATGGACGGAAGCTTTTATCTGCCCTGAGGCATTGTTTTGTCCAGACCCTTAAGCACTTAGTAGAATCCATTATTAGAGGTAATTAGTGTTCTTAAGGTCCTCAGAACTTAATTATTTAGATTATGGTAATAAAAATAGCTTTTTTTTTTCAGAGAATAAACTATAGGCTGTCACTTCCCGATCAAACTCTGAATTACACTGTTATTTCCGAACGGCATTTATAAACGGTCTCGTAATTGAAAACTGTGACGACCCGCCATACATTGAAGCGTTAATTGACCTTACCTTGCCTTAGTTCGCATGCTCACAACAGGGAATCTAGAGTCAAATGCTGATGAGTGCAAAGCCATATTGAACGTTTCGATACTGTAGCAAAACTAGTGAGAATCTTCGCATCGATTTCTTATCACGTTGTAGCGGACAGAATTATTGAAGGATGAAGTTCCCACATTTCAATGGATTTTTGTGGGGATAAATGTCCTAGCCGTGCAGTTTCAGGTTATTGTGTGTCAAGCCTCCCCTTGGATATCTCCTCCTGGTTCTCGCCTACAATTAACCTTTATGGTGTTATTACACTATTTCTTCCACACATATCACTGTAATTGTTTTTCTCAACTCTATTCCCATATCTCATATTTTTCCTTTGAACATCCCCTGAATATTGTAAATGTATGCCGGACTCATTTTCATTGTTTGTATAGTATGACGTTGAGCTAGAAGATCTCTGATTATTGACACGCGTCCTGATTCTTGAAGACAGGGTTCTATTGATTCTTTCAAACTAATTCGCTCAAGCTATTTTGTTGAGCCTGCATATTTTGTCCTCTTTTAATTCAGTTTCAGCTTGGCAATTTAATCCGTCACGTGTAAAAATCCTTCAAGGTTGAAACTGTGAGGAGTCAACAAATCTCCTTTGGAGAAGTCTCTATTTTATTTAGTCAGTAGGACAGAGACAAATTTATAAAAGGTTGCTTTATGCACTTTCATTTGGTAGAGGAAATGCCCTGAAGTCTTCATTTGACATCCTTTCCTACAGAAAACAAGGCTTTGATTGTGCGCTATATTAGAAGCCCACAACCGCCAGCATGGCCTTGACATTGACATGCATTATGCTGCTGGCCCTTCTCCTCCACCTCACGCCCCTCCTGCTCTCTGCTCCTGGCCATTGTTACAGATTGCTCCTATATCATTGCAGACACAGTTGCTTTGATTTATTGGCCCTGCAGCAGTCTTGATTCCCCTCATTAGCTTGTTCATTACCCTTTCGGTCATTTCATGCCTTATTGTACGTCCAGGGCTCTTATCGAGCCCATGCCGGGAGTGCTTGTGTGTGGCCGCTGTGATAGACACCTCGCCCTCACATTTGTGATCCACTGGTTTTAATTACTTTGTAGATATAGAACTGCGTTGCTTTGACAGTCACACTGAAACTGACTGATAGAGAAAAGGATAGGTTTTTTTTCACTGATAGGATATATTACCCATATCTAATGAATATAGATAGTGGTATCTTCAATATTTGGAGGCTTCTGTTGTAGGTTTCTGCCGGTTTGTCTTGTGGGTTGTTTGTGCAGCTCAGTTCCAACCCCCTCCATGATCCCATCAACCATAACCAGCTCAGTCAAACCCCCTCAATATTCATTTAGCTAATCGTTTCCAGTAGGGCCTTTTGTGGACTTGGGGGAGGGGTTGTCTGTTGTGAATGCAAAGCGTGCAGCTTTCAATACATCTTCAAATGACCTAATGCTTCTTTACTCTATCCCTGTTCTCTATTCATGGAGCTCACTGATTACCAACAGCAACACCCAGACAACCATCTCAAGGTTAAATGCAAGGTCCTGCCTGCTTTGTTTTCGTCATCCTAACACAATGGACCTTCATCTGAAATCCTTCTTTGTTCAGGTTACCTCTACAGTATTTCTTGTACAGGGCTTTTTCACAGGATTCTATGTTCCTTCCTTCACTGGGTCCTCCCTGTTGGCCAGCACCATGTTAATGGGTTCAGCTCATTTACATCAGAATGTTGTGTGGTCAGTAGCTCATAAGGGTAGTGTGATCATTCAGTTCTCTTGATGGTCTGATAGATAGGAGGACATCAGCGTAATCTAAAAGAAGACTTAATCGTCTTTTGTCTAGTTCTCTGGATTGGCTTTAAGAACCGACCTTCATTCTGATCAAAATAATAAGTTGAATCTGTTTTGTTCAATGTTTTTTTTTGTCTAGTGTTGCGGAGGGCATCTATCTTATTTAGGCTAGATGGTAATTCGTCACACATCAACACAAGTTACACATCCCTCTTGACGTGTGAAATGATGTGGGCTTGGCACATATGCAGCTTTCTAAATGGAGGGGATGTTTAATATCAAGCCTTGTCAAAGGTTGTTCTGCGGTGTGAGTCATATGAGTCAGTATGTGACTGCATCATCCACCTCTCACTTCTATTGTTGGTGGTCATGTGTTGAAAATGCCAGTGGTTTTGGACAGACTGCTGGGTTATTTGTTTTTAATAAATTCTCCACTTTTTTATTTGGCGACTATTTGTACACTAGTTAGTCTCTTTATTTGAGATTTCCATCAATCTGCCAAGTGGGTTTATTAAAAGCAGAATTAGCCTAATGTGGATTTTGTAAATGGTTTCAAGATGCACACAATTTGACAGAATTTGTTCTGTCTGGGTGAGCTGAGCTCACGGTCCCAGACCCAATTTCTCCAACAATTAAGCTAAGGGTTGTGCTTGGAGGACTTAATGGGATTAGAGAAAGGGCTCTTTACCCAGGATTTAACTATACACATTTTAAGACCAGCATTGACTTAATGAGGGCTCCTCTCATTACACATGAAGGGAGCGGGACTTGTGTGTTCCTAAGACGACTCCAGGGACCGCGAGGTCACTGCTATTACTGCCTCTAGTAAAGTCAGCCGTCTGTTACTCCTGCTCCCAGACGGTGTTATGGGGTTCACATTAGAAGCTATAGGCTCTTAGGCCTGAAGTATATCTCGCTCTGGTTCCTGGGTATTGAGGACCCAGACATTGGATACAATACTATTGAGTAAATTTAACCACAGGGCCCTGAGACCATGGCAGTGCCCGATGAGTTGTTCTCCTCTCCACAAATGGAGAGTGAGGACTGCTGTCTTGATCCATGCTCTGATTTGGTCTCTAAAGTGGATAAACATGAGTTCAAGCTTAGAGTGCGGCGATATGGGAAAAAAATCCATATCTCGATAAATTGACTGAATTATCACGATAACTATAAGGTGATCGATAATTTTGTAACATTAAACATTTAGTATGTCGTAGCTCAGTTGGTAGAGCACGGTGCTTGTAATGCTAGGGTAGTGGGTTTGATTCCTGGACCACCCATACGTCAAGTTTATGCATGCAGGACTGTAATTCGTGTTGGATAAAAGTGTCTGCTAAATGGCGTATACAGTGCGTTCGGAAAGTATTCAGACCCCTTGACTTTTTCCACATTTTGTTGACGTTACAGTCTTATTCTAAAATTGATTTAATTGTTTTTGTCCCTCATCAATCTACACAAAATACCCCATAGTGACAAAACAAAAACAGGTTTTTATACATTTTTGCAAATGTATTAAAAATAAAAAAAACAAATATATTACATTTACGTAAGTACTCAGACCCTTTACTCAGTACTTTTTTGAAGCACCTTTCGGCAGCGATTACAGCCTTGAGTCTTCTTGGGTTTGGAGCTACAAGCTTGGCACACCTGTATTTGGGGAGTTTCTCCCCTTCTTCTCTGCAGATCCTCTCAAGCTCTGTCAGGTTGGATGGGGAGCGTGTCTGCACAGCTATTTTCAGGTCTCTCCAGAGATGTTCCATCGGGTTCAAGTCCGGGCTCTGGCTGGGCCACTCAAGGACATTCAGAGACTTGTCCCGAAGCCACTCCTGCATTGTCTTGGCTGTGTGATTAGGGTCGTTGTCCTGTTGGAAGGTGAACCTTTGCCCCAGTCTTTGCTCCAAACTTCTTCCATGTAAGAATGATGGAGGCCACTGTGTTCTTGGGGACCTTCAATGCTTTCAGAAATGTTTTGGTACCCTTCCCCAGATCTGTGCCTCAACACAATCCTGTCTCAGAGCTCTACAGACAATTCCTTCGACCTCATGGCTGGGTTTTTGCTCTGACATGCACTGTCAACTGTGGAATAAGGCTGTAACATAACAAAATGTGGAAAAGGGGATGGGGTCTGAATAATTTTCGAATACACTGTATAATTATTATTATTATATTAATCTGCACCACAGTTTAATTTTTTTTATATTAACATTGAGACTAATACTACTATTTTTAATGTTGTAACTATCAATTGTCCCATTAGCAATCACCCATATTTGCAAAATGATTTCATTCCAAACTTCACATTTCTCTAGTAGAGCCCTATAGGTTATTTATCGTAATGAACGACATCAGCAAAATGTCCACAATAAGTGTTCGGTTGGGTCGGCGTCGATAATGTTCAGTTTATCAGCTCAGCTCTAGTTCATGTGACTTTATGTTAGTAGTGGGTGGTTTACAGCATTTACTTTGTAACTGCAGTTAGTGTACCATGGCCTATCAAATATGTACACAACGTTGGCTTTTTTAAATTCTTTTGTACTTTTACCTCTTTTTCTCCCAAATTTCGTGATATCCAATTGGTTGTTACAGTCTTGTCCCATCTCTGCAACTTCTCTACGGACTCGGGAGAGGCGAAGGTCGGGAGCCATGTGTCCTGCTTCTTGACACACTGCTCGCTTAACCCGGAAGCCTGCTACACCACCGTCCAGCTGGCGACCGGGTCAGCTTGCAGGCTCCCGGCCCGCCACAAGGAGTCACTACAGCGAGATGGGACAAGGACACAGCCTGGCATCGAACTCGGGTCTGTAGTGACGCCTCAAGAAATGGGATTCAGTGCATTAGACCGCTGCGCCACTCGGGAGAGTCAACGTTGGCTTTAGATCACAATATTGATCCGAATGGCTGAGTGTATGGTTAGGGTAATATGATATAGGCCTACAGTATATGCTGCTGTCATAATCTCCAATGGATAGTGTTGCACTTTGCTTTTATTTGCCCCAGCTACAGGATAGCTCACACAGGGCTTCAGAAAGAGAGCAAGACATTTCTTCTCAGACCAGCCACTCTTTGGCAGTTTGAGTGCATTTGTCAAGAATGTGCCTCTCCTGGTTCCATGTGTAGGTGAATTCCTCACTTTCACTGCTAATGAGAGCTGTCCTCATGGCCCTCATCTTACATGTGCCCATCAACCTCATCTACTAGCACATAGCCTCCACTTGGCTCCACAGGGAGGCTGTGCTGAAGAGACACATAGCCTCCACTTGGCTCCACAGGGAGGCTGTGCTGAAGAGACACATAGCCTCCACTTGGCTCCACAGGGAGGCTGTGCTGAAGAGACACATAGCCTCCACTTGGCTCCACAGGGAGGCTGTGCTGAAGAGACATATAGCCTCCACTTGGCTGTGCTGAAGAGACATATAGTCTCCACTTGGCTCCACAGGGAGGCTGTGCTGAAGAGACACATTTACATGTAAAATTTTAGTCATTTAGCTGACGCGCTTATCCAGAGCGCCTTACAGGAGCAATCAGGGTTTAAGTGCCTTGCTCAAGGGCACATCAACAGATCTTTCACTGGAATTTGAACCTGCGACCTTTCGGTTACTGGCCCAACGCGCTTAACCACTAGACACGTGCCCGCACTCAGAGAGTTCCCAGACCACTCAGAGAGCTCCCAGACCACTCAGAGAGCTCCCAGACCACTCAGAGAGTTCCCAGACCAATCAGAGAGTTCCCAGACCACTCAAGATAGTTCCCAGACCACTCAGATAGTTCCCAGACCACTCAGAGAGTTCCCAGACCACTCAGAGAGCTCCCAGACCACTCAGAGAGATCCCATACCACTCAGAGAGTTCCCAGACCACTCAGAGAGCTCCCAGACCACTCAGAGAGTTCCCAGACCACTCTGAGAGTTCCCAGACCACTCTGAGAGTTCCCAGACCACTCAGAGAACTCCCAGACCACTCAGAGAGTTCCCAGAACACTCAGAGAGTTCCAGACCACTCAGAGAGTTCCCAGACCACTCAGAGAGCTCCCAGACCACTCAGAGAGTTCCAGACCATTCAGAGAGTTCCCAGACCACTCAGAGAGCTCCAGACAACTCAGAGAGTTCCAGACAACTCAGAGAGCTCCCAGACCACTCAGAGAGCTCCTACACCACTCAGAAAGCTCCCAGAACACCCAGAGAGCTCCCAGATGGGAGGGAGCCAGTGAGAGAGGAGGCTGGCCTGGAGGAGAGGGCGAGATACTGTTTTATCAGGATGCAGGTTTTCTGTATGTGCTCCACTTCATCCCTGGTTACTTAACGATAATGATTTAGGTAAAAGGCTAATTGCCCTTTAAATGTCCCTTTCCTGCTTATAACATTTCAACATCATACTTTTCAGTGTTGGTGCTTTATACATAAACCTGTCTGGTTGTTGGGTATATTGTAGATTGCTTTTTAATGTTATCCGTATGCATCAAGTTTATTATTGATGCTGACATGCAATAATACTTCTGTGTTCCTGCAGAGTTGGTTACACCAAGGTTACTTGTTCTCTGAATAGCTCTTTTGTTTTAAGTGATGTCAATAAGATGACATATCTTGAAATACCCTCTTCAGTAAACTTCTCATGTCATCAAATGACTCTTAGGTTAGGCTGAAGGGGAAATGGAGTCCTCATGACAATAGCAAGTAACAAGCAAACTAGGCACTCTGTGGTGGTTTCTCTTCTCCTTCTGTCAGAAAGGGGTCATGCGTGTCTACCACGCAAAGATCTGAGGCCAGAAGATAATGCTATAAATAACGTATGTTCTATCTTGTGGAACTGTTGCTTTTATCGAAAGCTTTTACACTCTATAGGCCAGGTGCTGCAACTCTCTTTGTTCGTCATGTTATGAAATCCAGATGGTGTCGCTGTCTTTGGTGAACTGGTCTCCATTACTGCACACATTTTAGAATCATTTCAGAATCAGTGTTGTTAAGGATCAATTAGCCTAATCTTCTAGCAATTTGTTGCAATACTATCTAGTTCATTGTGGCTGGTTTTCAATTGTGTGCTTGGATTAGAAATGACTAGTGTATCGCATGCATCTGCAGATGTAACCTCTTGGCACACAGCATGGACAGCAGTCACCATCATGGCAAGTATCAGTGTCAATATGGTAAATAAGGATTTAGGATTACATTTGGGCACACTGCAAACTCCTAGGTTTATAAGGAAGAATTTATTGTGGATAAAACCGTAGTTTCACTGACAAGGAGCGTAAGGGCAGTTCGTCCTTTCATGTAGGCTAGTAAATTGACCAGTTGTCTTCCCTAATGTCTACATTGGTCCAACTCCAATCTGTGGTCAAGATTGTAATCTAGTGTGGATTGTTCCAACTCATTAGCAGCCATGCAGCTGTTCACATTCACGTCTGGTGTCTGCCAATGTATAAATCAGGGAAACAAAGACGCAATAATCAATGTTTTAACAATCAGCCATTACATTAAGTGAGATGATTGCTTCTAGAAATTATTCAAACATTTAGAGACATGGAAACATCCTCCCCGTGTCAGCAATATTTGCATTTAATGTTATTGGAGATGTTTAATAGCTAACTGGTGCCTATGTCGGTATTCTTAGACATGGGGCTTTTGCAGCTGTGACTAGGCAGTAATTGAAGAACCGTATGCCTAACAGAATACGAAAATATAGCCAAAAAGAAAGCCGAAATAGAATAGAATCTAGAATCTAATAATACAAGATTTCTGATGGTCAGAGGTACAATATTGTGATGGGATATTACAAGTCACAAGGGTAAATTCCTTTGGATGTTTTCTATTGAATTCGTTGTATCGGCGTTGTTGTGGGGCACAGATCATGTGAGGTGGTTCAAGGTGAGTGTGAGAGGATAGGGATGTTCTGTTGAAGCTTCTGTGTAAATGACATGGCCTCTCTGTGGGTTTGACCAGAAAGGTGGTATTTCTGGAGTTTAATATATTAAAGCCCTTGTAATTAGAAATGAAAATCCTCAAATAAAGGCCTTTAGTCTCTGACAGTTCTGTCAGGCCAGGACTCTGGCTCTGTACACACCGATATTGTCACAAGGTTATTGGGAATATAGTCCATTGCAAACAGACCAAATGTCAACACTATGTTCTGACCAGAAAATCAATAACGGGATTAGGTGAATGTCCATCTTAGTCTTGCTTACCACACCGACTAGATTTCTGTTTTTCGCCACAGCACATAGAAGCTGAAGCCATGGTATTTCATAGTCTTCTAGGCACAATATGAAGGCAAGGCTCCAGGCTGGCCTCTCGTCGTCAACTCTGACCCATGGTGGAATGTAAAGGGAGCTGGGTTGTATTGTTAGTCATGTGGGTGTCTGTGTTTGTGAGGTTAAAAACACGAAGGTACGGAAGCATGTTCTGCTGTGTGGCTTCACACTGGGTTAAACACAGCACCTTCACTCCCCAGGACTGGGAGAAATTGGTGTTAATTAGAAAGCCTTTCTCCTTGCCCATAAACTGGAACCATGTTTCAGGAAATTGGAAAAGTGAAAAAGAAGCAGTGATTTTATGGTCGGAATAAAATAGTGCATTTGTTGAATCCATGTGCCGAATGAAACAAAACCTGCTATTGTTATTTTTTCCCCATTAGGTATCAAATCAAAGCAAAAGTTATTTGTCACATGGACCGAATACAAGAAGTTTAGACCTTACTGTGAAATGCTTACTTACAAGCCCTTAACCAACAGCGCATTTCAAGAAATAGAGTTAAATAGAGTTAAAAAATAAATAAATTAAAAAGTAACACAATAAAATTGCATAACAATAACGAGGCTATATACAGGGGGTACCGGTACCGAGTCAATGCGCAGGGGTACAGGTTAGTCGAGGTAATTTGGGGAGGGGGGGGTCAATGTAAATAGTCTTGGTGTCCATTTGATTAATTGTTCAGCAGTCTTATGGCTTGGGGGTAGAAGCTGTTAAGGAGCCTTTTGGACCTAGACTTGGCGCGCCGGTACCGTTTGCCGTGCGGTAGCAGAGAGAACAGTCTATGACTTGGGTGACTGGAGTCTTTGACCATTTTTTGGGCCTTCTTCTGATACCGTCTAGTACAGTGGGGCAAAAAATAATTTAGTCAGCCACCAATTGTGCAAGTTCTCCCACTTAAAAAGATGAGAGAGGCCTGTAATTTTCATCATAGGTACACTTCAACTATGACAGACAATTAGAAGAAAAAAAATCCAGAAAATCACATTGTAGGATTTTTAATGAATTTATTTGCAAATTATGGTGGAAAATAAGTATTTGGTCACCTACAAACAAACAAGATTTCTGGCTCTCACAGACCTGTAACTTCTTCTTTAAGAGGCTCCTCTGTCCTCCACTCGTTACCTGTATTAATGGCACCTGTTTGAACTTGTTATCAGTATAAAAGACACCTGTACACAACCTCAAACAGTCACACTCCAAACTCCACTATGGCCAAGACCAAAGAGCTGTCAAAGGACACCAGAAACAAAATTGTAGACCTGCACCAGGCTGGGAAGACTAAATCTGCAACAGGTAAGCAGCTTGGTTTGAAGAAATCAACTGTGGGAGCAATTATTAGGAAATGGAAAACAGAAGTTAAAAGTCATTAAAACGTGTTTTTCAACCACTCCACAAATGTCTTGTTAACAAACTATAGTTTTGGCTTTAGAAGCTTCTGATAGGCTAATTGACATCATTTGAGTCAATTGGAGGTGTACCTGTGGATGTATTTCAAGGCCTACCTTCAAACTCAGTGCCTCTTTGCTTGACATCATGGGAAAATCAAAAGAAATCAGCCAAGACCTTAGAAAACAAATTGTAGACCTCCACAAGTACGGTTCATCTTTGGAAGCAATTTCCAAACGCTTGAAGGTACCATGTTCATCTATACAATCAACAGTACGCAAGTATAAACACCATGGGACCACGCAGCCGTCATACCGCTCAGGAAGGAGATGCGTTCTGTCTCCTAGAGATGAACGTACTTTGGTGCGAAAAGTGCAAATCAATCCCAGGACAACAGCAAAGGACCTTGTTAAGATGCTGGAGAAAACAGGTACAAAAGTATCTATATCCACTGTCATGATGTGGCCCTCTTTGGCTATAGCGAGTACCTTCCCCCTCTCTCTCCCTCTCCTACACCCGGGTTCTGTTATCTCAGGTCATACATTCCTGGAAGAGACTCTCTCACCCTGGCCAGGCAGTATAGAGAGAGAGAGAGAGAGAGTTTCACAGTAGAACAAAGGAACTTCTTCTACACCACAGAACTTGAGAACTGAACAATATCCATGTTTTGGAGAATGTGTAAACAGTCGGTGGAGTAGTCAGCTACGACCCGGTCCGTTTTGTTTCAGGTTGTGACCTCATGAAAGACAATACAGCCACATTACCATAACTTTGTTTATACAGGAGCCTCCGTTATGAGGGTTGCGTCTAATTATTGTATAAAATGAATGAGTAAAGATGAAACTATTTGTGAAATTATGTAATGTGATTTTAAACCGTTAATGTGGGAGAATTGTATTCCCTTTAAAGTTTAACTAAGTCATTGGCCTGCCCTGATGAACACAGACATGATCTGGCTCATGGGACAGCCCTTTTCTACTGTTCCGAATAAAACCCCCACCTGAAGAAACCCACTTGATACCTCGGTCAGCTGAGGGAGCAAAGGTTGGAGTAGAGACCACAAAAACCTCAGCTAAGGTTGTAATGGTTGCTGAATTCTTAACCATACCACGGGGTTAAACTCTGAGACTATCGATACTGACAGAATAAGAGCAACTCTTCGATACTAATTACTAGTCTGCAGCTAGAAATTATGTACCATTGAATGCATAGACCGACAACCGCTGAAACATCTATTCTATTAGAACAATTCTGAATGGGACTCTGAAGTATCCATTCTAACCACGCAAGATTTCATGGGAGCAGAGAGAGACGGGCGGATGAACTTTCCAACAGAAAGATGGACGATTCCAACAGAGATCACGACGACACACTGAGCGTAAATATGTATTGATTGCAATTATTCCCGAATGAGTGAGCGTTCATGTGGAAAGGATTAGCATTTCAATCAATATAATGATCAACTGTGTAGTGACTCTTGTAATTCCCGCTGTTCTCAGTCCACACCAACTTCCCTTTGTCCACCAAGCCGTCATATCGACTTAGCCCACTAGGGAACCTATCATTTCCTTGTAACCATATCTACTGTTTGTTTGTTTATGCATCTCTGTGATTATTTAGTTAGTTAGTAAATAAATGATTAAGACAATTGATGTATGGATGATTCATAGTAAAGGCTGGGTTTGTGCAGATAACCAACGATTTCCAACGTTCGGAATGAGACTAACGTTCGGTAAAGAATAAATCATTAATTAGAAGACTAATTGATCAGATATTATAATATCTGAAGAGTTATATTAGGAAAATTATAACTTTGCACTCTGAAGATTTTCCTTGGTGCCCCGACTTCCTAGTTAATTACATTTATATGATTAGTTGAATCATGTAATAATAATTACAGATAATTGATTTGATAAAATAACAGTTCAATTTAATGATGCCAAAGACACGACACCACAGTAAAACGAGTCCTATATCGACATAACCTGAAAGGCCGCTCAGCTAGGAAGAAGCCACTGCTCCAAAACCACCATAAAAAAGCCAGACTATGGTTTGCAACTGCACATGGGACAAAGATCCTACTTTTTGGAGAAATGTCCTCTGGTCTGATGAAACAAAAATAGAACTGTTTGGCCATAATGACCATCGTTATGTTTGGAGGAAAAAGGGGGAGGCTTGCAAGCCGAAGAACACCATCCCAACCGTGAAGCACGGGGGTGGCAGCATCATGTTGTGGGGGTGCTTTGCTGCAGGAGGGACTGGTGCAATTCACAAAATAGATGGCATCACGAGGATGGAAAATTATGTGGATATTTTGAAGCAACATCTCAAGACATCAGTTAAAGCTTGGTCGCAAATGGGTCTTCCAAATGGACAATGACCCCAAGCATACTTCCAAAGTAGTGGCAAAATGGCTTAAGGACAACAAAGTCAAGGCATTGGAGTGGCCATCACAAAGCCCTGACCTCAATCCTATAGAAAATGTGTGGGTACAACTGAAAAAGTGTTTGCGAGCAAGGAGGCCTACAAACCTGACTCAGTTATAGCAGCTCTGTCAGGAGGAATGGGCCAAAATTCACCCAACTTATTGTGGGAAGCTTGTGGAAGGCTATCTGAAATGTTTGAACCAAGTTAAACAATTTAAAGGCAATGCTACCAAATACTAATTGAGCATATGTAAATTTATGACCCACTGGGAATGTGATGAAAGAAATAAAAGCTGAAAGAGATAATTCTCTCTACTATTATTCTGACATTGCACATTCTTAAAATAAAGTGGTGATCCTAACTGACCAAAGACAGGGAATTGACACTAGGATTAAATGTCAGGAATTGTGAAAAACTGAGTTTAAATGTAGTTGGTTAAGGTGTATGTAAACTTCCGACTTCAACTTTATGTTCCGTAAGGGTTATCCATTTAGTTGTGCATTACAAGTTATTGTCTGAACTGTTACACAATAACAACAGTTTTGTTAGCTCGCATTATGCAGAATTGCAATGACTCCAGGCACTACTCCTTTAAATAATGCTGGGTCCAGATCACAAGATCGCTAGGACAAGCCAGTGTGTGTGTTAATGGTTGTGTCATAGGGTTATTCATCCGGTGGAGACAAGGGCAGTAAATGAGCCCTGGCTCCCAGTAAGACAGTTAAAGGAAAAACACATTTCTCTCACAGCCAAGGAGGAGCAGGGCAACGGAATTACACAGCGGAGGGATTGTCCTTGTTTAACAGCCCAAAATGAGATTATGTCATAACTGACCGTCGCAAATGGCTCTGAAAACAATTGAGAGATCGAGAGTTGGGTCCAGGAAATTCCTTACTGCTGACTTGCTGCTACAGCGAACTTGCCTCAGTGTGTGTTGTGTAACCTTGTATAGCTGCATAGAGCCTCCATGCACAACACCTATCTATTGACCAGCATGGAAAAATGAGTGTCTCACTAAAATCCCCAAAACAATGCAGTCATGACATTTTGGCTATCTGCCTGATTTAGAAAATCCATTGAGATACAGCCATGGTCATTTGAAATGGTTGGCTACAGAACATGGGGGATGTTTCTGATTGGGTTGTATGAAGTTGTACTGTGTATTGCCCGTACTTTGTCGATCATCCTGTTGGTTGTAGTGCCTGACGGCTAGTTAAGTCAACCTGGCTGACATTAGTAGAGAGCTGAGGAGGACAGATATAGTTTCTCTCTGTTGTGGACAGGGAGGCTGGGAATTCTCAAATACTTGTTGTCTGGAAAATGTCTCCCTCCATTCCATCTCATTCTCACACACCAGTTTATTCCCTCTACCAGATTGTCCTATTCCTCCATGTTTAATACAGTCCGTTTTTCTGAAACACGTTGGTAGGTTTTTTTTCCTTCTCCTTATGGTGTGTTAACGTAGCTGGTTGCCATTCTGCCTTGGATATGCTAACAAGCAGACAACATGGAGACATCATCATCCTTAGACATGAGATGGCCAGATGTCCACCAGCCGGTCTGTTATTTGTCAATCTGAATTATTTGATATTCCTGGCCTGGTGCCTGTTGGTTGGAACACTGCCTCAAGCCAAACAACACATACAGGTCTCCCAGTAGTTCCATATGTATTCTCAACAGCAACGGATGCCACTGATAAACAACAATGGATGCCACTTCTTCGATGCTAGCTGCATGCTTGCGGTAGATTGCTTGTTTATTGCATATCAATGGTGATAATGGCACTAATATTTACTGTGCTTGATTCATCTTTGAATAAGTAATGATGCTTTGTTTTCCTCCTGGAATAGACTAGGGCTTTGCGAGTGTGAGGCATACTTGCGTTGCACAAATTCACTCAAGTGTTTCTGTTGCTGAGGATGTAATATCCGTTCAGTGTATGAAATTCACAGATTGAATTATTCAAACATTAGTAGCTCTGAAGCGTACATTAACTTTGTCCCCTCGCGGGACTGGCAGGCTTATTTCAGCAAACAAGATAAGCGCTGGTGTATGGCGGAAGTGGAGAAACACCAGTGCTGTTCCCATGGGAACCTTGTACTCCTGAACAGATGTTGTTACAGCCAACCAAACGTGATAAACCACAATATGGCCAGTACAGTACAGTACTCCACATATTTATATCCTGTACTGCACAGACAGAGTAGTCAGGCTGTTTCAAAAGGCAGTATTTTATTCCTTTCATACATTTTGAAATTGTCTTTGTTTGAATATTATCTAAAGAATATGAACTCAACATACACTACCGTTCAAAACATTGGGGTCACTTAGAAATGTCCTTGTTTTTTAAAGAAAAGCAAAAAAAAGTGTCCATTTAAAATAACATCAAATTGATCAGAAACACAGTGAAGACATTGTTAATGTTGTAAATGACTATTGTAGCTGGAAACGGCTGATGTTTTATGGAATATCTACATAGGCGTACAGAGGCCTATTATCAGCAGCCATCACTCCTGTGTTCCAATGGCACATTGTGTTAGCTAATCCAAGTTTATAATTTTAAAAGGCTAATTGATCATTAGAAAACCCTTTTGCAATTATGTTAGCATAGCTGAAAACTGTTGTTTTGATTAACGAAGCAATAAAACTGGCCTTCTTTAGACTAGTTGAGTATCTGGAGCATCAGCATTTGTGGGTTCGATTACAGGTTCAAAATGGCCAGAAACAAAAAACTTTCTTCTGAAACTCGTCAGGCTATTCTTGTTCTGAGAAATGAAGGCTATTCCATGCGAGAAATTAGCAAGAAACTGAAGATCTCGTACAACGCTGTGTACTACTCCCTTCACAGAACAGTGCAAACTGGCCCTAACCAGAATAGAAAGAGGAGTGGGAGGCCCCGGTGCAAAACTGAGCAAGAGGACAAGTACTTTAGAGTGTCTAGTTTGAGAAACAGACGCCTCACAAGTCCTCAACTGGCAGCTTCATTAAATAGTACATGCAAAACACCAGTCTCAACGTCAACAGTGAAGAGGCAACTGAGAAAAATACAATTAAAAGTCCATATCTCAGACTGGCCAATAAAACTAAAATAATAAGATAATAAGGGCAAAATAACACAGACACTGGACAGAGGAAGATTGGGAAAAAGTGTTATGGGCTGACAAATCTAAGTTTTAGGTGTTCGGATCACAAAGAAGAACATTCGTGAGATGCAGAAGAAATGAAAAGATGCTGGAGGAGTGCTTGACGCCATCTGTCAAGCTTGGTGGAGGCAATGTGATGGTCTGGGGGTGCTTTGTTGGTGGTAAAGTGGAAGATTTGTACAGAGTAAAAGGGATCTTGCAGAAGGAAGGCTATCACTCCATGTTGCAATGTCATGCCATACCCTGTGGATGACGCTTAATTGGAGCCAATTTCCACCTACAACAGGACAATGACCTCGAATCACATTTTATTTGTCACATATACATGGTTAGCAGATGTTAATGCGAGTGTAGCGAAATGCTTGTGCTTCTAGTTCTGACCATGCAGTAATATCTAACAAGTCATCTAACAATTTCCCAACAACTACCTTATACACACAAGTGTAAAGGAATGAATAAGAATATGTACATAAAAATATATGGATGAGCGATGGCCGAACGGCATAGGCAAGATGCAGTAGATGGTATAGAGTACAGTATATACATATGAGATGAATAATGTAGGGTATGTAAACATTATATAAAGTGTCATTGTTTAAAGTGGCTAGAGATTTGAGTCACTATGTTGGCAGCAGCCACTCAATGTTAGTGATGGCTGTTTAACAGTCTGATGGCCTGGAGATAGAAGATGTTTTTCAGCCTCGGTCCCAGCTTTGATGCACCTGTACTGACATCGACTTCTGGATGATAGCGGGGTGAACAGGCAGTGGCTCGGGTGGTTGTTGTCCTTGATGAACTGTTTGGCCTTCCTGTGACATCGGGTGGTGTAGGTGTCCTGGAGGGCAGGTAGTTTGCCCCTGGTGATGCGTTGTGCAGACCTCACTACCCTCTGGAGAGCATTACGGTTGTGGGCGGAGCAGTTGCCATACCAGGCGGTGATACAGCCCGACAGGATGCTCTCGATTGTGCATCTGTAAAAGTTTGTGTGTTTTTGGTGAGAAGACAAATTTCTTCAGCCTCCTGAGGTTGTAGAGGCACTGCTGCGCCTTCTTCACCATGCTACCTGAAGTCCACGATTATCTCCTTTGTTTTGTTGACGTTGAGTGTGAGGTTATTTTCCTGACACCACACTCCGAGGGCCCTCTCCTCCTCCCTGTAGGCCGTCTCGTCGTTGTTGGTAATCAAGCCTACCACTGTAGTGTCGTCTGCAAACTTGATGATTGAGTTGGAGGTGTGCATGGCCATGCAGTCATGGGTGAACAGGGAGTACAGGAGAGGGCTGAGAATGCACCCTTGTGGGGCCCCAGTGTTGAGGATCAGCGGGGGGGGGGGGGGGGGGGGGGGGGGGTGTTGTTTCATACCCTCACCACCTGGGGGCGGCCCGTCAGGAAGTCCAGGACCCAGTTGCACAGGGCGGGGTCGAGACCCAGGGTCTTGAGCTTAATGACGAGTTTGGAGGGTACTATGGTGTTAAATGCTGAGCTGTAGTCAATGAACAGCATTTTTACTTAGGTATTCCTCTTGCCCAGATGGGTTAGGGCAGTGTACAGTGTGATTGCGATTGCGTCATCTGTGGAACTATTGGGGCGGTAAGCAAATTGGAGTGGGTCCAGGGTAATGGATTCCAGGGTAACAGAATTAGGCTTTGACTCCGATTTTTCACTTTAAAATATATGCCAAACAAAAACCATTGATTTAAAAGTTTGACAAACCATACAACTCTATGCTCAAGGACTACTGAAATTCCCCCTGAAAATTTCACAGAAACACATTTACTGGAAGAAATGTACAGATGCAAAGTTTGGTAACAGAATTACAGTAAAATGTCCCTTTTTTATCCAAACACGTTTTCCAAAAACTCTGCTCCGGATTAAGATTCAAAGATGTCTGCAGAAAGAACCGGGTGTCAGCTATGATATTAAAAAAAAATATTATTTTGGTTTTGTCACACCCTGACCATAGTTTGCTTTGTATGTTTCTATGTTTTGTTTGGTCAGGGTGTGATCTGAGTGGGCATTCTATGTTACATGTCTAGTTTGTCTATTTCTATGTTTGGCCTGATATGGTTCTCAATCAAAAGCAGGTGTTAGTCATTGTCTCTGATTGGGAACCATATTTAGGTAGCCTGTTTGGTGTTGGGTTTTGTGGGTGATTGTTCCTGTCTCTGTGTTTGCACCAGATAGGGCTGTTTTGGTTTTTTCACATTTCTTGTTTTTGTTAGTTTATTCATGTATAGTGTCTATGTTAAAGAACCATGAATAACCACCACGCTGCGTTTTGGTCCGCCTCTCCTTCACCGCAAGAAAACCCTTACAGGTTTTTGAACTACAGTAGGTGAAGTGGATTTAAATCCAGTAACAAATTTACCATAACAGAAAGGGGGATACCTAGTCAGTTGTCCAACTGAAATGTGTCTTCCGCATTTAACCCAACCCCTATGAATCAGAGAGGTGCAGGGGGCTGCCTTAATCGACATCCACATCTTCAGCACCAAGGAACAGTGGCTTAACTGCCTTGCTCAGGCGCAGAACGACAGATTTTTACATTATCAGCTCAGGGATTTGATCTAGCAACCTTCCGGTTACTGGGCCAATGCTCTAACTACAAGGCTACCTGAAGCCCATCATGGGTCCCTGATCTGTACTACACAGAAATGAATAATGATGGATATGAATATCATTCTATTCATGGTGATGTGTATCTACTCAGGATACAAAGGTAGAAATATGCAATATCCTTCTTTTGCATGTTTGGGTATTATTCTACCCACTGGCTATTATTGTAATGAGCTCCGCCCCCAAACAAGACAACATTTGGTTGGTCCGGACCAGACCCAATCTGTAACAATCCTAGACGTCTATATTTCACAGCGCAGTACAGCACAGTAGAGTAGAGTTCAGTACAGGAAAGTAGATATGTACAATACAGTACATTATACTGTATTCTTGAGTGCTCTACTGAACTCTACAGTACAGTATAAGACTGTACTGTACGCTACTTAATTGTACTGCTCTGTACTGTACTATAGTGTTCTACTGTACCATGCTGTCTATACTTGTGAAACGTAGACGTCTTTGATTTGATTCAGATTTGGTCCGGTCAGGGCGGACTGACCAAATTTAAACTAAGTCTCAACGTCCATGGACAACACGACGTCTGGTGTCGGTCGGTGCTTAGTGGGTGAGGGTGCTTGTTACAGTAAATGGAAAGGGGGTAGATGCTAGGTGTCAGAAAGAGCCAGGAGAAGTGACATTAATTGGAGACAGAGAGAAGAAAGAGCGGGCAGAAGAGGGAGAGTGAGAGGGAGGAGTTGTCCAGACTGTTTTCACACTCTTCCTTTGAAGACCAGACGACAGAAAGAGAGAAAAAAACTTATGAGCTGAACATAACAGCATGTAAGTGGAAGGGAGGACAGTAGCAGGTGACACAACTGTTTGTGACTGATTTCCCATTGCAGCAAATTCAACTGCAGTAATTATGTTACAGATTTGTTTTACTTTACTTCAACATTATTGTGTTTTGATGTACTTCTAATACCGTTTAAGACTTTCTGGTAAGTAATTGTTGTCACATGTGCTCCCTCTCCGGCCTCTATGTCACCAGGCTGCTCGTTATGGTGCACACCTGTCACCATCGTTACGCGCATTATGACACTCATCCTCCTTGATTACCTGCCCTATATATGTCACACCCTTTGGTTCCTTCCCCAGGCGCGTGTGTGTGTGTGTGTGTGTGTGTGTGCGTGTGCGTGTGCGCGCGTGCGCGTGCGCGCGCGCGCGTGCGTGCGCGCTGTTAGTGTTTCTTGTTTTGTATTATGTTCCATTTATTTTATTAAAACACTCACTCCCTGAACTTGCTTCCTGACTCTCAGCGCACATCGTTAAAATTGTCTAAGACTCCTTTTCCATCTGTTTGACCAGAAATCAAAGCATTTGCTTTTTCCACATTTTTAGCATATATAATGGTTGAAAAATGTATACATGCATTCATTTAAAAGAAATAGATATAGACTCTTAGCTTCTATTTTACATCCAATTTGATTTGCTCCTATGAACTTCCCATGTGTGTTCTCATGGGTCCTTTTACATGGAAATTGGAAATTACTTCCCTTCCTAGCTTTGAGTTGGTGAGCTTTCTGATTCTTTAAAATTAAATGCACATCTTGTCTCTATGCGAAAATGGCCGTGAAGCCTACAGAAGCACTGTCAGCGCTAATGCTTATGAAACATTCCTTGTAACTTTAATGCGCAGGGAGCTGCAGCTGTGAGGACTTCTCTCTGGTCATGCGGGGGAGTGTTACACAGGTAGCACGGTTGCATAACCACAGAACACTGAGAGAGATGGACAGAGTGGTCGCAACAAATGCAGGTATTAATACCAGGCCGCTATGATCTGTGAACTTCTCAACCAACGCTCTCTGTAATCCCTCCCTGCTATCCTTCAGCAGTTTCACGAAGAGAAATCTAAGGGCAGTAGAGTTTATCTGATAACTGGGATTAGATAAGTGTAAATCTGTGGACAATGTATTTGATTGCTTTTTGGAGAGGATTAATGTTGCTAGCGTATGCTGATCGCCATCCGTTGTTCAGTCAGAGACAGAACATCGTTGTTCTAATATTAGACATGGATAAAGATAGTAGACGTTTGACCAGAGAATGGTCATACTGAGTTTACATTTGCTGGTTATTTAACATATTTAATGAGATCGACAAGTCATTCTTATCAAGGTTGACTGGTACAGTTTCTCTAATATAGCTAAATGAGCATGTTTCGAGTTGATGAAAGGTCATCGTTGTTCAGGAGAGAGATACTGTATATCCCTATACCCCACATACCAGTGTAGTGTGGATTAACACACAGTACAGTACCTATGCATCCCATAAGCTGCGTGGATGTGTCCTTGTATAACCCTGCTGTGTGGAATCCACTGTGAATGGCAAAGTGGGATAGCAGCACAGCATACATCACTGTCGAGGCAACAGCCGAAATCACAGCCAGGTAATGTATTTGTCTTGGAGGAATACGGTGTGAATGGTCTCTCTTTTTTGCCAGGCAAGCAAAAAGGGTGAGATTTTCAGCAACAGTACCATTTCCCGGGGAAAGGTTGCCCAAGCCACAGCTGTAATGATATCAGTACTGAACTGTAGTCTTCCCCTCTATGGAAGCTCTCAATGTGGGGGGATGCGTAATGAGCAGGTACAGTAGGGATGGTTCCATTCTGTTGCCAGATTTCAGTGGATTGTTCTCTTGCCACTCAGTCAATTAGCCATTAGGCCATAGTTGATTCCATCCATCACAGTTCCTAATGAGGACATTAGTTATGAAAAAATGTATAAGCCCCAATTTAGAGTGGTACTAGTCTGGGTACCACTCTGTTTAGCCATCATTGCACTCATGTCATGATAAACACTCTTTGCCACCTTTAATTTAACTAGGCAAGTCATTTAAGAACAAATTAGTATTTACAATGACGGCCTACCCTGGCCAAACCCTAACGACGCTGGGCCAATTGTGCACTGCCCTATGGGACTCCCAATCACGGCTGATTGTGATACAGCCTGGAATCAAACCAGGGTCTGTAGTGACACGTCTAGCACTGAGATGCAGTGCCTTAGACTGCTACGCCACTCAGAAGCCCAACATGGAGTACAAGGAGTTGAATGTTACCTAAACAGACTGTTCCCCCAGCCTCGTATCATAGACTAGACGTAACATAGTATATGTAAATCAGGGACACTCCAATTAGTATGATATGTTACGTTTGGTATGGTTACCTAAGACAAACAGTTGAAGTCGGAAGTTTACATACACCTTCGCCAAGTACCTTTAAACTCAGTTTTTCACAATTCCTGACATTTAATCCTAGTAAAAATCCCCTGTCTTAGGTCAGTTAGGCTCACCACTTTGTTTTAAGAATGTGAAATGTCAGAATAATAGTAGTCCCAGTGGGTCAGAAGTTTACATACACTCAATTAGTATTTGGCATTGAGGTCAGGGCTTTGTGATGGCCACTCCAATACCTTGACTTTGTTGTCTTTAAGCCATTTTGCCACAACTTTGGAAGTATGCTTGGGGTCATTGTCCATTTGCGACCAAGCTTTAACTTCCTGATTGATGTCTTGAGATGTTGCTTCAATATATCCACAATTTTTGATGCCATCTATTTTGAAGTGCACCAGTCCCTCCTGCAGCAAAGCATCCCCACAACAGGATGCTGCCACCCCCGTGCTTCACGGCTGGGATGGTGTTCTTCGGCTTGCAAGCCTCACCCTTTTTCCTCCAAACATAATGATGGTCTTTATGGCCATTATGACCATTTTTGTTTCATCAGACCAGAGGACATTTCTCCAAAAAGTACGATCTTTGTCCCCATGTGCAGTTGCAAACCGTAGTCTGGCTTTTTTATGGTGGTTTTGGAGCAGTGGCTTCTTCCTTGCTGAGCGGCCTTTCAGGTTGTGTTGATATAGGACTCATTTTACTGTGGATATAGATACCTTTGTACCTGTTTCCTCCAGCGTCTTCACAAGGTCCGTTGCTGTTGTTCTGGGATTGATTTGCACTTTTCGCTCCAAAGTATGTTCATCTCTAGGAGACAGAACGCGTCTCCTTCCTGAGCGGTAGGACGGCTGCGTGGTCCCATGGTGTTTGTACTTGCGTACTATTGTTTGTACAGACGAATGTGGTACCATCAGGTGTTTGGAAATTGCTCCCAAGGATGAACCAGACTTGTGGAGGTCTACAATTTTTTTTTCTGAGGCATTGGCTTATTTTTTTACATTTTCCCATGAGGTCAAGCAAAGAAGCACTGAGTTTGAAGGTAGGCCTTGAAATACATCCACAGGTACACCTCCAATTGACTCAAATGATGTCAATTAGCCTATCAGAAGCTTCTAAAGCCATGACATAATTTTCTGGAATTTTTCCGAGCTGTTTAAAGGCACAGTCAACTTAGTGTATGTAAACTTCTGATCCACTGGAATTGTGATACAGTGAATTATAAGTGAAATAATCTGTCTGTAAACAATTGTTGGAAAAATGTCTTGTGTCATGCATGAAGTAGATGTCCTAACTTGCAAAAACAACAGTTTGTTAACAAGAAATTTGTGGAGTGGTTGAAAAACGAGTTTTAATGACTCCAACCTAAGTGTATGTAAACTTCCGACTTCAACTGTATGGTTACTTAAGGCAAAACGAAAGTAAGGTCGTTGGTCGGGGTGGATGGGTGGGCATATAACACTAACGTCTAGCAACTCAAAGGTTGCCAGTTTGAATCTCATCACAGACAACTTTAGCTAATTAGCAACTACTTAGCATGTTAGCTCACATTAACCCTTTAACCTAACTCCTGAACTTGAGCCTAACCTTAACCCTAACCCCAACACCTAGTCTAGCTAATTGAGCAACCTAGCCACATAGCTAGAATTCGTAACATATCATACATTTAGCAAATTCGTGACATATTGTACGTTTTACATATTGTATGTTTAGCAATTTCCTAAGCTATAATACAACTTGTAACAACATACTGTATCATGTGAAAAATGGTGATGGACATCTACAAATTAATACATACCATACGAAACTTAACATATCATACTAAGTGGAGTGTCTCAGTTTACGTACTAAATAATATGAAATTGTCACGTCCACTCCCATTCCCCCTCTCCAGCGCTCGACGTCGCCGGTCTGCTAACCACTGGTCCTGGCAACCCATCCTGACAAACACCTGGCAACCTTCATTACGCACACCTGCGCCTCATTAGGCACACCTGGACTTTGTCACATCCCTGATTACTGCCCCTTTATATAGCACTCCGTTGTTGTCACCAACCAGGCAATATTGTTTATGTTTCCATGTTTAGATGCGTTTCTTGTTTTTTATCGTTCAATGGTCTTCATCATTAAACTCACTAACTGCACTTGCTTCCTGACTCATTGCATCTACGTTACAGAATATTGCCTCCCAGAATAGAAGCAGCAGCCAACCGAGACATCTCCCAGATTCACGGTGAACAGGAAGACCTACTTCGCCAACACCACGATCAGCTGGTGCAACTGGGGACGGCAATGGATGAGGTCCTCTGCATTCTTCAATGTCTAGATCTTCCCCAAGGGGCGTCACTCCCAACGAACGGAGGATCCTCTACCATGAGTCGACCCAGCAAGCCAGTACCCCAGCCTATTCAGCAGTCTACCTAGGTCAGCGATGCCCGTTTGTCCCTTTCAGACAAATATGACAACACTCCATCCAAATGCCGTGGCTTCCTCTTCCAGTGCTCCCTCTATTTTGCCCATCAAACGGGAGGCCTCACCTTCAAGTTTGCCATGATTATTTCCCAGTTGACCGGGCGGCGTTGGAATGGGCTACGGCTGTCTGGGAGAGAGGAGAGGAGGAGCTGGGTTTCTATGGGAGATTCATGGCTCTGTTCAGAGTAGTCTTCAATCGTCCACCGGAGGGCAGAGAGGGGCGTGAGCAGGGACTAGGAGACTAGTCAGGATCGAGGCAAAGATGAACGGCACAAAGTACAGAGAGATCCTTGATGAAAACCTGCTCCAGAGCTCTCAGGACCTCTGACTGGGGTGAAGGTTCACCTCCCAACCTGACAATGACCCTAAGTACACAGCCAAGACAATGCAGGAGTGTCTTTGGGACAAGTCTCTGAAAGTCCTTGAGTGGCCCAGCCATAGCTCAGACTTGAACCCGATCGAACATCTCTGGGGAGACCTGAAAGCAATGCTCACCATCCAACCCGACAGAGCTTGAGAGGCTCTGTGGAGAGAAATGGGAGAAACTCTCCAAATGCAGGTGTGCCAATCTAGTAGCATCATACCGAAGAAGACTCGAGGCTGTAATCGCTGCCAAAGGTGCTTCAACAAAGTACTGAGTAAAGTGTCTGAATACTTATGTAACTGTGTTATTTCAGTTTTATTTTAATAAATTAGCAAAAATGTATAAAAAACTGTTTTTGCTTTGTCGTTATGGGTTATTGTGTAGTTTTATGAGAAAAAAACAACAATTGAATACATTTTAGAAAAAAGGCTGTAAAGTAACAAAATGTGGAAAAAGTCAAGGGGTCTGAATACTTTCCGAATGCACCGTATAACACTCCGTCATTATCACCCACCAGGCAATATTGTTTACGTTTCCATGTTCAGACGCTGTTCTTGTTTTGTATCGTTCAATGTTCTTCGTCATTAAACTCACTAACTACATTTGCTTCATGACTCCCTGCGTCTACGTTACAGAAATGCTCCGAGACCAGGTTGGGTTCCCAGGCTAGAGTTGTACAGCTCTTTATGAAACACTGTATTGAGAACTGTGGACTATCAGACAGCCACTCTCTTAGGGTTGTTAGGACCTGCTTTTAATGTTGATTGAGCCTCTTCTTTTTATTTTTTTGACATTTGGGCAATTCTGGACTGCCCTAGTTATTATGGGATCAATCTACTGACCTCACAAAAAGCCTTTTCCGAATCCATTATTAGAATGATCCTGCTCTTCTGGTTAGAACATGATTATGTATCACAGGCTAAGTAATCTGTTATGTAACGCTCAGAATGACCTTTGGTTCTGTTCAAGGCTGAGAAGAGATGTACAATTGTTCTCTCAGCCTCCTCCTTGTATCAGCCTTCCTCTAGTGTGAATCCATCCTTCTACTGCCAGCACCACTCCTTCTCCTCATTTACATACAGTCATACCTTTTTAAGAGCATACTTAACAAGTATCTAGAATATTAACTCTGCTAAAATGCTATTTTTTAGCAATGGAGTTAACCTGTAATCTATGCTCCCAAAGCGAGACATTTATTTCCCAGTTTATAGTCTATGTAGTTGTACTCAGTAAGAGTTTATGACCTGAACATGAGAGAGAAACCCTTTCCACTTTAATGGCCCATTTGTGATGGTGCTAGGCCATAGAAATGCATTAAGAAAATATTACATTAGATGACAATCTTGCAGTCCGACCACAGATTACTCTTATTACTTAACCTCTATCCCAACTCACAAATAATTTCGCCCTCATTTTGTGAAGAGAATATTATGAAAGATAATATTAAGAAACACGTTTGTCTGTACATTTGTATTCGTGCAGCAGAAATTCAAAACGAGTTTCAATGCAACAGAAATTTATTTTCTATTTGCGTGAAGTGTATTTCTAGAAACTCCACACAAAATGCTTGTTGTTGGATGGTTGTAAAGAAATCGTGTTTAGGCCACATCCAAGACATGGCAGGTGCATTGGGAGACAAATGAACCCAGACGCCCAGACTTGCCCAGATGGACACGTGTCTAGGCGGAGAAGCAAAATGTATTAAGGTAACTGCTTTTGCATCCATCCTTTCTTCAACAGGCCCTACTTGGGACATGTTTGAGAAACAAGTCCCGTCAATCAGTGTCAATTAGAGGAGCGTTCAAAGTAAGGCCACATCCTGGGTGTCAGATGCTCTCTCCATACTTGACAGCAGGCTACATAATTACTCTGCACAGCCTCCTGAAGAACCCGGGGTCTATGAGTGTGGACGGCTGCATATGAAAGGGCTGCCTTTTATCCGCCTCTTACATGTAACTATCTACCTCCTGAAGAGAGAGGGTTCCACAGTGTGGAAGAGGAGCGCTCCATTGGAAGCCTCTTGTTTCATGTCCAGCCTAAGTCCCTTTCAGTTATGCACACAGCAGTCATGCGATGCCATCATACCTGCGGTGATCTTCAAAACCAGCTTGTCTCTAGCAGCTCTCATTTTGCCCAATCTCTCTGTGTTGGGGGATACACACACCGTCAATACGCTCTTCCTTTATTGATTGCATGAAGAGTGAGTCTATGTGCACTCATACTGGGCTGCTCCACCTCCAGTGTCTTTTAAGAGGTGTAAGGATGGCTTTCTAACAACTGAGCCCAAATCAGCCTCTGGGATGGGGGAGTATAATCACATTTGACTGGCTGTGTGGATTGTAGCATGCTTCAGATCATTCCCAACGTGGCGCTTTAATTGTGCTCTGTATGTGATGCGGAATTTGCATACCATCCGCGTTGGCATCAGTAATAGAATAAATTAGCACAATTTCAGACAGAATCCTACTGACAGAGAGACTCAATGTTTTCCTCTTCCATTTCTCATTATAGTAATTAAGAAATATTCATACATACATATTCATCCAATATTCATTCATTTTCTTTTGTATAAAAAATGAAAAACTAGACTACAGTATCTGTGAATTTTGGTATTAGAGAAATGTACATTTGTTCAGTATAATTCTGTGATTAACGTTTCAATATTCAGCGCATTATTTTTCCATAGCCGATATTGGAAGAATAAACGATATTGCTCTTCAACAGAATTTCGCTGAAAGAGTATTTCATGATTTCCTTCATTGACATATTACTTTAATCTGTTTATGTATTTGAAGCCAGGAAACAAAACAAAGCTCGAAGGTACCCCAAGGAGCTTGTAATTGTGTGGGATGAGCACATCTGGGTTAATTCTCTCTGGGTTGTCTGCATGGTGACTGAAATATAGGCGAGTAGGCAGACTATTGCAGTTGAAAAACATGGCCTTGCATCACCTCTCCCTATTCATAGCGTTTCCAACTAAATTATTCATATTTTTGTGAATTTTATTTTGTGAAAGTGCATGTGTTTTAAATGTTTCATGTGAATTCTAGCTGAAAATATGAGATGTTTATTTGTTTTTCTGTATATCATTTTGGAGTGTGGGGACAGGTCTCTGTGGTCCCTGGAACAGGAAATGGTTGGTAACCAGATTTAGAAAATAACCCTTTCTCCAACAGCCCACCTCTGTCTTTAGCTGTGAGCAGTGGCAGCTCATTGATGATGCGTGACTCATTCATTGCTCATTATCAGCCCACGCTCACTCTGACTCTTCCGACACAAGCTCTCCTGCTTTGGATCTGAGAGGGGGGTTGTAGAGGGCGGGGAAACTGCAACGATGAAGCATAAGCAGCCTCCTGCCTCACTGTGATTGGCCAGTGCGATCCATCTAATCTGTTGTGACTACTCCTCTTTCCCCTCACTCTGGTAATGCTGGCAGCATCCATCCACAGTACACACTGTGCTGTCTCTGTTCCAGAGAGAATATATCAGTTCTGCACAGGGAGGAGAGGATTAACACAACATCAGCTCATCTGCGTACACATTCAGGGAACAAATAAGCACCCAAGGCTTCTTCTCTTTTCTATCCAACTCCAACCATCACAGGACTTGAGACTCTCATCGTTGGAGCATTGTTCATCCAATTCTTACTGTGGTGAGAGGATTTAAAGGAGGACACATTCTTTTGCGTATTGGATTTTGCGATTTGTGTGTGCTGTTTTTGTTCACTTAGTTGAGAATTGTCCAATTGGAACAATGCAATTAATATTAAATAGTTTAAACTAGCTCTAAGCATCCAGTTTTTTCCAGGGTGCCTCTAACTTTTTAGACGGCGCTAGAAGGTTTGCTGCTTGTTCATCTGATTTGTCCAACCTGAGTGTCAGAATGCCATCCAGGGAGTCTTACGAGGTCCAGAAGGGAGAGAAGTCCCTGGTGCAGAAGGCCAAGCAGGAGGCCAACCAGCAGGACATACTGGCAGCTGCTCTGGGGATGAGGATCTCAGGACCCCAGAAACCTCCAGCCACAATCTGGCAGCCTCTCAAACTGTTTGCCTATTCACAGCTCACCTCGCTGGTCCGCAAAGCCACGCTGAAGGACAGCAGCCTGCCGCACAAGTACGAAAAAGTCCACAACTTCAAGGTGAGACAGATCGCCACAGGAACAGTAGTTCTGCAGCACCTCTTCGTGCCATTCCACTCTAAAATATGGCTTATATTTCAGCATGTTGTAGACAGGCAGTGTTTTTTGTAGTATGCTGCTGTGGTGGCAGTTGGCCACCAGAAGGTCTGTTTGGGGGGTTATGGGGCGAGAGAAAGCCTGAGAAAACAGGACTGTTTTTGGATCTGTCCACTGAGTGTTTTTCAAAAGGAAACCTGTTGGGCGGTCTGTAGTCCACTGTTGTTGGTTCGGGCACCAGATGGGGAGATTAGGCGATGGAAAGGGGGGGGGGGGGGGGGGCAGTGGAGGAGTGGTATCCCCATTAGGCTCCAGTCAGCAGACTTAGCCCCTGCTCTGCTCTGACTGTTTGGGTTAGTTAATGAAGTTGGGAGCTGGGGGAGAAACATTCCCTCAAAGGTTCTAGAACTGCTGACACTTACAGGACTCCTGCTTCCCTCTTCCCTTGTTTATTTATTACTCTGCCATGCAGTCCATCCTGAATGCGCCATTAAATCATTTTAAGGGTCTGTCACACATTGAACTGTTTCAAGATCCCTTCACAACAGGAAGCAGTCTGGGCTGACATGGTTAGGGTGTAATAGTTATTGACAGAGCATTAAAATGAATAATCATCCTAAACCTTCTGTACAGCCAAGATATCTCTTTGAAGTTATGATTACAAAATATGATTTTTAAAAATGAACATTGGAGACAAATTTAACCAGATAGGCCAGACATAACAACCAGTGCTAAGTTTTATGGGTTAATTAAATGTTCTGTTTTTTCCAGACACACACACACACACACACACACACACACACACACAAAAACATGTTTTATTGTCAAGTACACCAGATAGGTGCAGTCAAATGTGTTGTTTTACAAGGTCTGCCATAGTAGTACGGCGCCCCTGGAGCAAATTATGCTTAAGCGCCTTGCTCAAGGGCACATCGACAGATTTTTCACCTTGTCGGCTCAGGTATTCCAACCAAATAGAGTAAGGTTTCCTTTCCCTGTAAACCATGAATCCCAAAAGAGATTCTAACCGTCCTGCAAATAGTATAGTCTGATGAACTCCCAGTTCATCAGACTTGATACCATCTTCTCTATTGCATACCGTGGCGGATTGTTTTACTGCTGATCTTCTCATGCTTTCCCTGCTCCCATAGTGAGTTCACACAGTGTATTGTTGATGGCGCTAGTATTCTCACCTCATATCAAAGGGGCCATTATTGCCTTCGTCGTGTAGGAAAACACCTCAGAGGGTGGCAGCACTGCCTCCTGCCCAGAGGTCTGGATCAGACACTCCTGATTGGCTGAGCTGTTGTTATGTTGCCTGGCGGAGTGGGAGCTCCCTTCCCTGCGTGAGAATCCTTTAACCGTTGCCGTAGCACATTTCCATGACAACATGCCCCCTCACACTGGCACAGGGTCAACAGGGCCCACCCATCCTCCCCCGTTCTGCATCACCATCACATCACCACCACCACTATTCAGCCTGGCCACTCATTAATGGTTAGCATGGACTAGACATCCTGTCTGATTTGACTGGGCTCTAAACGCCCCTAATCTACAACACACACACAGAGATAATCCCTTTATTTAACTAGTTTAAGACGCCGGCATTGTGGTTTTCTCCAGGGCAACCTGGGGAAGGTATGGTACCTGTGCAGTACATGACTGCAGCTTCTGACTGCCAGCTTTCTCTCTCTCTCTCTCTCTCTCGCACTCTCTCTCTCTTACTATCCTTCAGGTCCACACGTTCCGGGGACCTCACTGGTGTGAATACTGTGCCAACTTCATGTGGGGGCTGAAGGCTCAGGGAGTCAAGTGTGCAGGTACGTACTGTGCTATACTTAACAGTAGACAGCCACTATACAGCTGCTGCTCCTGGCTGCTCTTTTCTTAACAACACGCTGTTCTCTATTTATGTAATGGACTTTTATGTTCTCACCCCAGTATGTGGGTAACCTGCTTTTTAATGTGAGTGTTTGTAAGTATGTGTCCTATTGCGTCCCTTAATCTAAAATCCCACCATGTGTTGGGAATAGATTAGAGGAGTTGTATAATAGAGTGAAATAAGAACATCAAGCATTTACTCAGTGTGATGTAATCCATACTCCCACTAATGTGAAAGCCATGCTCTAAGAGCAGATTGTGTGTTACTGTACTAATGAATGAGAGGTCAAGTTGATGAGTCTGCTTATAGCTACTATTCCACTGTTCAAATGACAAGCTATAATGAAAATTCCCATATTCTCACGTAATGTTCAAAGCAGTTGTTTTCCACTCAACGTCAGACTAATAGTGTACTTATATGCACTCTATATGCACTCTATATCCTGTCATTGATCAGTCCATTATCATAATGTACAGTGGCGTTCGGACTCAGACTGTCTCTCGCTCTCTCGCCCTCTCTCCCTTCTCTCTTCGCTATCTCTCTCTCTCTCTCTCTCTCTCTCTGCTCCAGTTGCAGGGGAAGTGGGGGGTTGAGAATGCCTCTGTGGATTCATGCGGAAATACTCACTTGATGGTCTCTGAATAGATTCACAATGTTCTAACACGTGTACGTCTAGGCCTATTTATCCAATCAGGGCTGATATTACTAGTTGAGTGATTTTGCTGCCTTTTGAACAATAACCAGTAGCTGATGTTTTGGAGCCATTTACAAGATGTACAGTATAGTCATGAGATTCCTTTGTTCCCATTTAATTGTTTTAAAAATGTTTTTTGAATGTATTATAGTGATTTTATATCATTTTTATTATCACAGGATATTAGGTAACAAGCCATTTTATAATGCTAGGATAACATAAAAATGTGGTATAATTGTGGCATCCAATGAATGTCATATGTCAAAAATGGGAGGTCTCTAAAAAGGATGAACTAATTAGCTTGAGAGCAAAAGTTTTAGGATCACACCACCCTTACAAAAAAGAAAACATGTCAAATTTGCAGTTTCACGTGTGAAAAATCGTATTTTCACATGTGAAATCGCACTTTCACATATGAAATACAGTATCTGTTTTCACATGTTGAGCTTAAACTTCCTTCATTTGTGAAACCATATTTTCATATGTATTACATTTAGAGTTCACATGTTAACACCACCTTTTATTAACATGTGAGGAGAATTACATGTTTTCGCCTTACATGTGAATTGCAGTTTCGCATGAAATTTGTGGTTTCACATGTTAACTTTCACGGGGAAATTGGATATGTAGTTTCACATGTGAAAAACAACCACATGTAAAAATCGAATTTGCAGTTTCATATGTGAAAAACTTTCACGTGATTGTTTCACATGTAAGAAAACTCCAATGTTAGTATGCAAATTAAATGTAAACAAACATGTTTAAAACAAAAATGTTGATATCATGGATGGTTATTCCATGCATTCTTAGCGTAATCTATGGATTTAAGAGTGGTTGCATTTCTCCAGCCCCATCCCGCTGCTTTTTACCGAAACTGTGGCGGGGATACACTTTGTTTATGTTTAAATTAAAGATTGCGGCTTAAAACACCTTCAATAGAGTAATAGTGTTATTATATGGTGTAATCCTCTATTAAGTGAGTTACTTTTGCACCATTAATATCAAGCAAAACTTCTGAAGTCGAGAACAACATTCTTCGAATTGCCAACAAAAATAATGATACTGAAAGCAAAACATAAACACCAAAGTATTAATAGCAAAACCAAATATTTCAAGGAAATACTTTTTAAATGCGAGGGTAAAAAAAATTGTATTCAGTGATAATTTAAAAAAAAATATAATAATAATGATAACGCAATTAAATATAACGCCTCCCTCTTTTCTGCAATTTGTTGTTGTTACCCTGGCCTTTGTTTTCGCTGCCTTTTTGAAGTTTTGTCACATTCATTCCAGCGATGTATCACCCTGCATCCCACTTCTAGTTTGCCTCTGAAGCTAAGCAGGGTTGGTTCTGGTTGGTCCTTAGATGGGAGACCAGATGTAGCTGGAAGTGGTGAACATAATCATGTGAAAAATAATGAAATGTGGGGAGAAAACAAGTGAGAAATTCACGTGTCCAAAAACCACGTGAATGGTTTCACATGTACAAAATATCCGAAATTATTAAAAAATCATAATGTTTTTATCATTGTTTTTTGATTAACAGAAGTCCCCCGGTGTTGATAATGAGGTATTAACGTGGACTGATGTGTGTGTTTAATATATTATTGATGTGTCACAGTGAGCCACACATATGTCTGTGGAAGCTGAGCCATGAATAATTTATGCGCTGCCTTAGAAAGCAGATGACAATCGAATGAAAAGCGCCTATTTTTGGAGATTCTCTATAGACTTTTTTTGCCATTCCTTCAGACAAAACCCATGGCGACCAGAATCTAGGACAGTTAAGTCTTATGCGATGTTTGAATTTAGCATTCCAAAAATGTGCTCCCCCTTTCTTTCTGTATGTGTTTTTGGGCAAGCGCCAGGAAGCCAGACCCTGCCAGTGCTTGTTGTGCCACATTTCCTCATCAGAGGACGCCCCCCAGTCTCATACCATCATGCCCATGAAGAAAACAAAGCTCTGGGCTCTGAGCTCTGAGCGCTGGGAAGGAACTCCATTTCCTCCCGCATTAAAAACCAGAGAGCTCGGTCACACAGCCCATTCTCTATTCATCCCCATTCTATGCAACTACGATGGTGCCGGAGGGGAGGGCTGCCGTCTTATCGGCTCTTAACCAACCATGCTATTTTGTTTGTTTTTTCGTGTTGTTCGTAACTTGTTTTGTACATAATGTTGCTGCTACCGTCTCTTATGACCAAAAATCAGAACTGCGAATGCTCACCTCAAACTGGACGAAGAGTTCAATGAGTCGGACGGGAGGGATATAATACAGACACCCGACCAGGCCCAGATCCCCGTTATTCGATGGAGAAGGAAACGCAGATTTTGCGGAAAGAGATCAGGGTGCCTTGCGAGGATCAGGTGACGAGTGGATAATCTGCCATTGCCTTCCGTCCTGCTAGCTAATGTTCAATCGCTGGAAAACAAATGGGACGAGCTGAAAGCACGTATATCCTACCAACGGGACATTCAAAACTGTAATATCTTATGTTTCACCGAGTTGTGGCTGAGCGACGAGATTAAGAACAAACAGCTGGCGGGTTATACACCCCATCGGCAGGACAGAACAGCAGTCTTTGGTAAGACACGGGGCGGGGGCCTATGCATATATGTGAACAACAGCTGGAAGTCTCAATGGTTTTGTTCGCCTGAGGTAGAGTATCTCATGATAAGCTGTAGGCCACACTATCTACCCAGAGAGTCTTCATCTGTATTTTTCGTAGCTGTCTACGTACCACCACAGACAGATACTGGCAATAAAACCCTGCTCAATGAGATGTATTCCGCCATAGGCAAACAGGAAAACGCTCATACAGAGGCAGCGCTCCAAGTGGCCGAGGACTTTAATGCAGGGAAACTTAAATCAGTTTTACCTCATTTCTACCAGCATGTTAAATGTGCAACCAGAGGAAAAACTAATTCTCGACCACCTTTACTCCACACACAGAGACACGTACAAAGCTCTCCCTTGCTCTCCATTTGGCAAATCATAAATCTATCCTCCTGATTCCTGCTTACAAGAAACAATTCAAGCTGCAAGCACCAGTGACTTGGTCTATAAAAAAGTGGTCAGATGAAGCAGATGCTAAACTACAGGACTGTTTTGCTAGCTCAGACTGGAATATGTTCCGGGATTCTTCCGATGGCATTGAGGAGTACACCACATCAGTCACTGACTTTATCAATAAGTGCATCGATGACGTCGTCCACACAGTGACTGTACATACAGTACATACCCCAACCAGAAGCCATGGATTACAGGCAACATTCGCACTGAGCTAAATCGGAGAGCTGCCGCTTTCAAGGAGCGGGACTCTAACCCGGAAGCATATAAGAAATCCCATCAAACAGGCAAAACATCAATACAGGACTAAGATTGAGTCACACCGGCTCTGACGCTCGTCAGATGTGGCAGGGCTTGCAAACTATTACAGACTACAAAGGGAAGCACAGCCGAGAGCTGCCCAGTGACACGAGCCTGCCTACCAGACGAGCTAAATTACTTCTATGCTTGCTTCGAGGCAAGTAAGACTGAAACATGCATGAGAGCATCAGCTGTTCCCGGACGACTATACGATCACACTCTCCGCAGCCGATGTGAGTAAGACCTTCAAACAGGTCAACATTCACAAGGCCGCAGGACTAGACGGATTACCAAGAAGTGTACTCTGAGCATGCGCTGACCAACTGGCAAGTGTCTTGACTGACAGTTTCAACCTCTCCCTGTCTGTCTGAGTCTGTAATACCAACATGTTTCAAGCAGACCACCATAGTTCTTGTGCCCAAGAATACTAAGGTAACCTTCCTAAATGACTACCGACCTGTAGCACTCACGTCTGTAGCCATGAAATGCTTTGAAAGGCTGGTCATGGCTCACATCAACATCATTATCCCATAAACCCTAGACCTACTCTAATTTGCGTACCGCACCAATAGATCCACAGATGATGCAATCTCTATTGCACTCCACACTGCCCTTTCCCACATGGACAAAAGGAACACCTGTGTGAGAATGCTATTCATTGACTACAGCTCCGTGTTCAACACCATAGTGCTATCAAAGCTCAACACTAAGCTAAGGACCGTAGGACTAAACACCTCTCTCTCCAACTAGATCCTAGACTTCCTGACGGGCTGTCCCGAGGTGGTAAGGGTGGGTAACAACACATCCGCCACGCTGATCCTCAACATGAGGGCCCCTCAGGGGTGCTTACTCAGCTCCCTCCTGTACTCCCTGTTCACTCATGACTGCACGGCCAGGCACGACTCCAACACCATCATTACGTTTTCTGATGACACAACAGTGGTAGGCTTGATCACCGACAACGATGAGACAGCCTATAGGGAGGAGGTCAGAGACCTGGCCGTGTGGTGCAAGGACAACAATCTCTCCCTCAACATGATCAAGACAAAGGAGATGATTGTGGACTACAGGAAAAGGAGGACCAAGCACACCCCCATTCTCACCAATGGGGCTGTAGTGAAGCAGGTTGAGAGCTTGGCGTCTACATCACCAACAAACTAACATGGTCCAATCACACAAAGACAGTCGTGAAGAGGGCACGACAAAACCTATTCCCCCTCAGGAGACTGAAAAGATTTGGCATGGGTCCTCAGATCCTCAAAAGGTTTTACAGCTGCACCATCGAGAACATCCTGACGGGCTGCATTACTACCTGGTACGGCAACTGCTCGGCCTCTGACCGCAAGGCACTACAGAGGTTAGTGTGTACGGCCCAGTACATCACCGGGGCCAAGCTTCCTGCCATCCAGGACCTCTATACCAGGCGGTGTCAGAGGAAGGCCCTTAAAATTGTCAAAGACTCCAGCCACCCTAGCCATAGACTGTTCTCTCTGCTACCTCATGGCAAGCTGTACCGGAAGCACCAAGTCTAGGTCCAAGAGGCTCCTAAATAGCTTCTACCCCCAAGCCCATTAGATTCCTGAACAGGTAATCAAATGGTTACCCAGACTATTTGCATTGCCCCCCCGCCCCCAGAACCCTGCTGCTACTCTCAGTTATTATTTATGCATAGTCACTTTAATAACTCTACATACATGTACATATTATCTTATTTACCTCGACACCGGTGCCCCCACACATTGACATTGAATCTGTACCGGTACCCCCTGTATATAGCCTCGCTGTTGTTATTTACTGCTGCTCTTACTTTTTTTTAAACATTTATTTTAGGTATTTTCTTAAAACTGCATTGTTGGTTAAGGGCTTGTAAGTTAGCATTTCACTGTAAGGTGAAATGCTAACATCTGTTGTATTCAACACCTGTTGTATTCGGCACATGTGACACATACAATTTGATTTGATGATGGAGAACTACATATAATATTATATATGCTGCTGCCATTAGAGATGGTGTATCATGCTGCTGCCATTAGAGATGGTGTATTATGCTGCTGCCATTAGAGATGGTGTATCTTGCTGCTGCCATTAGAGATGGTGTATCATGCTGCTGCCATTAGAGATGGTGTATCATGCTGCTGCCATTAGAGATGGTGTATCATGCTGCTGCCATTAGAGATGGTGTATCATGCTGCTGCCATTAGAGATGGTGTATAATGCTGCTGCCATTAGAGATGGTGTATTATGCTGCTGCCATTAGAGATGGTGTATTATGCTGCTACCATTAGAGATGGTGTATCATGCTGCTGCCATTAGAGATGGTGTATCATGCTGCTGCCATTAGAGATGGTGTATTATGCTGCTGCCATTAGAGATGGTGTATCATGCCATGCTGCTGCCATTAGAGATGGTGTAGCATGCTGCTGACATTAGAGATGGTGTATTATGCTGCTGCCATTAGAGATGGTGTATTATGCTGCTGCCATTAGAGATGGTGTATTATGCTGCTACCATTAGAGATGGTGTATTATGCTGCTGCCATTAGAGATGGTGTATTATGCTGCTGCCATTAGAGATGGTGTATTATGCTGCTGCCGTTAGAGATGGTATATCATGCTGCTGCCATTAGAGATGGTGTATTATGCTGCTGCCATTAGAGATGGTGTATTATGCTGCTGCCATTAGAGATGGTGTATTATGCTGCTGCCGTTAGAGATGGTGTATTATGCTGCTGCCATTAGAGATGGTGTATTATGCTGCTACCATTAGAGATGGTATATCATGCTGCTGCCATTAGAGATGGTGTATTATGCTGCTACCATTAGAGATGGTATATCATGCTGCTGCCATTAGAGATGGTGTATCTTGCTGCTGCCATTAGAGATGGTGTATCATGCTGCTGCCATTAGAGATGGTGTATTATGCTGCTGCCATTAGAGATGGTGTATTATGCTGCTGCCATTAGAGATGGTGTATTATGCTGCTGCCATTAGAGATGGTGTATTATGCTGCTGCCATTAGAGATGGTGTATTATGCTGCTACCATTAGAGATGGTATATCATGCTGCTGCCATTAGAGATGGTGTATTATGCTGCTGCCATTAGAGATGGTGTATTATGCTGCTGCCGTTAGAGATGGTGTATTATGCTGTGGCATTAGAGATGGTGAGATAGAGAACCATTGGGGATCCCAGGCACGGTAAAGGTTAAACTACATGATAATGTGTTGATTGGCTACCAGCGGGACTGGACCCTTACCTCTTTCCCCACCTCCAGTGTCAAACCCTTTTAGCCATATCAGAGCAGAGCTTATCCTCACTGGAGTGTCTTCTCCTCGCCATGGCAACAGAGCTGACAGTGCAGTAAAGCAGTGTCTTTCTGCAGGCTCCTAGGCTCCCTTGGGGCTCTCCCACCACATCATTGTGTGTGTGTGCGTGCGTGCTCACATGCACAACACCAGTTCAGCAGACCTGTGCCTGGTGAGAGGCTGCCCTCTATTACACTGCCTGTCTCATACCCTTAAGAGAATCATCTCTTAAACGTAATTACATTTCTGCATCAATGCACATGAATAAAGCCTGGTGAAATTTCTCTGAGGGTCCATATTAATCAAAATATGTATAGTTATACCAGTAGATCATAGTCTTTTTGTGATTTTTTAATTATTGATATTTGAGGAGCAAAATGTATGACATATTTCCTCTGAATCTAGGTCTGATGTTGCCCGCCGCGGCTGAATTTCTGCCTGCACGGCCATTGTGTGCGAGCCCAGATTCTGGAGGAGAATGGAGCATGCATGCTTGACTCTCCCTCCTCCAGGCCACGTTGTTTTCAGTGGCCTCTAATTCCTTCTAAGAGCCTCTGTTACAAAGCGGAGCAGGAGTTACTCTGCGTCTGTTCTCTGTAGGCTGCTGTGCTGTGCTCAGTGTGCTGTGCTCCCTACAAGCTGATATCTGCTCTGATTCTGAGGCAGGCAGTTGCACCTCAGGCCCCAATCACTAGTACTGAAGACCAAAGCAGCGTGAGATGCTCATTAAAACTACATATTCACTGCTTAGAAGAGCATAAATGAGGAACATGTTGAGCTACAAATTATTTTTGTGTGTAAAAATGACAAAACAAACCAAGCTACATAGGAAAATCAAGAATACATTTGGTAGCTAGCTATAAGATCAAACTTTGTGGAATTTGTTATGAATTCTTTTTATGCATGAATGGCACACTGTCTGAATGAGGGATTGTTTGTGGACCTGTGTTCCACTCCGGTGCTCAAGGTGACTCCAATAACACCCCTGGCAGCTGACCAGTGAGTGAAGTCAACAGCTAGGACAGAATTCTCCAGTCGTCCAATGACATGCCGACGGCAAATATTCAAGAAGATGTAGGCCTTAGCAAGCAAAAACAAAACAAGCCAGTCAACTAAAATGAAATGAGCAATTTGGGGGATGCAGGCTAATCATTTTGGTACACTTCAATGCTCAATCAGGTCTATTATTTCCCTGGAAGATCGTATCATTGGAAGATATCCCTCTTAGGTTGTCCACTCTGACTCTCCTCTTCCTCTTTTCTTTCAGACTGTGGTTTGAACGTCCACAAGCAGTGCTCCACTATGGTACCCCGCAACTGCGTGCCAGACCTGAAACACGTCAAGAAAGTGTACAGCTGTGAGCTAACAACTCTGGTGAAAGCTCACAACACCAAGCGACCCATGGTAGTGGACATGTGCATACAGGAAATTGAATCAAGAGGTGAGCAGAAGATAGATGGCCATGGCTCTATTAAAATACTTGGCAATTACACCATTCACTCCCTCTTTCCTTTTCAGGAAATGTTATATTTTGAGAATTGTAACGAAATTGTAATGTAATGTGATGGACTTGCACACAAACCCAATTCAGTGTAGGGAGTAGAAGGTGAAGGACTAATGATTGTAACGTTGGTCCCATCCATTAATATGACTTGGAGAGCTGATGGGAGGCCTGGTAATTGTACATGTGTAATGGAGAATAGTTTACTGTGTTGCTGCTGCTGCCTCAGTTGAATCACTCAACGATGTAAAACCCTCATTTCTACCTCATTGTCTAGCCCGGTAATCTACGTCTGTAACTAATGCTATGTTTGATTTATGTCTTTATTATTTTGTCCAATGGTGCGGAAAACTATTTGCATCTGCCCATGTTATTCCCTGTGTGCTATTGTAGACATTCTTAATTTCATGCATGTTGAAGAGCTGTTAATGACATTCTCTATGTTGCCCAAGGTGACCGCTGAAGGTGAATTTGCCTCTATTTATTTTGCTCTTGGATGCCTACTTCAGTCCTATGTTATGTTATGTAAATGCAGAATTGTTCATTAATCCCTCTCTATCCCTCTGTCATAGGTCTGAAGTCTGAAGGGCTCTACAGAATGTCTGGATTCAGCGATTCAGTCGAAGATGTCAAGTCGGCATTTGACAGAGGTGTGTCTTCTTTTGACACCCCTATCCTTCTGTTCGGGTGTTAACAAACCCCTCGGGTGCCTCTCACAGTAGCGTGCTTGTCAGCTCTTAGCGCCTCCATGTGTGCTCAATGTGATGGTTTACATTGAACTAATCTTTGAGTTAAATGTTGGCAATGCGATGTGTTTGCATATTTGTGATTAATGGGAAAGTGACACATTTGTGGAGGGATTCATCTCCATCTGGAGAGCATGGCTCGTCCTGACACGGTCCACTCACAGGATTTACAGATAGGGCCATGGGCCAGCTCTGGGGATGGCAAATTATTGGACTAGTTCAAAGGCCGTTATTGGACTAGTCCAAAGGCTGTAGCTGACCGAAATGTAATTCACCGTAGTATTAAACCTCCAACTTCATTTATCTACTCCAGTTAAAGAGGTAGTTAGCCTGCCTCGTTCTCTGCCCAGTGCAGAGTGAGTTTAGAAATGGATTGAGGGCAACCCTGGAGCTATGGGCTGAACCTTAGCTAGACCAGTGTATGGGAGATCACCTATGACAAGAGTGTCATTCCAGCTCACAACACTGTGATATGTAGACCCTCAGAATTAGGCCATGGCCTGCTCTTGATACTGTGTCGGACTCAGGAACAGTCGGAGGAAAGCAGGCCAGGCGCGTCAAAGCAGAGGACCAGCCTAGATTTCATCCCCCACGGTGACACAATCCCTTTAGTTCTCACCTTACACTACACCACAAGCACACCATGCTGATTGAACTCAATTTCCTTGAGTTCAATCAGCAAGACGAATGTAATGCAATGTCTTATGCACATCCAGACAGTTCTTCCCTCTTTTCTAACAAATGTGTTATATCTCTTCACAGATGGTGAGAAGACAGACATCTCTGCAAACGCTTATGAAGATATCAACATCATCACGGGAGCACTTAAACTGTACCTCAGGGATTTACCCATTCCTGTCATCTCATACGATGCCTACCCCAGGTTCATTGAGGTTGCAAGTGAGTTCAACAAAAGCAGCTTTTTCCTCTTCTCTGCTGGTTAAAACCATGTATAATTGTTTCAGTCACGCACCAGCACCACGGAAAATGTACCATGCAAGAAGAACTACCATTGGTGTGCCTTTTCATATATGTGGTTGAATTATGTAAATCCCTCAACATTAAAGCCATGATGCATTATGGAAGCATTCAGTGAAAATGTATTCAGGTCTTCCTTTTTGCTCTGTGAGTGTTCAGAAATGATTCTGCAAAATAGGTCATGATGTTTTTGAGTTTTCATTGTTGTGTTTACTGAATTTCCACTATTTATGTATCGTTATTAACAATACTGGGCATTCAGTGGAGAATGTAATGCACTTTCATGCAGCCCACATAAAATGAGCATCAGATGCTTCTCTCCCTTTGAAGTTCTTATGGTTCTGTTTTAGAAAATGACTTGTGTGGTAATCAGTTATATTGACTTGAGTGCACTCTGATGTGAAGGGGAAAAACCTTGTTCCATGTCATTTCGCCAAGCCATGACACCCACCATCTCAGATTATTCTGAAATTCTTTCTGTAGTTAGAAACAGGTAAGATTCACATTCCTGAAACATTATTTTGTTGAAATGAAGTGTTATCTCAGATAAATTAAGCTAATTGATTGCACCCAAATTGTCAATTTTAATTTATACGATTCAGATAATATTCAATAAATATAGTACCCAACATCCGATTTGGACCAAAGTTCTTCCTAAGACACAATGAATCCAAAATAATAGTCAAAAGCCACCCACTGACGCCCACACCCCATGCCAACCCCACCCCAACAACCAGTATACAGTATCAGTTCTCTATGTTTGTCAAGTAGTATAACGCCACGGCTTGGAGTATTGCTTCTCCATACTATGAAATGTATTCTCTGTGAATCTGGTGTTTTTTTTCATTATTCAGAGAAATTAGTAATTGAATTCACTTGCATTATTTACCAAAAAGTAGTGTGAAAATACCAGGTTTTGACCACTAGATGCCCCTGTACCTGCTATACAACCACACTCTTTTATCCAAATACTGGTCTCATTTGTTTTATTCAATAGTTCACAACATTGCCTTTGCAACTTTGGGTAGAAAACCAATATCAAATCAAATCAAATGTATTTATATAGCCCTTCGTACATCAGCTGATATCTCAAAGTGCTGTACAGAAACCCAGCCTAAAACCCCAAACAGCAAGCAATGCAGGTGTAGAAGCACGGTGGCTAGGAACAACTCCCTAGAAAGGCCAAAACCTAGGAAGAAACCTAGAGAGGAACCAGGCTATGTGGGGTGGCCAGTCCTCTTCTGGCTGTGCCGGGTGGAGATTATAACAGAACATGGCCAAGATGTTCAAATGTTCATAAATGACCAGCATGGTCAAATAATAATAAGGCAGAACAGTTGAAACTGGAGCAGCAGCACGGCCAGGTGGACTGGGGACAGCAAGGAGTCGATCATGTCAGGTAGTCCTGAGGCATGGTCCTAGGGCTCAGGTCCTCCGAGAGAGAGAAAGAGAGAAAGAGAGAATTAGAGAGAGCACACTTAAATTCACACAGGTCACCGAATAGGACAGGAGAAGTACTCCAGATATAACAAACTGACCCTAGCCCCCCGACACATAAACTACTGCAGCATAAATACTGGAGGCTGAGACAGGAGGGGTCAATAGATTTGCCTCATGATTAAAATAAATTGTGTGGTCATCCTCACAATTCAAGCCAGTCCTCCATGAAAGCAAATTAGTTTCTTCTTATTTTACACTTTAACCTGTGTCCAGGAAATGTCCCCTTCAAAAAAGGGATTAGTTACTGTTAGACCATTCCTGGTGAACAAGCAAACCATTAGGCTACAGCAGTTCCAATGGTTTCAATTTTAAGGTCTCTAAAGGTCTTCAATGGTAAAAGGCCCAAACACACACTGTATAGTGTTTTGCAATTGTAATGGAATTGGGTTGCGTTGGGTTTAATGGTTTATGTCACTAATCACAATACATATAGAGCCACAGCTTCAGCTATAAATTAAAATGGCCAATTTGGGTGCAATCAATTAGCTTAATTTCTCAGAGATCAAATTATATTTCAACAAAATAATATTTCAGGAATGCTTATCTTATCTGTTTCTAACTACAGAAACAATTTCAGAACAATCTGAGATGGTGAGTTTCAAAATCGTCTTTCTTGTGCTTTTTTGAGGTGGAACAAACCCACATGATAGTAAATAATTTCAGTGAGACCCATTGATCACGGATATTTCTATGGGAGGTTTTGAGAGTGTCTTGTGAGAGTCTGTAGACAGAGAGACTGCTCTGCTTTCACCCCGTGCTTCTGTTTGCTTCTCAGAGCTGGAAGACCCAGAGAAGCAGCAAGAGGCCTTCCGTGAGGCTCTGGAACTTCTGCCTGCAGCACACAGTGAAACCCTGAGGTACCTCATGGTCCATTTAAAGAGGTGAGTTATTGACACCCTCTAGCTTCTCTACAAAACATTGTGTTACCCTGGTGATTTGTAAGAGCATGCTTGTTTATCTGAGACATATGGTTATAATTGAATGCTCAGATTGTTAATTGCCTCTCCTTGATGTGCCTCTTCTACAGGGTAACGTTGAATGAGAAGGACAACCTGATGAATGCAGAGAACCTGGGCATTGTTTTCGGGCCCACCCTCCTGCGTGCCCCAAACCTGGATGCCATGACGGCACTCAACGACATCCGTTACCAACGGCAGGTGGTGGAGTTCCTCATAAAAAATGAAGACATCCTCTTCTGAAAACATACATCCATTCTGCTAAGATATGGAAGGAAAGAGACACTTTTTTTTGTAAAACGGCTTGATGCTGCCTAATCACTTTTTTTGTGCAAGGACTTGAATAATAAGGAATCTTTGTATTAAATTTGTTATATATCCATTTCCACTTCTAGTGGATTAGTGCTGAACCACACTTTTTCTTCCCCTGTAACGGGTGTGGATGATGATGTACCTTAAACTTGCATGTCTGTCTCCCCATTTTTGTCGGGGCTTGTGTAGAACACTGATGGACCAGACTTGGCCACGTCTTTATTTTGTATAGCTTTGTAGAAGTAACCCAGCATGTGGTAAAGATTGTGAAACATTGTTACTCTGCTATTATTTGTCCTGTAGATTTACAGTACCTCCCGCCCGGTTGCCTATTAGGCAATTATTTTTGTGAAACATTGTATACCTGGATGTGAAATAGACTACTGTATCTTCTCTGAACCTTTGTAATGATCTTTGACTGATCCTGTCTTTTTTGCCTTTTCAGCTGTTTTATATGCAAGTCTTCTTTAGGGGAAATTCAAAGCCTCTTTCAATCAGAAAACAAGTAATCAGTGTACTTTTAAAACTTTATTGCATTCAAACTACTACATTTGTGCAGTTAATGTTTTTTTATTGTAATATTTGTTTACTTAATTTGCTCATGTACATTTTAATTTATTAAACCTTGGTTTCTGAAAATGCAATGCACTGGTATGGCCTGAGTCATCGCAATTGTTCCAGTAACAATGAAGCTGTTGAATAAGCATTTATTGCAGTGCATGTTAATTTTAGAATATGGTAAAATATGTCCAGACACCAGACATTGAAGTACATGGCATGCTACATTTGCGTGCACTTGCAAAATGACCTTGATAAAGGGGGCTGTTCCTCTCAATCTGCATATTGAAATGAACAGGCAGTGCTATAGACGGCCCAGGGCCCACATGACCGTGTGCAGCGTCCCCGCAAACTATGTGTCAATCACAATGATTCGCTCTGAGATTAAATCAAAACCCACAATACCTTTAGGCACGGCCTTCTCTCCATCCAGATTTTTAATTGCTGGATACATATGCAAACATTGTCACTTGGGGTTTATGCATTTTTAGGTTTAATTAACCCACAAGCAATTTCTTTCCACACATTTTCCAAAAGCCAGTGATGTCTTATCTTCCTTACTCGCGGCTCATTATAAGATCAAAGTGTACCCTTGCATTTGTGCTGCCAGTGAACTAAAGCTGTTGTTATTTTGGTTCATGTGTTTTTCCTGATTGATTCTACTATAAAATAGGATCAATGAGTTAGCCAGCTAACTTTAATAAGCAACCATAAAAAACGTTTGATTTTCTGATTCAGTAAGAAGGCTAAACAGTCAGGTCCATAATTATTGGCACCCTTGATAAAGATGAGCAAAAATGACTGTATAAAATAATCCAAATACTGAGCTATATTGTTTGCAAAAAAAACTACATGAAATTAGAGCTCTTTGACCATGCTGGTGGGTTTGGCGTTCAAAAATAGAAGCATATGAAGAAAAGTATCTCATACCTACAGTAAAATATGGTGTTGGTGTCTTTGATGTTAACGTCAACTTTACCAAGTAACAGGACATTTTTTGCCAAAAACCTGAGTGCCTCTGCCAGGAGGCTGACACTTGGCCGCAAGTGGATCTTCCAGCAAGACAATAACCCCAAGCACTAATCAAAATCCACAAATAAATGGTTCATTGACCACAAAATCAACATTTTACAATGGCCATCTCAGTCTCTGGACTTGAACCCCATTGAAAACCTGTGGTTTGAATTGATGAGGGCCGTCCATAAGCACAGATGAAGGACATCAAGGATCTGGAAAGATTGTGTATAGAGCAATGTTCTAAGATCCCTTACAATATGTTCTCCAATCTCATAAAGCATTTTAGAAAAAGGCTCAGTGTCGTTATCCTCGCAAGGGAAGGGTACTATTGAAAGTATAGTATTGAAAACAGGGGTGCCAATATTTTTGACACCTATCTCTTTTAGCACATTATTTATTACTTGTTAAACAAATGTTCTTTCACTGAGCAATTGTATCAGTATAAAATAATATAATTTCCCAAACAATTTTTGCATTCAATATTCCTCACTATTTATATTATTTATTTTATAAAATAATTTTTGCTCATCTTTATCAAGGGTGCCAATAATTATGGACCTGACTATATATGTGTTTTGGTTGTTGAGTCAATTAGAGCATGTCCATTTTAAGCTTAACTTTCTTTAAAAGTAAAAGTTCATTCAAAAAATATTTAGGCAAGTTAGCTGGCTAATTTCTTGATCCTGCTTTGTAGTATACCCCTTAGGAGATCTCACTGACCATGGTTTCTTGGTGGAGAACCACAGCCATCCTGAATGACAGCATGTGAAATCCCATGATGTGAAATCCCATTAAATGCTCTGCCATTGTTCTCGTAGTGGAAACACTAAGCATTTAGGCTGGATTATTAAAAACGATCAAAACGAACCTGCCCCAAGCTTTTCTGTGTTAATCACCTCATGCTTTTTTAATGCTTTCCCATTTTATACTCAAATCTTTGTGGCTACTGTATTCATATTTCAGTATGATTTATACCTGTTCAGGAACTCTTGACGTCTTTATCGCTGGGGTTTATCATTTACATTAGGTTTGAATTAATGGTGAAATAATGCAGCTCTAGTTTCGGTTGATTGGTCAACAAAATTGTAATTTCTTGTTATTCTATTTAATTTCAGCGTTTTTATTATGCATCTCTATTAGCTGCAGCCAGTAGCCGACCAAACCAAGAAACCCATGTAAATGTTCAGACACACTGCTGTGACAATGTTATGACAGACCTATCTCCATGCAGATCAAATAGAATTTGCTAAATATACCATGGGATGGCTGATTCATATGCACATTAATGAATCTAAATGTTTTAGTGCTTCTGATCCATGAGATAACTGTCTTCTCTCTGTTTATTGGATGAAGCCGTGTGACATTTTGTAGGCTGACCTACATTTCCAACTGCTAAAATATGCTGAAATATTCAGTTCAGCCATGTGAAGTGGAAAATGTATGTAATGCTTGTCCCAGATACGGTAGTCGTATATTGAGTTCTCAATGTGGACATTTACTATATTTTTCTATAGCCTATGTCACTATCATATTGTAGAAATTTGGGGACATTTTTAAATAGCATAGGCTTACATGAAATAAAATTGCATCACCAAATATCCCGTACTATACAGCCATGGCAACCCTTCCCCCATCCATCATACCCATAAAACAAAATGTACATGAAACAATTGACCTACTGTAAAATACCCTTACAACATCAAAGAGCTCTTAGAATAGCTTTAAATTGTAATTCATGTTAAATTATAGAATATATTGATAGTAAATATAATTTATCTTCAGAACATTAAACAATACACATCAAACTAAAATGCTATTTTTGGGGTTAAATATTGTGTCAAAATATCCCAGTAACACACTCCATGGAAAGTGTAATCCACATAATCTGGTAGGGAGCAGAAACAGGCAGCGGGAGATGCTCAATGCACTGCCACGCCGAGCAGATGCTCCACAGACACCACATTGCTATTATTCAGATTACGAGAGCGTTTTAATCACATGTAGAAAATAGACTAAAATAGGTCTGACTGAGAGAAACTCCCGCCGGGCTATATAAGGGCCGACTCCTGCTGAAAGAATGAACTGGTTCTCAACCGCAATGATAGGATGACACAGTCCCACTGCCTGACCACGGTGAGGTTGAATGAGCAGATTCAATGGGTTTCTCCAGGGTCACATGGGTTGGGTCCAGGCAGGAGGTACTTAGAGGTTGTAGGATTCAGGTGGTCTATGATTGGTATGGGGAGGGTGGAGGGGGTAGAGAGACAGATCTCTCTTGATTCAGACATTGACAAAATTGCAATTTGCCACTAAATAAGATGAATGATGCGGCTGGTTGAGTGACTGGCTGATTGAACAGGTGGAGGCTGTAGGGAAATGGATTTGCCTGGTCCCATCATTGCCTTAGTGGGGAGGGGCAGGTGTACAGTGGAGATAGGGTGTTGGGGTGTGATGCTTGGCCATCTGGAAACTCATTGCAGTAGCTAGATGGGATAGATGTTGTGGATATGTTGGTCCAAAATTACCCTCAGAGGGAGACAAAACATATTTATTAGAGATCAAACAGGACAACTTTAGTGACAGTTTGATTACTGTATTTGACATGTAAAATCATTGTGTTTTTCTCAAACTACTCGTATAGGATTCCCAAATAATTATTCTGGAAAGGACATTATAATGTAACACAAGTTAACCAATGGGACCCATATCAAATATCCTGATAGCCTGATTGTCAATATATCACAACAAATGGCATGTTTTGGGAAAGCAGCCATATGCTATTACTGTCTAATAATATGGGAAGTATTGCACTGTAAAATATTTCAGTGCCAGATTAGCCAGCCATGTAGAGCTTATAACATGTGAGGGATGACAAAGAATGTGACCCTCTCAAATGACAGCTATCGGTGGTGGCTCATAACATGTGGTGTCAGCGAACAACAATACTGTTCCCCATTACAGAACATGAAGCAGCAAGTCAGCGTTGACATTATTCTGACCACGTTTTGAAGTAGTACAGAAATCAATGTTGTCACCTTGCTAGCTGCTCACCCTCTATTCGAAGATTCAGGACATTGGATACCTCAGATTTGATGGGAAAATAACACAAAAATGAATCGGCTGGCTTTTGTTTCTCATCTTCTTATCATTCTGGCAGGTAAAGCATATTCTAACCATGCCTGTTGGCATACTGACTGTTCTTCTGTCGACTGTAACATACCTTTGCCAGGATATTTTAGGTGGTAATCTATCCTAAACCAATATTTGAATATCTTACAAATCTAATTCATTGATGGGATATCTACATCAGATAATTTCTCATTGATTCTTGGTCATGCTTTATCCTTTAGTTAACTATAAGATTTCAAATCTTACTTGATGTATATCTTAGCTAAGCTAGTGACTGCTGGATATGCTGGAATAGTTTAAAAGGCATCCCGCATTAGACTCTGATGATTGACAGGGGCATGTGTGCTCTATCTGTGTTTGACTCCACAAGTCGATTGTTTCGTGAAATACACTGTATATTTGTAGCCAATTTTCATAGATTTACCGTTTTGAATGTCTCAAAACGTCTTTCAAGCTCTCGGGGTACGTTCTTGCGCAAAATAGGTTTCATTTCAAGGGCAGGCAGGCAGGAAAATGAAATGGGATACCGCTCCGGCATGGGTCAAATATGTAGCAGAAATAGCGGGTGTCACGTCTGAAACACTATCTGTATTGACAGAGCTCTCATCTCCATCACCTCCAGCATCCCACGATGATAGTATACCACTGGTCTATAACAGTGTATGATTCAAAGTAATTAAGGAAGGAAGGAATGAGGGAAGGAAGGAGGGAAGCCCTTTAATAATAAATATACTATTTGCACTTACATGAACCACTGTCTATCAGTCTTCTGATGCTGTAACCCCCAAACTGTACCATGCGAGCCATACACCAAGCTGTCTCTGTGTTCCTTGCAGGTTCTGCCTGGGGCTCTGATGATGAGACCCGTCTGGTGAAAACCCTGTTCACTGGCTACAACAAGGTGGTGCGTCCTGTCGCTCACTTCAAGGACCCAGTGGTGGTTACAGTTGGCCTGCAGCTCATTCAACTCATCAGTGTGGTAAGAAAGATATCACACCATCCCATATCAATCAATATTTATCATGCAATTCACATCACTGTCAAACACTATGTAGAAACTCAAATCAATTCTCTTTCTCTGCAGGATGAGGTCAACCAGATTGTTAACAGCAATGTTCGACTGAAACAGGTTTGTTTCTGCCATTTCCTGTATCAAACATGGCAATATAAATATGAGATTAAAGTATTTTTCTTTCTGGCTATTTTGTAAGAGAGTAATGATAAGGAAGTTGTAAGTATGGATAATTAATAGCAGGAATTCCAGAATTATTTCTGAAGATACAGTAAACAATCCCTATAAACCGTTGATTTATATACATTTTAAAGAAACTGTAACAAAACATAATCTGGAAAAAGTCCATGTTGAAATGATCAATTTTGTCAATTTCATCTGAATCAGGCTTCATTTCAGGAACTTCAAATAGTCTATCTGAAATGTTCTTTGTATGCTCTTTGTACCTTGTACTGTCATTTTACAGCAATGGAAGGACGTGAACTTGCAATGGAATCCTGAGGATTATGGTGGAATCAAAAAGATAAGAGTGCCCTCCACTGACATTTGGCGCCCTGACCTCGTTCTCTATAACAAGTGAGATTCAGGCCATATTTGCATCAAATATCTTTATTTTTTACCATTCTCTCACTGTGATAAAATGTCACCAGACAGACAGACTGGATGTCATGATGTTTCCCATCTTTCCCTGTGCATAGTGGGTAAGAGCTCACATAGCATCGGGCTAAATCTGGCTTCTATATCACAGGTTCCCCCCACACCATATGCCTGCGTCTGACACACTGCAGTTTCTCCCTGACAACCAGCTCCTATGCTACAGCAACCTGTACCAGTCTCAGCTCTGGTTGGTTGGCCTGTGTGGATGCTGGGATGGCAGGGCCATGCCAAGCCCCAGGCAGGGACGTCCCTCTGTGTTAACATTATCTCCCGTGCTGATGCCCGTGTTTGTGTGTGCCCACAGTGCTGATGGTGACTTTGCCATCGTTCACGAGACCAAAGTGCTGCTGGAGCACACTGGCATGATCACGTGGAACCCCCCTGCCATCTTCAAGAGCTACTGTGAGATCATCGTGCTGCACTTCCCCTTCGACCTGCAGAACTGCAGCATGAAGCTGGGTACCTGGACCTATGATGGCAACTTGGTTGTCGTCAATCCCGTAATAATCATCATCACTATTTTGTTATATTTCTCTAATTGATCCCCTGTGTATCTCCTGTGATACAGCTGTGCATACACATACAGCCCAGTGCCGATTTGACATATTGTTCTAAGTCCCATTACAAAACACCCCACGTCCTAAAACCTTCCAATAAGGTTGTGCCGTTTCTGGTCAGTTGCTTCCTTATTACATTTTGATTACCTGTCTCCACCAGGACAGCGACCGTCCTGACCTGAGTAACTTCATGGAGAGTGGAGAGTGGGTGATGAAGGACTACCGCAGCTGGAAACACTGGGTGTACTATGCCTGCTGCCCAGACACGCCCTACTTGGACATCACCTACCACTTCCTGATGCTGCGGCTGCCCCTCTACTTCATCGTCAACGTCATCATCCCCTGCATGCTCTTCTCATTCCTCACTGGCCTCGTCTTCTATCTGCCCACTGACTCTGGTTGGTGTTGGATCACTTCAATCATTTCAGTTCGAAATCCCTTTTATTTTTCAAGTGGCTGAAGATGAACTGAAATATATGTTGTCATCATAGCCGCGACATTGATCGTTTACGTTGTGGTTGTGAAGTACCTGTATCAGCTGGTACAACTACACGCTTGTCCTCCTAACTGTCTCTTGGCTTCAGAAGTTCCTAGTAGCTACATTAGCTGTACCAGTGATGTGTCTCGGCTAGCATCTGGCCCTGTTCCCAGTGTTGAGGCCTGCCTCATTACCCAGAGACCCTGTGTGCTGCCATGTCTGTGAGCAGGCCTTTCCTTTCATGTATAATACATCTCTGGCTGCCTAACTCGGATAGGGCTGCTGCTACAGTATGATACTGTGGAGGGGCTGAGATGCAAAATGGTTTACTGATTTGACTGAACAGCAAAAACAACACATAGTTCACATTCTACTGTAGAATCTCTGTGAATAAGTTTTGGACACACACCCCAGCAGACTTGTGAAGAATAGCAGGAAATTGGCTTCTGGTTGTAAAGGTGTTCAACTAAAAATAACACATACTAGGAATTATATTGTGTCTGTTTGCTTACCTGAGGTTGTTTGTGTGTAAGCCTATGTGTAAGGAAGGCTACATGGGATGGGACAAATTAAACAACAAATTTATTTGCTCCTGCTTGTAGCTATGGTATAGGCAATATTGTTCAGGCTCCAACTCACAGTTCATTTGTTAAAAGCAGAATTCCTACCTATCTAGTGGAGGACTGAAAGAGAGGTTGGAGGAGCTCAATTGGACCAAGCCTATAAGAGTTGTGACATAGGCTACTCCTCCCTGTGGTCAGAATGAGTTAGTGCCCTAAAGGGTGTGATGCCACTGACAGTCTCTCGCTATCAGTCTCTCTCTGAAGCTGCAGTGTGCAGCGATGCAGAAGATCAATTATCATAATGATCACTTCACTCACTTCACACCCTCTTGTAATTAATCTGAGAGAAGGGGACCAACCAGAGGGGGGATTAGCTCCCCAAGTCCTGAGACCAAATGACAATTTATTGATTTTATTTTTTTCATTTTTCAATTAAATTGTAACGGGTGTCACAGTTGAGTTGCACTGGAGCAATGCTGTGACTGTAGTATTTGCTTTACCCATTCTTACCTCGTTATTAACTGCTCTCAGTGTTCAACAACAGTTAGATGTTATGAAGCTCAGTTGTCTCCCTATGAGCATGTGTTCAGTCTGTCATGAGCCTGGGTTCTCCACTGAACTGTTCAAAGCTGTCTGCGTGCTGTATGAATGACTGATTTAGTATGCGACAATTATAATTGTGAAAATGATAACCTTATGTCACAACGGAACATAGTTTGCATTCATCGCAAGCTCCAATTGTGCCTTTCTTCATAGATGAATGCTTCTGTACGCGCCTGCTTTTGCAGACCTGAGTTTTGTGAACGTGTGTGTCCTCAGGTGAGAAGATGACTCTGAGTATCTCTGTCCTGCTGTCTCTGACTGTGTTCCTGCTGGTCATCGTTGAGCTCATCCCCTCCACATCCAGTGCTGTGCCGCTCATCGGGAAGTACATGCTCTTCACCATGGTTTTCGTCATTGCCTCCATCATCATCACTGTCATCGTCATCAACACCCACCACCGTTCCCCCAGCACTCACACCATGTCCCCCTGGGTTCGCAAGGTGGGAACAGCTGGTACATTTCTAACTATTCGTTTTTTGAAATCTAAAAAAACATATGAAGGGTCTTAGAGTTAAGTTAAATGTCTGCACTCGCTACTGTAAGTCGCTCTGGATCAGAGCGTCTGCTAAATGACTCAAATGTAAATGTTAAGTTTGAATAGCATGGTGCTTTGCTAACAATGACATTTGGGTTCATTTGCAATGTAAATGACATGACACAGCCAAAGGATGACTTGTGCATTCCGATTTGTGAATCTTATGAGTGTGTGAGAGTGTAGAAATTTATCTATTTTTAAGCATACAGTATTCACAAATTGTTCATGAAACAACATGGCAGACACACTGGTATCAAGTCTTCATAATAGTACCAACAAAAAAGTGCCCTCCCCAGTACTGCCATCTAGTGACAGAATATAGATGACTGAAGTTGTTTACTGTATAACTGTATAGTTGACTGTATTTTCTGATTTGACCATGATATTGTTAAATTGAGGAGCCGGATAAGTGTCTGAATTTGGCACATTGTAGGTATTTTACCTGTCCTCAGTATAACTTCTGTTCTTATTTTTTCTTCGCAGATTTTCATTGACACCATTCCCAACCTCATGTTTTTCTCAACAATGAAACGTCCTGCAAAGGAGAAACAGGATAAAAACATCTATGGTGCTGACTTTGACATCTCAGACATCTCAGGCAAGCCCACCCCTACTGCAGTCACCTACCAGTCCCCCATCACCAAGAACCCCGACGTACGCAGTGCTATTGAGGGGGTGAAGTACATCGCTGAGACCATGAAATCTGATGAGGAGTCCAACAGTGTAAGACTCTGGAGTTCATTTCCATCCTTCCCACAGATTTCTCCTTAAAGTGTCCGTTTACGTGTTTCTAATTGCTCTCCTCTTTTCCCAGGCTGCTGAAGAGTGGAAGTTTGTGGCCATGGTGCTGGATCACATTCTGCTGTGTGTGTTCATGGGGGTGTGTATCATTGGCACACTGGGGGTGTTCGCAGGCCGTCTCATTGAGCTGAGCATGACGCCCTAGAGGTCTGCGGTGTGTGTTCATGGGGGTGTGTATCATTGGCACACTGGGGGTGTTCGCAGGCCGTCTCATTGAGCTGAGCATGACGCCCTAGAGGTCTGCGGTGTGTCACGTATAGTGCCAGACATTTTAATTGACCTGACCAGGAAAAACCTCTGGGCCTAAGTGACTCTAAAAGTCAAATATTGCTGTGTGAAGACTTGCTTGCTGCTGTTTTTGACCCTCCTGTTAACAGTATAAACATGAATTATTATTGGGTGGTTTGCAATTTGTCACACCCTGATCTGTTTCACCTGTCTTTGAGATTGTCTCCAGCCCCTCCAGGTGTCGTCCATCTTCCCCATTATCCCCTGTTCTCTGTTTGTCTGTTGCCAGTTTGTTTTCTTTTGTCAAGCTCACCAGCGGTTTTCCTTCTGCTCCTGTCGCTTAATTGTTCCTGTTTCCTAGTTGACCATTCTGTCTGCCCCTGACCCTGCCTGCTGTCCTGTATCTTTGCCCCACCTATCTGGATTACTTACCTCTGCTGGCCCTTGACCTGCCTTTTGCATGCCCCTGTTCTATTAATAAACTGTTGTTACTTCGACTTTGTCTGGGTCTTACCTGAAACATACAATTAGCTCAGATTGCTGGGTGCATGCATGTTTATCCATATTTTCACGAATGTGTGTTAATTTTCGAGCAGTTGATCCACATTCTAATCAAGTTTATTGTAATCAAGGTATTTGTTCTAGTTCCTCAATGCATTTTTTTATATGTTTTCATGAATCTATAATTCAGTATTTAATAAATAAAGTCCATACTTGACCTTGGTAGTCAATTTTCTATATCTGTATACTAAGTTGGATTTTGTGCATACTTTGGATAAAAGAAAAATCCTTATTGACAAGTGAAAGAACAATCCACGCTAGCGAAAATGCAATAGCATCTCAACAGTACTGCTGCATGTGAAACATTGTGGAACGTTGAGGTCTGAATACTACAAAAGACTGAATTTTGACCACGTGATAGGCCCATGTGCAACATTCGGCTAAATCGTTTCCCCCCCGGTCCCTCCATGTAGTCTAATGTGATTGGTGAAGTAGTTTGCTGTCAGAACAAGAAGGAAATTGCGGGGTGTTGTGACATAGAGAGAGAGATACCGGTAAGTTGTCTTGTATTTTTTTACAGTCACTTGTCAACGGGTCTAAATAGCACCCCGTATATTGGCATTTGGCAAACTAGCGTGTCATGTTTTCACCTATTTATAAATAGCGCACGTACTAACTGGCTAGAGTTAGGTGAATTGGCTAGCTAGCTAACGTTAGGTTATTTAGTTAGCCAACCCTCTCGAACTCCATGCCTTGATTATCTGTAGGTACTGGTAGCTAGCTACGTTAGTTATCTTTTTAAAGAATGGCGCTCTATTTTTCATCAAGCTAATAGCGATGCTAGCCATTTTTTATTTATTTTTTTACCATACATACATTAGCTCAGATTGCTGGGTGCATGCATGTTTATCCATGTTTTCACTGACGTATTATAGAACAGTTTATGTATTTAAAAAAACGTGTAAGTGATACGTTGTATCTAGCATTTTATGTTGTGAGAAGGATACATCGCTACAAAGTAGCTACTGTAATAGACTGTTTACGAGTTTATGCTTAACGTTGACGTTACATCTAGAAACCCCGGTAAATGGTGGTTATACCTTTGCTTCAGGACTCAACTTCGTGAGTCTGTTGGGACATTCAGTGGGCTGAAAGGTTCACATATGTAACTATCAGAATGGTTCAAATCGAAATCTAATAAAATGTTGTTTGTCACATGTGCCGAATACAACAGTGTTACGAGCCCTTTTCCAACGATGCAGTTTTAGAGACGCCAAATTGAAATTGTAGTTTGACTGTTCTCCCAAGTATTTTAGATTTTCAGTAACTGGTAGTGGCACCAGCAACACCATCAGCGTGGCCAGGCATGAGAGCTGATATCTGAGGATTTAAACCACCAGCGCCACAATGGAGGTCCCTGCCATCAGTAACAACCTCAACCTTTCAAATGGGGACTTGGATCCCTCGGACACCCCTCCCACCATGTCCATTGACAAGCTCTTCCCAGCACTCCTGGAGTGCTTTGGGATCATCTTGTGTGGCTATATTGCTGGTCGAGCGAACATCATCACATCCACACAGGCCAAAGGATTGGGGAACTTTGTGTCCAAGTTTGCCCTCCCAGCATTGCTCTTTAAGAACATGGTACTCTTGGACTTTGGGAATGTCATCTGGCCATTTTTGTGGAGTATTCTCATCGCCAAGGTGTCTGTGTTTTTCATTGTGTGTGTGATTACACTACTGGTTGCCAGTCCTGACACTCGCTTCAGCAAAGCTGGCCTATTCTCCATCTTTGCTACTCAAAGCAATGACTTTGCTTTGGGATACCCGATTGGTGAGTCTTTCCATCCGTTCAGTTTCAGTCCTTTTAAAATTGATAGTCTCCTGGCAGAACCTCAGAACAAAGGAAATATGTCTTTATGTCATACTTTAAAATCTTGTTGGTTTGTGACAAAAAGTTTGATTCACTCTGCTCTCCTCCCTAAAAGGGAATTTCCTGAACTGTACCTTTCTTCACAGTTGAGGCCTTGTACAAGAACACACACCCAGAGTATCTACAGTACATTTACCTGGTAGCACCAGTGTCCCTCATGCTTCTCAACCCCATTGGGTTTGCCTTCTGTGAGATCCAGAAGTGGAGGGATCAGAGAGACCGGCAGCAGAGCAAACTCCAGATAGTGGGTGTGGTCATCCTGCAGGTTCTGAAGAACCCCATGGTCTTCATGGTTGTTATTGGCATTATCTTCCACTTCATCCTGGATCAGAAGATCCCTGCTTTCATGGAGCAGTTTGTGGACGGCCTGGCCAACTCTTTTGGAGGAGCAGCTCTGTTCTACTTGGGCCTCTCCATGGTGGGCCAGTTGGGGAAGCTCACCAGGTCCACGGTTGTAGCCCTTATCCTGCTCATCACAGCAAAACTGTGAGTGTTTACAGGGATTTATGATGGATTGTTTTGAGTTTAAGAATGTTAAGTTAGATTATTACACATGTAGGCTTCTATTATTTAATATTCATAATAGCCTACAGTTCATACACATTCATACTGCACTTAAAAACACTGTAGACATAGTGTCAGGACATGAGACCACATCTCCTTGTAATTAAGTGTTATGTGTTCTGTGTACTGTTATTGACTCAGAGCTAACTGTGGATTCGTATTGGTCTGCTACACACCAGGCAACCTTGGCACATGACTACCATTTTTGTTTTGTGTAATACAAGCATTCTTGAATACTGGCACCCATCCACGTTTCAGTATTTTTGACCTTGAAACCTTTATTTATTCTCATGCAATCTTGAAGGGGGAATCTGCATTTCAAACGATAACAAAGTGGAAACCCCACGACTGTTTTGGTAAAGGGCTGAGGGCTGTCTAGACTGTCTCAAAATGGGCAGCCTACATAGAACAAGAGAAAATAAACCGTCCTAAATGAAAAGCTGCTCTCTGTGTTTTACTAGCATCGTGATGCCTTGAAGACGTTAAACTGAGGCGACATTATAGGAGGAAGTAAGCCTCAAGTCCATGACAATGGAGTAGGCTAAAGCACAAACAGATCTGGGACCAGGCTACGAGCCAGACCCTTGAAAATATAGTCTCTTCCTTCTTACCTGACGATTCCTTGTGAATGAATCAGGCATTTATCTTGTAACATTTTGCGACCGCAACATTACAATGAAACCTAACGTGTTTGATCTTCCGGAGGTTGGTGATGCCGTTGATCTGTCGAGAGACGGTGGAGCTGCTGGACGCTGACAACACCAGCTCTAGTCTCGAACACTCCAGTCTCTCCAACTATGCCTTCCTCTATGGAGTCTTCCCTAGTGCCCCCAGTGTGGCCATCTATGCTGCTCACTATAACATGGAGCTACAAGTTGTAAGTCATCTACTCTCTCCTATATGGATAGAAGTGTATGTCATATGAAGACATGGACAGTGTCACATTTTTGTGTATTGTTTTCTAACAGGTTACCTCAGGGATGGTAATAAGCACGTTTCTCTCAGCTCCCATTATGTATGTTTCTGCTTGGTTGCTGACAATACCATGGATGGACCCTAAGCCATTGATGAATTCTCTGCAGAATGTCAGCTTTAATGTCAGCATCATCAGCTTAGTTGCACTGGTGAGTGTTCCCCCTGCCTCCCATCATTATCAAAGATCTATCATTGACTGTAATCTTTACTTTTCAACTGGCTTTGTGCTGGTTATTTATTTTATTTCAGGCAGGGTGGTCGGACTTCAGGAAAGTATAACCTACAAGCAGGTGTTGATTGTACTAAAGCTTATTTTCACATTATCCCATTCATATTGTGTTATTTGGGGGCAGTTGGGGGGGACAGTAGTTATCAGGTGATACTGTTAGATGATACTGTCTAGACTAGGCTACGTTGATTCAGTATTGAGAATGGAATCAATGATAATGAAAAGCTTAGAGCAGGAAGTCTATGAACAGTAGGGGGTGGAGATATGACTTGCAACCAGGCAGTTCAAATTCATCAGCAGGATGTCTGTCTGGTGCCAATGATATGATACTTGAGGCTTACTTCCTCCTATAATGTTGCCCCAGTTTAACTTCAAGGCAACACGACACTAGTAAAACACAAAGCCGCTTTTTGTTTAGGACAGTTTATTTTCTCTTGTTCTCTCTAGGCTGCCCATTTCTTGACAGTCTAGACTGGTCATATGACCTTTTTTATAACCTGTGATGTAGTTTCACTGAATGTTACTGCTCTCGAATGCATGTGGTGTTTATTGGGACCTGAGATGATGAAATTGCCATTGCCGTTTACATAAGTATGCTATCCTTTTCTGTATGGTATGTGTAGACAAGCATATCTAATGCTGAGATCTCTTATCTCTTTGTTACAGGCTTGGACAGTTACTGTCATGTTCCTGAGTAAGAAATTTAAGAGACTACCTCACATGTTCACCGTCAACCTGTTCTTGGCACAGGCAAGGCTTGCCTTTTGAATATCTGTTAGTTTTCACAAAAACATCCATCCCATATGCATATTGTATCAGTATGTCCATTGAATAATGTTGTACATATCATATTGTCCATAGTACTAAGCCAAATTAGCAATATCACTGTCTAAATGTCGCTTTAGGATTGCGCGCTGCTGTCTATTGACGTTTTGCCTCTCCGTGCGTCCAGATTCTAGCTTGTGTTAGCATGATCATGTGGAACTTTGTCGTGAGACAAGACCGCTTCATTGGACACGTGTTGACATTCACACTGTTGTACGGCTCACTGTACAGTACTTATGTATGGCCAGGTATGTCTGTCACACACACACACACAACTGTCAACATTTTATAATACCACCCTTTTCTCTTATAGTATGATTTTGTGTTGGTATGTTAACATACTGTGATTTAAAAAAAAATGTGAATGGTGAGGTGTTTAGCAATGATTCTCTCACCATAGAGTCCATGTTGCTTTGTTTTAGGTCTGATAGCACTTTCCCTTGTGTTGATGAAGAGAGGTGGTGAGCTGAAGGTTGCGCCAGGCTTCCTGGTGATTGCAGGCTGGGGGTGAGTCATGAGCTTTCCACTGAATAATTTAATTATTGGAAACCAAGGGACCTTTTTTGTTGAATCTGTTGCTCAAACACAGTTCGTATGTGATGTCAACAGAGTCCCAGCCCTTGTGGCAGCAGTGCTCCTCGTAACTGGGGAGAGGATGCCCGGAACCATCGATTCGGCTTTCTTTTATGGAAGACCGCAGGTGAGACCGACTGGGGAAAGAAGACGGCACCTCTCATAGAACATGACCTCATCATCCTGACCTTCTCTTTGTGTCTTCTGCAGATCATCTGCACCTCCGTTGTGCTGGCCTTCAGCATAGTGCTGGGCGGGTGCTCTTTGGTGGGCCTCCGTCGAGGCACGTGGGACTCAATGTACCATGTCCTGGAGAGAGACTCTATGCTAGGCACAATTGAGGATCTGAGGCTCCCGACTGGCCCAGATACCCAAACTATCCCAGATATCCGTGACATGTTTGAGCCAGCCGGAACTGGAAGCATCAACATAGGTATATGTTAGCTGGATTTATGTCATGTCTATAATACTAGTTATCAAGTATATGATACGGATTACATTTTTTCTTATGGGCTATTGTGTGTAGATTGATGAGGAACATTTTTATTTAATCAATTTTAGAGAGGTTGTAACGTAACAAAATGTGGAAAAATGAAGGTGTCTGAATACTTTCCGAATGCACTGTAAATACAAAAGTATGTGGACACCCCTTCAAATGAGAAGATTCGGCTATTTCATCCACACCCGTTGCTGACAGGTGTATAAAATCGAGCACACACCCATGCGATCTCTATAGACAAACATTGGCAGTAGAATGGCCTTACTGAAGAGCTCGGTGACTTTCAACGTGGCATCGTTATAGGATGCCACCTTTCCAACAAGTCTGTTAGTCAAATTTCTGCCCTGCTAGAGCTGCTCCGGTCAACTGTAAGTGCTGTTATTGTGAAGTGGAAACGTCTAGGAGCAACAACGGCTCAGCTGCGAAGGGGTAGGCCACACAATCTCACAGAACGGGACCGCCGAGTGCTGAAGCGCTTGGCGCATAAAAATTGTCTGTCCTCGGTTGCAACACTCACTACCGAGTTCCAAACTGCCTCTGGAAGTAACGTCAGCACAAGAACTGTTCGTCGGGAGCTTCATGAAATGGGTTTCCGTGGCCAAGCTGCTGCACACAAGTCTACGATCACCATGCGCAATGCCAAGTGTCGGCTGGAGTGATGTAAATCTCGCCACCATTGGACTCTGGATCAGTGGAAATACTTTCTCTGGAGTGATTAATCACGCTTCACCATCTGGCAGTCCGACAGACTAATCTGGTTTGCGGATGCCAGGAGAACACTACAATAGTGCCAGCTTGAAAGTTTGGTGGAGGAATAATGGTCTGGGGCTGTTATTCATGGTTCGGGCAAGGCCCCTTAGTTCCAGTGAAGGGAAATCTTAACGCTACAGCATACAATGACATTCTAGACGATTCTGTGCTTCCAACTTTGTGGCAACAGTTTGGGGATGGCCCTTTCCTGTTTCAGTATGACAATGCTCCCGTGTGCACAAAGCGAGGTCCATACAGAAATTATTTGTTGTGATCGGTGTGGAAGAACTTGACTGGCCTGCACAAAGCCCTGACCTCAACCCCATCGAACACCTTTGGGATGAATTGGAAGAACGATTGCGAGCCAGGCCTAATCGCCCAACAGCAGTGCCTGACCTCACTAATGCTCTAAGTCCCCGCAGCAATGTGGCGGCTTGTGGGGCGGCATGTAGCCTAGTGGTTAGAGCGTTGGGCCAGTAACCGAAAGGTTGCTGGATCGAATCCTCGAGCTGACAAGGTACAAATCTGTCGTTCTGCCCCTGAACAAGGCAGTTACCCGGTAGGCCGTCATTGTGAATAAGAATTTGTTCTTAACTGACTTGCCTAGTTAAATAAAGGTTAAATTATTTAAAAAATGTTCCAACATCTAGTGGAAAGCCTTCTCCGAAGAGTGGAGGCTGTTACAGCTGCAAACGGGGCACCAACTCCATGATTTTGGAATGAGTTGTTTGACTAGCAGGTGTCCACATACTTTGGGTAATGCAGTGTATCAGTCATCACCCTGTGGGTCACTAACAGTGTGTCTGCTCTGTGGTCTCCTTCAGGTCCGTGTGAGACTGGCTGTGAGTCGCCAGGCTGTCTACTGGCCCAGGAGGAGCAGCAGGTGGCTGACAGACAGGTGGCCCGCCATGTGCTCTTATGCCTGCTACTGATCGTCAGCCTACTAGCTGTGAGTGACTAACTCACTATTACAGAATGACGCTGAGACTGTTACTAAACCCTATTATACTGTACTTTACTGACCTCTAATTTTCTTTACTGTAATGTCCTGTCCAATTTTGTGAAACAGAGGTCTTTGATTTGTTTAGATTTGGACTGACAAAATGTCAACTACTTTTTGACGTCCATGGACATCCGGTGTCCGTCTGTGCTCAGTGGTTGAGGACACTGGTTACAGTAAATGGAAAGCGAGGGGCCTCGTGGATGGGTGTCAGTAAGAGCCGGGAGAGGTGACATTAACACAATGAGTCCCACCGCCATGCCGACACGATTTGGACTTCTAAACCCTTTTAAACATTGGGGGTTTGAACTACAGACTTCTTGGTTGTATCATTTGGATTCATCCATTAATCTGTGATTTTAAAAAACAAAATGTAGAGTCCGAATGGTTTCAGATACAAATTTCTTAAAGGCTATTTATGAAAAGCTGAGGCTCACGCACACACACACATATTTTACTCTATAACACTCAAGCTACACAAGAGTTGTCAGAAGGTATGGGGTTCTTCTAGAAGATCATAGAAAATCCAAGGACAGTGTCTGTAATACTGTAATAAGCTCACGTAGTTGCTGTCACAAACTCCAATCTCCACACAGTTGTCACTGACTAGTTTGATATTCATTTCCAACTAAACAAACAAACAATAAATTCATTTTTTATCAGGTTTTTGCTTTGCCGGACCTTTAAATTAACTCTTTTTTTTAACCTTTATTTAACTAGGCAAGTCGGTTAACAAATTCTTATTTCCAATGACGGCCTAACCTGGACAACGCTGGGCCAATTGTGCTCCGCCATATGATACTCCCAATCACGGCCGGTTGTGATACAGCCTGGAATCGAACCAGGGTCTGTAGTAACACCTCTAGCACTGAGATGCAGTGCCTTCGACCGCTGCGCCACTCGGGAGCCCTTTATTGACGTGTTTCTTTAAAACTCATGAATGTAACTGTTTATCATTGTTTTGTGTTCTACTTGTTATCCTGAAAATGAAAAGGTACATACTTAATTTTGAGGCTAAATATAATGCAGATAAATGAAAAGCACCCCCCCCCCCCCCCCACAATTCAGGGGTCTCGGGACTGATAGGGTTAACTGGAGAGAAAAGAAAGGTAGCCAAGGAGAAAGACTGGGTGGGAGAGAGGGAAGGGTTGTTCACTGTTTTCATAATTATCAGCTGAACAGTATGCCAGTGGAAGGGAGGGCAGTACAGGAGCCCCAACTGTGGTTTGTGACTACTATCATTTCCCATTTTAGCTCATTTAATTGCAGTCACTCTGTTACTGATTTTTTTTAATTCTATTTTGGATTTCATAACAGAATGACACGTTTAAATCCCATAAATCCTTAACAAAATTGTTATCAGTAAAAACACTATAATTGGTAGGTTTACCTTTTATTTGTTACTTCAGTGAATTTGCATTATCCTCCCTCATGAGGGAGAGAGATTTGAATATATCTTAAAGATATGTTTTTTTATATATACAAAATGAGAAGACAAGGCAATATTTCACAAAATTAAATGTAAATGTTGGTAAGGGTCTTAAAGGGATAGTTCACCCAAATTCCAAAATGACATATTGGTTTCCTTACCCTGTATGCACTAAGCAGTCTATGGGCAAGCTATGACATCAATCCCTGCATTGGTTTAGTTTCCCTGGCACTGTTTCCACATTCTAACGTTTTAGCATTTGTGGCACAAATCCATTCAAGTCATGGGACTGATATTAGCATTTTTTTGCACATGTTCAGAACATCTATAAGTGACTTTGTTAAGCTTCACAATAATTTGTAGATACTTTCGGGTGATTTGGACATAATGCGTGAAACATGTAATATCGGTACCATGACTTGTATGTGATTAGTGCCACGTGGAAACAGTACCAGAGCAACTTAACCAAAGCATGGATTGCTTTCATACCTTGTCCATAGACTGCTTACAGGTAAGGAAACCAATGTGTAAATTTGGGTAAACTTTCCTGTTAACTTCAACATTGTGTTTTGATGTTTTTCTAATACCTTTTTTAAGGTTTGACCAGAAATCAAAGCCTTCGCTTATTCCTAATTTTAGGATGAATGATTGGAATATGTATATGCCTTCATTTCTCAAAAATATCCTCTTAGCTTTCGTTTTGACACCAAATTTGTGGTGCTCCTATGAACTTCACATGTTGGCGCTCATGGGTCCTTTTACATGGAAATGGCCTTGTGCGACAGAGCCTGTATGTTGAGTTTTTTTACGGCTGTCCGTCCTGTCCTTCAATTTTGGGCAAGTGTGACAATCCCTGTTTCAATCTCTCTCCCCTGTTCTAGAACCTGTCCAGCTGTCTGTGGTGGCTCTTTAGTCGAGTTCCTGGGAGACTTTACTTAGAGCTGCAGTTCTTCTGTGCTGTGGTCAACTATGGACAGGTACCGTACATATAGGTCTCCATAGACACATTGGGATTTGGAGCCACCGTATTTACTCAATGGTGGTGGTGTTTACATATGTGTTTTGCTGTTCTCAGGGCTTCATCTCGTTCGGGCTTTTTGGGCTGGACAAACATTTGATAATACTGCCATTTAAAAAGAAGTAAGAGGCACACTGACATGCATTTCATATGATCGAGTAGTAAGCTGTGTATTGAATAAGAAGCCTTGAGAATACCTTTTTTTTTTGGACCTGTGCCCAGGATATCCTGTCTGTGGCATAGAAGGAAGCCAGAGGAGCAGCCTCAACTGGTTGTATCTGATGACATCATGATGACCTGCACTCAGTTCATCAGATACCACAAAGAGCAGTGTGTCCAGGACATTGTCCAGCAGAAGAGGTGAGGGGTCAACTAACAGGGCTGCTCTGCTCAGGGATTCAATAGACCCTCTGCTTTTACTGTGCACCCGCTGTGTATTTCCTAAAACGGCTCACAGTATATATGAAACCTCCCATATTATGCAGTAATTCACAACTTTGCTTACGATTGGACAGTCTGACACAGTTTGTGTAACTGCATTATACCCATTGATCATCACTAATATGAATACATTTTTTTTGCATGAGTTTTGGTGCATGGGTTGTGTTGAGCACTTCTCTTGCGTTTGTTTCAGTGTGCCATCCTAGCTACAGTTCCTATAGAAAGTATTCACACCCTTTACTTTTCCCACATTTTGTTTTGTTACAGCCTGAATGTAAAATGGATTATATTGAGATTGTTTTTTTTGTCACTGGCCTACACCCAAGACCCCATAATGTCAAGGTGGAATTTTAGTATTACATTTATTTGTTTTATGTCTTGAGTCAATAAGTATTCAACCCCTTTTATGATAAGTTCAGCAGTGAACATCTGCTTAACAAGTTACATAAGTTGCATGGACTAACTCTGTGTGCAATAATAGTGTTTAACATGATTTTTAAATGACTACCTCATCACTGTACCCCATACATACATACATACATACATACATACAATTATTAAGGTCCCTGTCGAGCAGTGAATTTCAAACAGGTTCAACCACAAAGACCAGGAAGGTTTTCCAATGCCCTGCAAAGAAGGGCACCTATTGGTAAATGTTTTTTAAGCATACATTGAATATCCCTTTGAGCATGGTGAACTACAAAGATGCAGGTGTCCTTCCTAACTCAGTTGCCGGAGAGGAAGAAAACCGCTAAGCAATTTTACCATGAGGCCAATGTTGACTTTAAAACAGTTAGTTTAATGGCTTTGACAGAACTGAGGATGGATTAACAACATTGTAGTTACTCCACAATATTAACCTAATTGACAGAGTGAAAAGAAGAAAGCCTGTAGAGAATAAAACATATTCAAAAACATGCATCCTGTTTGCAACAAGGCACTAAAGTAATACTGCAAAAAATGTGGCAAAGCAATTCACTTTTTGTCCTGAATACAAAGTGTTATGTCAAAGTGCAATACAACAGATTGCTTAGTACCATTCTCCATATTTTCAAGCATAGTGGTGGCTGCATCATGTTATGGATTTGCTTGTAATCATTAGGGACTGGATTTTTTTCAGGATAAAAAATAAACTGAATGGCACTAAGCACAGGCAAAATCCTAGAGGAAAAACTGTTTGTCTGCTTTCCACCAGACACTGGGACATGAATTCAGCTTTCAGCAGGAAAATAGCCCAAAACACAAGGCCAAATCTATGCTGGAGTTACTTACAAAGAAGACGGTGAATGTGGCAGAGTTAGTTTTTACTCAAATCTGCTTGAAAATAAATGGCAAGACATGCAAATGGTTGTCTAGGGGGTTTAATACTTATCTAATCAAGATAGTGTTTTGTTTTACAAATTCCACTTTGACATTTTAGTATTTTGTGTCAATCTTGACAGAAAATGACCAAATCAATTTGAATCCCATTTTAATACAACAAAATGTGAAAAGGGTGTGTAAATACTTTCTGAAGGCACTCTATCTGCTCCTTCTCTCTCTCTCTCTCTCTCTCTCATTCCTCTTGGACCTGACAGCTGTGGGGAGTGCCTAACTGGCCCGTTGGTGAATCCTTCCTCTGACACACAGGTGTGGGGAGAGGACAGTGGCGGACACTTTTCTTGGCAGTGAGCTGGTAGAGTGGCTGTTGCAGGTGGGTCTGTCACAGGACCGAGGAGAGGCGCTGCTCTATGGGATCCGGCTGCAGCAGGGTGAGGTGCTCCAGCACATCACCCAGGAGTATGGCTTCAAAGATGGCAACCTGCACTACTGCTTCACAGCATAAGGTGGGCCCTGGTTAGGCCCAGTCTCTGTTTTCCAGAGGCACAAGATGAAAAAGAGATCAGCTATCTACCAGACCTGAATCTAGGTCGCTACCTACATAGCACTAGCAGTATTGGTTGACTTGAAGAGTCTGCTGATTTTTTTTTTATAAAAAAAAAAAAAATGCTTTTATTGTTTTGCACATTGAAATATGCATCATAACAAGCATTGAGCACTTGTTAGTTTTCTTTTAAACTGCCTATTTTTTTTTGTGGGGGTTTTGTATGGTACTGTATGCATAACGAGATTTAAGTTGTCAAAGAGGCAGAGGTAATAATGATCGGCCCAAATTACTGATGTCAAATATCTTGCATTATCGTCTCAAGTTATACAGACCAGCTTGTATCCCCTTGATGACACTCATATACCATAAGGCTCAGATTTGTATTTATTTAGTTTGGATGACAAGAATGGTATTTGTCAGGTATTGAAAATGCAAGTCTGTAATGGGCCTCGAGTGGTGCAGAGTTCCAATGCACTGCATCACAGTGCTAGAGGCGTCACTACAGACCCGGGTTCGATCTCGGGCTCTATCATAACCGGCCGTGATCAGGAGTCCCATAGGGTGGCGCACAATTGGCCCAGCGTTGTCCGGGTTAGGGGAGGGTTTGGCCAGGGGGGCTTTACAAGTAGGCCGTCATTATAAATAATTTGTTCTTACCTGACTTGTCTAGTTAAATAAAAAAATAAAATGCATGTTGCTGTGTATTCTAAATACACTTAATTTGGCCATAATTTATAACTTAAAATAGATATGGCAGCTAGATCTATTTTCATTATATTTGAATAATGTAGACAGAATGGTGTCAAATTTTATGGATGCATAATTTTATTGTTTGAATTCTCTGTCCGTTTGTACATTGTTAGTCACACGCGATATCTCGGACACCATTGGGTGATTTTGACGAAACTTGGATGAATGATGCATCTTGCCATAGAGACCTGGCATTTAAACAATTACACTAATTGGCCCAAAGGGGGCGCTGTGGTAATCAACTGAGAACTTTGAACAAACATATCTCCTGTCCCATAATTTTGTACATGCAGTGCCTTCAGAAAGTATTCAGACCCCTTGATTTTTTTTCCCACATTTTCAGTTACAGCCTTATTCTAAAATGAATTAAATAAAACAATTTCCTCAGCAATCTACACACAGTACCCCATAATGACTAAGTGAAAACAGTTTTTTTTTAAAAATGTTTTAATGTATTAAAATTAAACAGAAACACCTTATTTACATAAGTATTTAGACCCTTTGCTATCAGACTTGAAATTGAGCTCAGATGCATCCTGTTTCCATTGTTCATCCTTGAGATGCTTCTACAACTTGATTGGAGTCCACCTGTGGTAAATTCAATTGATTGGACATGATTTGGAAATACACGCCTGTCTATATAAGGTCCCACAGTTGACAGTGCATGTCAGAGCCAAAACCAAGCCATGAGATTGAAGGAATTGTCCATAGAGCTCCAAGGCAGGATTGTGTCGAGGCACAGATCTGGGGAAGAGTACCAAAAAATGTATGCAGCATTGAAGGTCCCTAAGAACACCTCCATCATTCTTAAATGGAAGAAGTTTGGAACCACAAAGGCACTTCCTAGAGCTGGCCGTCCGGCCAAACTGAGCGATGGGGGAAAAGGGCCTTGGTCAGGGAGGTGACCAAGAACTCGATGGTCACTCTGACAGAGCTCCAGAGTTCCTCTGTGGAGATGGGAGAACCTTCCAGAAGGACAACCGTCTCTGCAGCACTCCAGCAATCAGGCCTTTATGGTAGTGGCCAGACGGAAGTCACTCCTCAGTAAAAGGCACATGACAGACAGCTTGGAGTTTCCCAAAAGGCACCTAAAGGACTCTCAGACCATGAGAAACAAGATTCTCTGGTCTGATGAAACCATGATTGAACTCTTTAGCCTGAATGCCAAGCGTCACGTCTGGAAGAAACCTGCCATCATCCCTACAGTGAAGCATGGTGGTGGCAGCATCACGCTGTGGGGATGTTTTCAGCGGCAGGGACTGGGAGACTAGTCAGGATTGAGGCAAAGATGAACAGAGCAAAGTACAGAGAGATCCTTGATGAAAACCTGCTCCAGGACCACAGACTGGGGTGAAGGTTCACCTTCCAACAGGACAACGACCCTAAGCACACAGCCAAGACAATGCAGGAGTGGCTTCGGGACAAGTCTCTGAATGTCCTTGAGTGGCCCAGCCAGAGCTCCAACTTGAACCAGATCGAACATCTCTGGAGAGACCTGAAAATAGCTGTACTGCAACGCTCCCCATCCAACCTGACAGAGCTTGAGAGGAGAGAAGAATGGGAGAAACTCCCCAAATACAGGTGTGCCAAGCTTGTAGTGTCATACCCAAAAATACTTTAGGCTGTCATTGCTACCATAGGTGCTTCAACAAAGTATTGAGTAAAGCGTATGAATACTTAAATATAATTTACATAAGGTTTTTTTATTTTTAATGAGTTAGCAAACATTTCTAAACAGCTTTTTCTTTGTCGTGGGGTGTTGACTGTAGATTGATTGAGGTGGAAATAACTATTTTGTCAATTTTAGAATAAGGCTGTAACGTAACAAAATTTGGAAAAAGTCAAGGGGTCTGAATACTTTCTGAAGGCACTGTTGTATATGCAGCCCCTCATGAGCAACATGTTTCCCATAAGGACCTAAACTCAGCAAAAAAATAAACGTCCTCTCACTGTCAACTGCGTTTATTTTCAGCAAACTTAACGTGTAAATATTTGTATGGACATAAGATTCAAAAACTGAGACATAAAATGAAAAAGTTCCACAGACATGTGACTAACAGAAATGGAATAATGTGTCCCTGAACAAAGGGGGGGTTAAAATCTAAAGTAACAGTCATTATCTGGTGTGGCCAACAGCTGCATTAAGTACTGCAGTGCATCTCCTCATGGACTGCACAATATTTGCCAGTTCTTGCTGTGAGATGTTACCCCACTCTTCCACCAAGGCACCTGCAAGTTCCAGGACATTTCTGGGGGGGAATGGCCCTAGCCCTCACCCTCTGATCCAACAGGTCCCAGATGTGCTCAATGGGATTGATTGCCTGCAATGACAACATGATGCTGTGACACACTGCCCCAGACCATGACGGACCCTCCACCTCCAAATCGATCCCGCTCCAGAGTACAGGCCTCGATGTAACGCTCATTCCTTCGATGATAAACGCGAATCCGACCATCACTCCTGGTGAGACAAAACCGTGACTCATCAGTGAAGAGCACTTTTTGCCAGTCCTGTCTGGTCCAGCGACGGTGGGTTTGTGCCCGTAGGCAACGTTGTTGCTGGCGATGTCTGGTGAGGACCTGCCTTACAACAGGCCTACAAGCCCTCAGTTCAGCCTATTGCGGACAGTCTGAGCACTGATGGAGCGATTGTGCATTCCTGGTGTAACTCGGGCAGTTGTTGCCATCCTGTACGCGTCTTGCAGGTGTGATGTTCGAATGTAACGATCCTGTGCATGTGTTGTTACACGTGGTCTGCCACCTCGAGGATGATAAGATGTCTGTTCTGTTTCCCTGTAGCGCTGTCTTGGGTGTCTCACAGTACAGACATTGCAATTTCTTGCCCTGGCCACATCTGCAGTCCTCATGCCTCCTTGCAGCATGCCTAAGGCACGTTCGCGCAGATGTGCAGGGACCCTGGGCATCTTTATTTTGGTTTTTTTCAGAGTCAGTAGAAAGGCCTCTTTAGTGTCCTAAGTGTTCATAACTGTGACCTTAATTGCCTACCGTCTGTAAGCTGTTAGTGTCTTAACGACCGTTCCACAGGTGCATGTTCATTAATTGTTTATGGTTCATTGAACAAGCATGGGAAACAGTGTTTAAACCCTTTACAATGAACATCTGTGAAGTTATTTGGATTTTTACGAATTATCTTTGAAAGACCGGGCCTGAAAAAGGGACCTTTATTTTTTTGCTGAGTTTATAAGCTCCGCCCATTCAATATTTTTTTTTTATTTCTGCATCATTCATGGGGGACAACATGTTTACTGATGCCTTGTTAACTTATTTTAATGATTCTAAAAAAATATATATATATATATATAGATTGGGTTTTTTAAATACACAATTATAATTCCCATTTGTTTTAGGTTTGTGGAGAGAGTACAATACCGACTGTGCCAGATGAAATGCAATATTCTTTATTGTTGGAGTCATGTTACTTTTTCCTTAATGGGATTGTGCTTATTACTGTTGCTAATAAGGTAATTGAGCCATGTATTCACCTTGTTTGGCATTATGAATGTTTGAATGTTTTTCATGTCACTTGACTAAAAGAGAATGTACGGTATCATGCACTTTGAAGCTAACTAATGCTGCATGTTCTTCTATGATTCCCAGACTGTTTTTTTAACAAATAAACTGCTGTATTGCACCTCTGGCTTATGCGATTCCTTTTATACTGGGTTAAAACAGAACTGATGGATACATGTTGTGGTAAAGTGCGGGTGTGGCTCTTCCTGCAGGGCCTTTCAGGGTGGAACAGGATGCCTGAAGACAATATGACAATGAAAAGATGTCCTGTCTTTTACTTCAAATAAACCTATACAAATCACTCAGTAAACTGCTCAGTGGTAAAACAAGGCCAAGCTCTTGCCTCCACTACTGTTTCGTATACTAAGTGTATTATTTTGCATAGTGGGACATGCAGGAGTTGGTCTTGAAACAACCATTGGCCATTTTAGATATGAAAGACCGATCTTAATTTTACTGTAAACCAGAGATGACAATTATTGTTTTATGATCATGGCCTTATTTCTATCACAGCATAATGGATGACTCATATTCCATTCACCCAGATAAATGTAACATTGATTGGTTTAGGTTACGACATGACACTCATTTTCCCAATACCCATCATGAGGTTGCTACAACCTAGCTTATGAATGAAAGTTTACAACATAAGTGCACAGGTCGAGACAAAAAATGTGAGTAATCAAGGTGACAATGACCCATTCAATACAGCCTTGCCCACTATTGCCTGCAGCTCGCTGATCTAGGGTTTAATCATTAGTCCAACAGTTGCAAATTAGTTTATATTGGACATACAGTTGAAGTTGGAAGTTTACTATGTATTAGCCAAATACATTGAACTCAGTTTTTCACAATTCCTGACATTTAATCCTAGTAAAAAAATCCCTGTCTTAGGTCAGTTAGGATCACCACGTTATTTTAAGGATGTGAAATGTCAGAATAATAGTAGAGAGAATGATTTATTCCCAGTGGGTCAGAAGTTTACATACACTCAATTAGTATTTGGTAGCATTGCCTTTAAATTGTTTAACTTGGGTCAAACATTTTGGGTAGCCTTCCACAAGCTTCCCACAATAAGTTGGGTGAATTTTGGCCCATTCCTCCTGACAGAGCTGGTGTAACTGAGTCAGGCTTGCTCGCACACACTTTTTTCAGTTCTGCCCACAAATTGTCTATAGGATTGAGGTCAGAGCTTTCTGATGGCCACTCCAATACCTTGACTTTGTTGTCCTTAAGCCATTTGGAAGACCCATTTGCGACCAAGCTTTAACTTCCTGACTGATGTCTTGAGATGTTGCTTCAATATATCCACATAATTTTCCATCCTCACTGTGCACCTGGCCACCTTGGCTAGCGTACACTGCGCCCAGCCCGCCACAGAAGTCGCTGGTGCGCGATGAGACAAGGACACCCCTACCGACCAAGCCCTCCCTAACCCGGGCGACGCTAGGCCAATTGTGCGTCGCCCCACGGACCTCCCGGTCGCGGCCGGTTACGACAGAGCCTGGGCGCGAACCCAGGACTCTGATGGCACAGCTGGCGCTGCAGTACAGCGCCCTTAACCACTGCGCCACCCGGGAGGCCTGCCATCATCTTTTTTTAACTCTCTCATATTCTGCACGATCTTCTTTCCTTTATCCTAAAAATAATACAAATCCAAAATTAAGCCAAATATTCGCTTAAACTTTAAAGAGTTAAGATGTACTGTATAGATTTGGAAAGGTTTTGTACCTTGGTGATATCAATGACGCAGCCACCACCACCACCTGATGTTTGACAAACAGTGGATGTTTGCGATGTGGCTTGCTCTGGAAGCAGGGTATCTTCTTCACAGTGTCATCAGGACCAAAACCTAGAGAGCTTTTCTGCTTCAACTGTTTAATGTCTTTCACAAAGACAAAAGGTTTGAAAACCGACCTGTTGGGTGAGAAAGGATCCTTAACTTACATACATTTGCATAAACTTGAGATGGTACAATAACATGACTAGGTAGGGTGTGTGAGCGGTGGCCAGCTCCATACTGTACCTCTCAGGGTCAGGAGTTCCAGTGATGCTGTGCAACCCCCGGCAGGTTGGGGTCTGTTAGTACGACAGACACCATGCTTCCTGTTGCCATGAAAATCCCCTCCATGTTGATGCCACTCTCCTTGTCCCTTAGGATATCCATCACTGTCTCAGCAGTGTTATGTCCTAAATACTCATATTCATTGTCAATAGTTCGCAAGCTATATGGATTCAAGGCTGTTTCAAATTATCTCCTCAAACTCAATTCTTCTACGCTTGACTCAAATAATGAAACCTAAAGACGTACATAATCTTCATATTTAACCAACTAACCTTTGCTTCTCTCCAGTAGGTTCTGCACTCCGCAGTAACGGCTGCCAGAGGTCTCTATTCTGGCTGTAGTCATGAAAGAGTACGTCTTGGTGAAACTGAACGGGGCCTTCCCATCCCACCAGCCTGGGCTCTTGGCATACTCCCAGGGTGTTCCTTGTCTATCTTGGTTGTTATTGAGTACTGATTGGAGATATTACGATATAAAGGATACAACATATTATCAACAACAAAAAACTCTTATTGCTCAGTCTGCAAGTTTTCAAGTTGAGCAAACTCAAACGCTGATAGATAATAACCTTCCACTCTCTCTGCTGCCCAGTACTTCCCAGACGTCTCAATCATCCAGGCCTCAGTCTTGCCTTAGATGAGGAAGGTATTGTGGTAGGCAAAGCCAGACTGGTTCTCCATGCGGTTTCCTCCATGCAATTTCTCAAATACCGGAGCAATACTTAGTTGTAGAATGACAAACTACAGACAGGCAGTTTGTTTCTTTTGGTTGTGTTTCAGATTATTTTGTGCCCAATATAAATGAATGGTTAATAATGTATTGTGGCATTTTGAAGTCGCTTTTATTCTAAATAAGAATGGAATATGTTTCTAAACACTTCTACATTAATGTGGATGTAACCATGATTACTGATCATCCTGAATGAATCGTGAATGATGATGAGTCAGAAAGTTACAGATGCAGAAATACCATACCCCCCCCCCACCCCCCCACCAAAAAAATGCTAACATCCCCTGTTATTGTTTCATGTGTAACTCTGTTGTTGTTGTTTGTGTTGCACTGCTTTGCTTTATCTTGGTCAGGTCGCAGTTGTAAATGAGAACTTACCTGGTTAAATAAAGGTGAAATAAAAAAATATTGTAATGGTAAAGAGGTTACCGTGTCCTGAGGGTATGATATTCGTCTGTAACTCTCTCACACATCATTATTCACAATTCATTCAGGATTATTCGTAATCATGGCAGAATCCACATAAATGTAGAGGTGTTCAGAAACATATTCTATTTTTATTTTAAAATAAAAGTGACAATACATTATTTACCATTACTTTCTATTGGGAACTAAATAAACTGAAACACAACCAAAACAAACAGCAAATGCATCCAACAAATGTGTTGTCACAAGCTTGATGTAGTTTTTGGGTGCTATGAATATGGGACCAAATACTAAACTTTTGACTACTTTAATACACATGTAAGTCAATTTGCCCCAATACTTTTGGTCCCCTAAAATTGGGGGACTATGCACAAAAAGTGTTGTAATTTCTAAACGGTTCACCCGATATTTAAGAAAATATCCTCAAATTAAATCTGACAGTCTGTCCTTTATCATTGTATAATTTCAAACCCAAAGTGCTGAAGTACAGAGCCAAAACAACAACAAAAATCACTATCCCAATACTTTTGGAGCTCAGGTGGCAGATATCCACATGACAAAATCCATGCCAAGGGCCTCCTCGTCCTCGGCACTCTCTTCCCATACTCTCTGCCCCACACAAACAAACACTTAACCATACACTGGACATTGCTTAACTGACAATATAATTTTTACATGTCCCCCCGTTCGTTTTTACTTTCAGTTCATTTTGTTATTTACCAGAATTCACAAGTGCGCAATTAATGAATGTTGTGAACGCTTCAGTGTTGTTTGGAGTACGTCAGAGGTCACGCACATAGCTGATCCGGAAGAAGATTTTAACCACGTTGTTTTGTTTTTGTCAGCGCGAGCTAGCTAACATTTCGCTTTTAATCCCCTAACTAATTGTTCTTCAGCCATTGGGAAGTAATTTGCTAATTGTAAGTGCAATAAAGATTTTCCATACTGCATCGAAGTCTAATATATAAAAAGGTGGGTGGCTAAATAGTTGTTCTAGCCCAGCCTTCCTCGCCAGTAAGTAATCTATAGTAGCTAGTTTAGCTAGCTAACAGTTGGTTGCAGATGTTACAGATACATTTTATCTCCATTGTTCCATTTGTGCCTTTACATAGGACTTTTTATTTCGTCTCTCATTATTTCCCCACTGAAAGATATTGTAGCGAACGGAGGCAAACTCTGGTCGCAGGAGTAAAAGGCAAACACCCAACGCATCGCGCCATTTAAACTGGGTTAACCCACTTGTTGGGTATAATAATGTATATTATAAACTGGTTGGTTTGAGCCCTGAATGCTGATTGCTTGACAGCCGTGGTATATCAGACCGTATACCACGGGTATGACAAAACACTTACTTTTACTGCTCTAATTATGTTGGTAAACAGTTTTATAATAGTGTAGCAATCCTAGTTAATTAAATTTAAGCAATAAGGCACCTCTGGGGTTTGTGGTATATGGCCAATATACCACGGCTAAGGGCTGTGTCCAGGTACTCCGCTTTGCGTGTTGCATAAGAACAGCCCTTAGCCGTGGAATATTGGCCATATACCACACCCCTTCGGGCCTTATTGCTTAAATATAATTAACTAGGATTGCTACACTGCCTCCTCCGAACGCGAACGCATGTCCCGTGCTTCAACCATATATTTTGTCTTGTGTAAAATCACAGGCTTAATGTATCATATAACAGATATAAGCCATTGTCTGGCTTTTGTGTTGATAAAACCTTTCTCATAGGCTGTTGGTGGGAGATAATCTGTGAAGAAGGGTCTCAACTTCATGTATGAAACTCCACTTGGGGCAGACAAAGGTAACTACATCCATCTTGGTTTTGCATCTTTACATAACTGAATAATACAAATCAAACCATATGACTGTGCTCCATCCACCCACACTCTGCAGTCTACTGCGAAGGGGAGCGCAAGGAGGTGGAATGTTTAATAAGAGTCCCTCTCTTGTTCACAGATGCATCGCTAGTTTGGTAAATGTTGTAGACTGAAAGGCATGTGTTAGTTTATTATTGTTCAAAATGTTACATTTTGATATTATTTTACAGGAAGGAGAATCAGAATACAAGTTTGAGTGGCAAAAGACGTCCCCTGGAGGGAAGTAAGTAGCTAATTGTGTTGATCAACATAAATATTCAGATGACTTGAGTCCTATTAGAGGTTACCTTTGCATTTGGGGATACTTTCATATTTTTAGGTATGCCAAGGATATCATGGCTTGTAAACTTCTGCGTAAATTAATATTGTGCAGTTTTCCCATTTGTGTTGAATTAACTTATGACATACATATTTATGACAATCTACTGTTACATGTGATTACCCTCATTGCTAGGCTAAATATTGTCCTATTAACAAAATACATGTGTTGGCATTTGACACTTGGTGGTGCTAAAGTCAAAGGATGATATCTAACTCGGGATAACGATGTGTTTATTTACATTATGGCAGGTGTAGTATATGTGCTTTGCTTGTCGTCGTCGCAATTGGGTTCTATGGAAGGTGTTATAAGTGATGGAATGAATGGATTTAAGTCCAGTCTAATGACCTGTGATTCTCCGGTGCGCAATGTGAGCTGCATCATGTGTCACAAATAGGGCCATGTGAATACAGACAGTGTACCCTCTCTTTGGCCTGTCTGGGATCAATGCCAGCACTGCGCCCTCAGAGAAAGCAGGTACAAATAACAATCTGACCTACCTGGATGAATAGAGGAAAAAAGTTGACTGGTAATTCCAAATAATAGTTCACAGATGTAGCTAATGGTTTATTTTAAACTAAATGTTATCAAGTTTTTTTTCCTTCATATTTTCATTCTCAACAATAAAATCCTCCTTTTTATTTTTGCACTGACTTTGAAATCATTTGAACAAAGAACTTATGATGCAGCTATTGCAGACAAATTGCAATAATAATGTGTCCCAATAGAATGGGCATTCAGTATTACATTGGATATTTGTGGTAACTCTATACTTGTAGCAGTAGTTGCCATCACTCCTGGTGTCCTGTAGAACTTCCAGAGTGGAGCTGGTTCTGACTCCTACAATCAGGAAGTGAAGTAGTAAAGTAATGTTTACAGAGGGAGAGTCCTGCGCATGGAGTTGATGGTGGAGGGCGATAATGGAGACCCTCCTGTGCTGGGAGAAAAATGCATTTATTGTGTATTCTGATTCCCCTAACCACTGCTTTGGGAGAATGATATTGTATGATTTTCGCAGCCTGAAGATGAGTGAGTTGATTTGGTGTCCCTTTCTGTTAACAAAGCCGGCCCTGTATTCCCCACTGTGGAAGCAGTGGCGGATGTGGACAGGCGTCAATGGGACTTTGAGGCTGTGATTTGTGTTAACAGGTCCGTCGATGCACCCCTCCGAGTTAATGGCAGAGATGCGAAACAGTGGGTTTGCCCTGAAGAAATGTGTCCTTGGAAGAAATTCTACTGTTTGTGATCCATCGCAGGTAATCTTCTGTTCTTCTTCCCCGCATGAAGAAAAAGACAACAATATCCATGGCAGATCCCCGGTCTAAATGTGATTGCTGCAAAATGGCCAATTATCAGAGTAAACCACAGAGCTCTTCCAGTCGCTGCAAGTTTAGTCAATTGGGCAGATGTGATGAGACTAACTGCTAAAATTATAGGAGTGTTGCATCACCAGATGTAGCAGTATATAGTTTAACCCCCCCCCCCCCCCCCCCAATAATCTCCCCTCAAACAGAAATCAACAGAGGTTATTCTGCTCTTACTTGCTTCACTTCTAACCATTTGTGACGTCTTTATTCATGTTTTGTTAGCGTTTGATGCATGCTTTTTAAAATGTTCATTGTTTGATTTAATACGAATTGTTTTTATGCTGTAGGAGTACGTTGTCAATGAAGAAGAGGAGGATCCTGAGGTTGAATTCCTGAAGTCGTTGACCACTAAACAGAAAGAGAAGCTCCTCAGGTAGGAGAGCACCACCATTCATACGTTTAGTTGTTTTGAATATAATATGCTTATTGTAAAATAAGACAAAAGATGATTCTTGCAAAAAAAATAAACATGAACTACTAATATGACAAATTGTTTTAATTTTAAAGGAAACTTGATCATCTACAAAAGAAGAGTGAAGGAAATCAGAAGAAGGACCGTGATAGTAGTGACAGCTCCAGTGAAAGTAGCAGCAGTGACTGACTGACAGCTCCAGTGAAAGTAGCAGCAGTGACTGACTGACAGCTCCAGTGAAAGTAGCAGCAGTGACTGACTGACAGCTCCAGTGAATGTAGCAGCAGTGACTCAGACTGACAGCTTCAGTGAAAGTAGCAGCAGTGACTAAGAGTCAGAAGAGAAAGAAGAAAGGCAAGAGAAAGGACTCCTGTCGTGATGACAACACTGAGAGTGATGGATGAGTCTAGAGTAAGACCAGGCCCAACCTCCAGACAGAAACATCACAAAGATGATACCAGAGAGGAGAAAGAAACAGTAGAGATGAGTCACGACAGCAGGGAAAGGCAGAGAACCAGCAGCAGCTCCCAGCCTGGCCCAGACAGAAGCAGAAGGAGAGGGATATAAAGACAAGGTTCCTAGATGGAGGGAGGGAGAGAGGGGGGAGGCAGAGGGAGGAGCAGGAGCAGAGGGAGGGAGAATGAGAAAAGAGCCAGAGGGAGAGCTGAGAGAAAGCACTGAACTGTGAGAGTGGACAATCTTACAAAGTGGGCCAGTGATACCATTTTATTTTACTGATGTAAACATTTTTGACACGTTTTGACGATTTTATGATGCTATTGTTAATATGTACAGTTTTCTTGGTGGGCCCACTTATTAAACAAACACATAGAAACCAAGTTTTAGTAACACCATGTTTTGGTGTTGCATGCTAGTTGGCTGCTACGGTCAAATGAGTGCAGGGGCGTATTCATTATGCCGATTCTGTTGCAAAATGTTGAGCAGAAGCAAACTGAATGAGCCGGGAGGGGCCTACCTGAATTTGACCAATAGAAACTGTTCAAAATGTTCCATTTTGCTACTGTTAGGACTAGTGATTACACCCCTGCTCCTCAAATAGTTCTCATTTTCATCCACTAGAGGGCAGCAGTAGACCTAAAATAACTTGAACCACAGAAATATTTTGCATTTGTCAGATTATTGAACAAATGCATGTCTTGCATGCACTATTATTGATGGTTGTCACTTTAGTCCAGAAAACCCTCTTCAGAATTCTAATAACAAATATTATTTGCAACTCGAATTTTAAAAATAGTGAACTGTGCTCACATGGTTGTGACCGTTCTTCATTACATGTGTTACAAGTCTAGCTTAATTATGTAGGCTTGTTTCAAAGTGGTCTTCTGGAAGTGGCCTAAACGGGAGCATGGTTGACTAATGACAATCAATCTATGATTGTTCATTATGCGATGCATAAGATTAGGCCTGCGTAAGTGATTAGTGTGGAGACATCAAGTTTGTTTCAAATATTTAATACTGAATACTTAATTCAGACTCGAGATCAATGCATGAAACTTTCCTCTTTCTGCAAAACCCAGTGCATGATTTACGCAACATTGCGCGCCTATCGGCCTTTAGAGATTACTTGTTGCATTACTTGCATGACATTATCATCATGATGGACGAAACAGAAGAAACGATGAGGTCGAGTTCCTATTTGTTTTGGAGACATATATTTTATGGCAAAGAAATAACAACTCCTGCGTCGATATGATTTGTTAAGAATTCCTGATCAGGAAAATGAATGTCTTACATGTTTCATTTTATTTCAGTCGCTTCAAATGTGTATGTTCTGTATAGACAGACCATGTAACCTTTTGCAATGATGCCCCGAGGTGTGCACCTAAATACTGTAGACCTATGCCAATTTGTTTGATTAATTGTTATTTTATCATTATCACAATACAAGTATTTTTTTGTGACCTTCCATAGTGAGCGATGACATTTTTTTAAAATCCTGGAGACAAGAGGAGAGTCGCCCGAGGCCTTGAGCAGTGAGATGTTTTCCCGTGTCCCGTAAAGTCGCACTGGTTCTCTTTGATCTCTATTTTATTGTGGCTTGAAAACAAAGATGACTTCTGCCTAATGCTCAGCGAGAGGGCATTTCATGGAAAAGTAACAAAGCGATAAATGGCAGCACTTTACTGTCCGCAATCCCAAGCGTCTCTCTTCCCGAAGCATTTTGACTCACCTTAACTCGTGTTGAATTTAACGCCCTTTTGTAGCCATAAAATAGCAAACTATGCTCATGAATTACAGATTAATACTTATTTCCGTGGTTATGAAAATGGATCGAATTTCAAATTCACTAAAGTGTAATGAAAATATATTTGCCCACAAGAAAACTGTAATTTACTTAGTGTGCCTATGCGGCAAAATAACAAACAAAAAAAATCTGAAGAAAAAAAAAGAACATAAAATCACTGCAAATAAACCACAATACACTTAACTGAAGGTTGTATTAATTTATCATGAATGTTCAGTTATATAATAATAGCCTATTGAATAGGCCTGTTTTATTTTCCCTGTAGACTTCATTTAAAAGTTGACATTTATATTAAATGCCAAATATAGGCTATAATACGTTGTCTTTTCTAAGCTGTTTATTTTTAAACTCGAATTCGTGGTTAATAGAAAAATTTACATTTTATTTTTTTATCGTTATTTTCGTGATCTCAAAGCCAGCCACACAAAAGGAAATGAAAATAATTTCTCTATTGCCTTCTGGTCAATTGAACTTCCTCTTCAGAAAGAGGTTATCTAGATGAGATGCCTGTCCCTAACATATTCCCAGGCCTGGGCTCACGCTGTAATTATTCCCCGGGTTTTTCTTTGAGATCGGACGCTGCACTGGGTAAGCACAAAGAAGTCAGAGAGCATCCTTGAACCCTTTCAATACGGGGCCACTGATATTCAAATAACATGCAGGAACCATTTGACTGCGCCGCGACAAGAGCATTTCAATTTCATCATTTGCATATGGCTTTTTACCCCTTTTCCTTTTCAAAAGTTTAGAAACAGTTCCCATAACATCAAATCAAGTGTAGAGTTTCAAGGAAAGCTTAGAGATGCTTTATCCTTATTCTTGGACTGCCATCTTTCCGTTTGACATGCAAATGAAAGCAGTTAATTTGGACAATTAAAATAAATATTCAGGAGGCCTTTGTCATCAAAACCCCCTGGAAGCCCCCAGATAAAGTAAAGCTGAACAAATGATGTCTCGGAGATTAATTAGATATTTGATAAGACACGAATCCCTAATCGCAAATACAAGACACATGGGGTTGCGATGTGCTCCAAGTCATAATTAATACCATTTAACAAGATTTTCATTTGGGCATGAAATGTCTTTTCCGGGGCATTAACTATTGATTTATTCCTCAGAGAGAATGCACGTCAATGTGCGATTGCCTATATCAGCAATGTATGATTGATTTTATGTAAAGGAACACTCTTGCCTATCTACATTTTACGTTTGGCAATCCTTCATTTTTACCATTTATACCATCACATAAAATACCTTGGTTCATAATTTATTTTCATTTCGCATAATGAAAACAAGTATGGGACCCAATACAGTGAAACATTCCCATCACACGACTGCTGCCTCAGATTTTAGATCGTTTTAATTATGACAAAATGAAAGTCTTATACGTGTGACTTTATACAAGTAAACATTTATATATTTTTTTAGCAAAGAAATGAAATGGTTAACTGAATTTAAAAAGCTGTGTACATACATATCCACAAAGTGCGTTGAAAGTAAACTCCCTGAATTTCAGGATCCCAAACACGAATAAAACAATCATAATTCACATTTACATGAAAATAACACATTGTTTGTTGTCAATATGTACAATATGATGGCGACTCACATGGGCCAACCAAGTTCATTTGGGTTAGCTCGCCCCTTTTAAGCACTAATCGTAAAAAGTACCCCGCGGTTCATTTTTAAGTTGACAGCTAGTTATGTCATTTTCACATAATATAGAATAATTCTGCTTTTCGTTTGATGGTGAATAACGAGTTGAACATAATCAATATGGTGTTAAGTTTGAATTATTTTTTTGTTTTCAAATGCTTTGCGTAAAATCGTATTTTCCTCCAATACTATCTCTCAAACCCAGACCCGTTTTAATACATGTACCAGTTTTGATAACCTACTGGTCATTTGCTTTATAAAGTTAGTTTCAAGGTCATTCAAATAACAGCCATTCAGTGCTCGTCATGAGGAGATGGATCCTTGATTCTGGGGTTTACCCCGTCTAAAATGAGTTCTGGGGACTCGGACCTGGGGGTCTCCAGGTTACTGGTGTCGGTGTCACTGTCGCTTCCCTTTTTGCCTTCACCTCCACCGGCAGTGTGGGTTTTAATGTGCTTGCTCAAATGGTCGCTCCTCATAAAGCGCTTGTTGCATACTGGGCAAGCAAACCTTTTCTCGCCGGTGTGGGTACGGAGGTGTCTCTGAAGTTCATCTGATCTTGTAAATCTTTTGCCACAAAAAAGCCAATTGCAGACAAATGGCCGCTCGCCAGTATGCCATCTCAAATGGGCTTTAAGGTGAGAGGTTTTGCCATACACCTTACCGCAGCCTGGAATGTGACAGCTGTGAAGTCCTTTCCTCCGGAGGCTGGCCCCTGCAGGCCCCAGCCGCTCAGCCTCCTGACAGTTCGGACAGTCGCACGTGGCTCTGCCAGAGTACCTCCTGGATGACCTTGAGGAACCAGAACTGGAACCTGAAATCATAGCGTTGGCGGCAGAGGCGTCCGTGTATGTTGGAATGACTGTTTTGAATCCCTCTTGTGTTAACAGGTGTTGGCTGGTTGATAGAAGATGCGATGCCGTGGGACTTATGCCGGTTGAGCTGAATGCCGAGTGTGTCAAAGTGGAGAAGTCAGGGTTATAGCCACTGAGCTGAGAGTGTATGGCTTGGGGGGTCCCGGAATGCAGGGAGGTCTGCAGCGAGCTTGCAGGGTTTTGGACCTCGAGCCATGAGCCAGGGTTGGTATGAACGTCCCACCACGCGGACGCCCCATTAGTAACATCGCCCGAGATGGTTGAATGGAAACCAGACTTGTACCACGACTCATACGGATGTGCCATCCCTACCCTCGGGTACAAGGTTTCTGCTGATGTGTGGACTTTGGAAATGAAGGCTGATTGCCCAGACTCTTGAGACGAAATGCTTGCTGAGTTGGAAAACAGACTGCTGTACTCTGTGGAAAACGCAGATGTGGTCGGGGAGGTCGAGGCTAAGCAGAACGCGCTGTTGCCTGTGCCAGTAGTCGATGTTAGTCCGGTCGATCCGCGGCTTGTTGCTACAGTGAATCCAGGGAGACTGGATCCCAAGTTGCAACTAGAGGAGGATCTTTTCCAAGGATGAAATCCGCCTTTTGAAAAAGCACTGGAATCAGGTAGAGTGGTAAGGGGACTGGTATTGCCAATTTTGTTACAAGTAGCAGCCAGCATAGCTAGAGGTGTAGTTCCAAATCGTGGTTCTTCCTGCAGAGAGATAAAACACTGTACTTTAGAACATTGCAAGCAACATTTACCATTTTCTTTCTGTAAATAAGATGCATGCATTTGCTAGAAGTATAATTTGCGTCTGCCTATGTGGTCGTCCAACCGTTAGGTTGTTGTGCTTGTTTGGATAGCAATTAGTGCATAGGCGGCACAATTATTTACCGTATTGGATTCAAACATACATTTAGTGAAAATGTTAATTCATAATGAATGTATCGAAATGTGAACTAAATATCCACCGAACCTAATAAACAGACACAATCATGGAGGAAATACAGTAATGTCACTCAGTAGAGAGTTTACTGCAGGTCTCGAAAGTTTGCGCATGTGGGTAGCCTATTATGAAAGTTGGCAAAAACAAAAATTATTTTGATTGAGGAAAATTACAACATCTAAACAAGCACTTTCAATACCTACAGTAACAACAAAGCTCAACGATAAGAGAACAATGACCGAAAAGTAGCCTATACAATTTAGTAAGTGTGAAAGTATAAAGCCTACTTCACACATGAAAACCAATATATTTTTTGTCGGCTTACCCCAAGTATAGACGTAGCCATATCCAGGGTCTTTGCTATGTTGAATTGGTCACAATTCTGCAATAGTGTACTTTTCCAATTCGACTCAGACACTTTGCTTTTCCGTAGTCACACGATTTCTCTCTTGGCTCGGAGCTCCTACACTACCTAGTTGTAGAGAGCGCGTTCTTTGAAGTACAGCTGGCAAGAGCAAGCAGCCAATCTAAGCGCTGGATTCTTGACAAGAGGACGACGTCAGCCAATGAGAGATTCGACCAAGGACAGAAACGCTAAAGCTTCATGTCAATCAATAACTCTTGTGCGGATTTGACTGTCAAGCAAGGTACGATTTGGTATTTTTATACATTTTATGTATTCTCCCATCAAGGCTCAATGTGCTCTTTATTGTAGAATCGAGATCATTTTGGTTTAAGCTAGTTCTCTGCAAGAGGTAAGAATTTGATATGATTTATTTAGAGGTATTTTGTTTCTGTTGCATTTCAGAAAGCTTTCTGACCAATTGTTATTTGTTTCAACTGCAGGTTCTTTGTTTCTCTAGGCCTATATAGACATAATTGTAAAATATAATGTTCGGATGTATAGCTGCCTCTGCTTTTATCCCTCGTGGAGTCTCAAATTGTTTTATGTTTCATGTCATAACATGAGGGGATTGGTGATTATTAAAAAAAATATATATATATTTACGAATTGCGGTGCCTTCATATTTTTTTTAAACTAAGGATGTCATGCACTTTCAGGAATGGAAACGTCTTCATAGGCGCAGGGCATGTGCTTGCTTACACCATCCATGAAGTTAAGCAGAAGTTCCCATGCACTCACCAGGGGGCCAGAAGTGCAATAAACGGACCCATTATCAATAAACAATGGCTGACTAAAGTGAAGACGCTTACAATACAAGGTATGTCATACAACAGGTGAATTATCTTAAAAGTTTCCATAGGCTCAAGCGGTGTTGCCATGTGTGCGTTTAAGAGGCTATTGGGGACTTGTTTTTAATCTGTGTGTGTGTGCGCGTGTGTGCGTGGAGTGCGCTCGCGCCCGTCCCCCTGCCTGTCTGTGCCAATTTACGCGCGTGTGTTGAGGCTGTACAGTGGGGCTTTTCGGTTAATTAAAAAGTGACAATTAACTCGATGAGTGGTTGGTGTTCTAAGTGCTACAGCCTGGAAACTAAAAATATTTGAAAAATATTGCAGTCATAATAATCACGAGATGTTGTTTCCCTCATGTCAGCCTGGCGAATGCATTTCATTCAACGATGCAGGCTGATTTAATATGGCACAATGAAACCATAGAGCATTCCACACTAAAGATTTAGGCCAACTGAATTATAACGTTTGGAGATACAATTGAACCATTGAAAAAACATGTGGAGCGCATCAACATTAACTTTTTCTTTCGCCAAATTACTATATATTGTTGTCTTCCTCTGGAATTTATAAAGATCACAATGCAATATATGTCAACGTGTTTCACAGCTTGTTAAAACATTTAGGGGTAATGACATAATGTAACAATGGCCTGCTTTGGTGTGACTCTTCATCCCTTAAAAAGGTAAAGCAATTTTCCATAGAAAGGCTTCGCCAAAAGCTGTGTATTACAGTATTCAAAACGAGCGAATAATGCACCATTATTGAGCTTGAATGCTGCCAGTCAACCAAGCGCAATTTGTTCAAAGGCTTCCTCTGCTTTAATTCCCCACCTTTTGAGCGGCGAATATAAAACAATTTCATCAAATCCAACGAACGGAGCCAAGAAAAGTGCTTCATTTTTGCAATCATTGCAATTTTAGTGGTGTGCTATTAGCACTATTAAATGTCGATTGTGCATTAACAAATTTGATTGCAATGCCAAAGTGTCCCGAACAACGTGAGTGTGTGAGCGTGTAATTATTATTTTATATTTTTCTTTTCTTTAAAAAAAAATACAGTTCTAAATGTTTTGTAGTGTAATGCACCTTTGGTTAAAATGAGGACCGTGTCATTCATTGTTGATTTGTATTGTTTTATTTTGCTATGTATAATGGTATTCTGGTATTATCTGTCTCTTCGTGTTTTATTTATATTTATTGGTTCGAAAATAAAGATAAAGGATTTATCAATGAACAAGGCGAAGATAAGGCCCTCGATGGAGTGCTCGTTTTTAATTAGTGTTTATCCCCACATTATTCAACATCTAACTGATTATTGAAACACTTCTGGAAATAAAATAAGTAAGGAAATGTATAACGAACAAAAACTTTAGTAACAAAAGAACACGAAAACAATTAGGATTAGATTATCTTTCAAAATGACAGGTGTTGGTTCACATATGATTGCCAATACTCATTTTCAATTGTGTTGACTTTTTAGTCTTTTTGAATGCCATTGTAAATTGGAATTTCATCATGTGGGCCTACCATAATAACAATGTGATAGCCTGCGTAATAGTTGGTAGTAGGCCTACCCAATGCCAGCATCCTTGACGAAATATTGTCATTAAAAATATTTGAACAGTGTCATTCAAGTGGGAATTTGGAGTTGAATCTCGCATGCAGGACTCCACCCGAGAGCACTTTTCTGTGGCAATTAGGAGCCTATTACAAGTCATTAGATTGATCAATGTACCTTAAACAATGAGAATGATTTATTTGGTAGAACAAAAACGCTGTGCATCTATTGTGGTGAGGCTAAGTGACGGTGCATCCATCAAGGCGTTCAACGACAAAAGATAAATGATTAATACAAACCTATTCATTTAAACTCTTGATACAAAAGGCCTTTGACTTGATTCAAATCAAGATTATTAGAGGCTCGTTTTCTGCATGTTAAACGACTCAGGGTGCTGGATTAGACCAATTTTTCTGGTTGGTCCCTGCAGGGATTAATTTGCTTTGGTTTTGAGGAAAGTTTATTTGTGGACAATTAACTAATCGGTGTAATCTCATGGTCGAGAGTGGCGGAGGTCCACAGGCCTACACCTGTTTCTGTCCAAGAGGGGAAACAATTTAGGGGCAATGATGCCATGCTTCAATTCTAAGTAGTTTTATATGTTAATTGATGTCATTATCTGAAAACAGGTGTATGATAGTCTACTAAATCCGACAGAAATGTTAAATCAACTCGGCCTAGCCTACATGCTTGTTTGGGTCATGGGGATTGGTAGCCTCTAAGATAGAAAACAATATTTTATCATAAACTCGCGTTTTTTGTATATTGTAAAATCTATAACACATCTCTTTCTATACGATTTGTAGACTAACGCACGAGATCATCGACGTGAGTCTATTTTGCGTGTGCAAAGACTTGCATGCCATGCTGTTTTCCATTAATTGTCAATGTACAGTATTCAACCTGTTTCTCAGCCGTGTCTGCCCGGCTCTTGCACAGTAAGTATTGGTGGACACCTTTTACATTTTGCATCCGATGTTTGTAATTTTTCTGGTTGGTTGTCAAGGGAGTAAAAAAACAAACAAATGCGGGAAGACTTGTATTCACTATATAATGGTGCATAACAGGAAGATATAGAATCACATTCCTGTTCAGTATGAAATATAATTTTATTGGGGAGGGAGATAAACCAGAGCGACAAACCAGTCTGTTGCAAGGAGTAGCCTAGAAGATTCACCTTCAGGGGCGGAATGGAACCAGAAATCGGCCCTGACATGTCAAACACACCAGCCCATTTTTTTCCTTGAGGTCCCCACAAAATGGACTAGCACATCTGGTATTTGCCCGAAATGCCAGATGGCCGCTCTGCCCCTGTTCGCCTTGTTAAAGGCACTATAGTCCCACAGCTGCTTACTTGCACTGATTTAACCCTCCCTGATAAGAGGTGCAGACTAACCAGCACTCCCTGCCACTGTCATATTGTGCGTGAGGGACTGTCATTTTGGTTACATGCCTGACACTTGGATAGGCTCCTGTAATAACTCCTACAGTTACCGATATTGGCTTGTACATATGTTGTCTATGTTCTGTGGTGAAGCTTGGCTCAGCTCACAAGTACAGTAGGCCTAACATTAACAAGTGTCTGCTAAATTTAGAAACATGGGTCAGCTACCAGTGTCATCTTTCATTTCAGCCAGACGCATGTCCTAGTTTAAGGGTGAGGCGTTAGCCAGTGTGAATGAGGTCGACTGAACTTGCTATTAGCTAGACCGCTATTAGCTTCTTCTCCAGAGCTTACATTACCAGCAATATATGTTTTTTTTTCACTCTAAGTTGTGAGTAGATTTAGTAGGCAGTGAAAACTGAAGAAAAGGACATGGCTCCCAAGAAGGTGTGTTTTGTGTATACTATAGTAGCTCAGGCCAAAGCTGAATGTGTAGCCTCGATTTACATAACGCCACGAGGTCTGACTCGCTATGGACATTGACACGTTGTTTTTATTAGCAGAAGGGAGGTGATGGACAGCAGCCACCACCACTGATTGGACGGTTTGGGACTTCTTTGAAAATAGGAATCGTCGGATTGCCCAATGTAGGGTATGTCTATAGTCGTTACATGTAAACTGGAAATATACATTTGACTGCTTAACAACATGGCCTATGCATTTTTAAGTACAGTACTAAATGTATTCTTATGGCTCCCATGAGCCAGTGTAAAGGTATTCTGGTCATTCATTGACTAGTTCATTACAGGCCACACGCCATTAGGCTTTCACTAGACTAGTGGACACAGGTCATGGAGTGCATGCATTTCACTGTACACGTGAACCTAAAGGTCGCAAACCCTGCACCAGTAATTTCATTTGCCTAATGTCATTCAATAATTCCGAATATTGACTCACTCTTAAACGTAAAAGATTAGAACAAACAGACACAAAATGCTTTGGATTGATACATGGGAAGTATGAGATCCAACTCCGGTAAAGACATACAACAAACGATACCATGGTGTATAATCCGAAAGCCTACCAAGCAGCAACAGCTCTCACACTATGGTCTTCTGCTATTTCCTGTCATTTACACTGTACAGGGATCAGGATGGTAGCATGAGTGTTCTTTGGAGATCATTTCTCCCGTATGAAATAATAGCAGGCATGTGGCTTCAACATGATCACTGTCCTCACCCTGCTCCCCACCCTGCCTAGCCCCCACTGCTGTTGACCTGGCCTCATGCACTGTGACGGGCTGATGAATAGCGACATGAGAGCTGATTGAAGTGACATGTTTTTTGTCCACCACTGTAGGCAGAATAACAAATGTAAATCTAAAGCAGATTGTGTATTTCTGAGGGTGATCTAAAACATCCTTGGAATATATGATAACGGAACAATCCTGCGATTATAAAATAAATCCATGCTGTATCACAGCAATATCCGGGCAATTCCTGTCCTGTCGGTTTTGGAGTCTAAACCAACCAATCCTTGAAATGTGGAGCGCACCAGGTGAGGGGATAAAGATAGAAACGTCCAGGATTATATTTAACTGCCTTGCCATTATTACACTTGCATTCATTGAGTAGTCAGTGCAACCTGAAGCACTCTTGAGGTGCTTGTGCTGTGGAACAGAAATCGCTCAGTGAGCACGACATGGGGCTATGTTTGGCTGTACCCGTTCAACAGCTCAGATCTGTCAGGAACGTAATTGTCCCCTGGATTCCAAGCACAATTGATCTATTATGGGATTATCTGACCTTGTAATTGGGCTTAGTGTTTCACAATCAGGCCATTTATGATTCTGAAGATCAAATGTTCAATATATTAGATTGACTTCTTTGTCATAGTGGAGAATGCAATGGTCTTTCTGCCTTGCAGGCTTTGCTGAGGTCTTTGAATAAACCAACATCATACTCTCAAGCCATCAGGATCCACCAACAGTTTCTGGGATGCGTTGACCTCTGTGCTGTTTTTATTTCTAGGAAGTCAACCTTTTTCAACGTACTGACAAAGAGTCAAGCTGCAGCTGAGAATTTCCCCTTCTGCACCATTGACCCAAATGAAAGCAGAGTGCCCATTCCAGATGAACGCTACGATTTCCTGTGCCAATTCCACAAGCCTGTCAGGTATGGGGTCTCACTGTTCACGTATTATTCACACTTCAGACTTGGGATCTCTGCCAAATATGTATAGGCCACTGCAAGTATACACTACAAAGACGTGAGAAGATACAGAAATGTTGTTGACATTGAGTTGCCAGTCCTTTACCATACATATGATAACTGCAGTTTTTCATGTTATTATTATTTTTTTTTTTAAAGTAAGAAGCCATAGCATTTATGTGTCAGTAGCTGGCTATCATATGTCATTATGAGCGAGGTTAGACCAGCCTATTGATTTAATGTGAGAAAGTCATGAATCACAGCACTGAACCAATGTCTCTCTGTCTCCAGGGTTGACGGTAGTGCAATATAACATGTTCACCACTGAGCAATGTGAAACGTTTCATTATGACTCTGCTATGACTTTTCCATGAGCAGTATGACACACACACCATCACCCTTTAGTCATAGCTCTTGTGTCTCAAACCATACATTCCAGAGTATAGGTGCCTGATGATGAAATCAAGGCATGGCACCACTACCTCTGTTGTTGTAGTAGAAGTATAATTGCGAGGTGTAGAACCAGTCTTAGTGTACAGGGTTCTGCTGGGTTTTATTCTCATGTATCCACATTGAGTGGGAAGGCTCATAGAGCCGAGGCTCAAGGGCTACCACTTACTCTGACAGATAGCTAATACCCAGTAGCCAGAGAGAGGGAAAAAAAACATATTATTTTTATGTATGTTGTGTATTTTTCATAGAAATCTTAGAAACTGTTTGACCACCAAGAATCTACCCTGGTAGTGTTGATCCATATCCAAAAAAAAACATAAGAAAGACTGATTCACAAGCTGTGGGCTTGTCTCTGTATTTTATTATATTAGACTTTAGACATTAGCTGACTTATATAACCCCTGTTTCCTTTCCACTGCCTTAACCCCACTGCCTGTGCTGCAGCAAGGTGCCGGCCTTCCTGAACGTGGTAGACATAGCAGGACTGGTGAAGGGAGCTCACGCTGGCCAGGGTCTGGGCAACGCCTTCCTGTCCCACATCAGTGCCTGTGATGGCATCTTCCACATGACACGTGAGTCCCACCTGTCAGACTATAGCACACTGCATATCACTCTGTACAATGACCCGCTTTTCATCTGGTTAAAGAGAATAATTACTGAAAATGTATTTCATACCTCCCTGTAGTATGTTGTTGACAGAGTTTTTCTACCGAGGCCTATATTGTTCTGTCTGCTGGGTTCCAAGATAAACACAAAATTCAGGGATAGTGCAGGTGAAGCCAGACCCAAAATTCACATTCCTATCCAGAGTTTTTCCCTGAATTGGAATCGGAGGAAAGGGAATGAAAGGAGCCGTGTCTGGTTTGGGAGACTCACTGCACACAATCGGTAGCATGCTCTGAGGTTGGGAAATAAAACTTGACTCAGAGGGATGTCTTTAAGGGCTTCCTGTGACCACAGATTATTGTAACTTGATCCCGAAATGTCACAGTTGATTATGGTTGAGCACAAGAACTGTAAGTAGCCTATATGGCAAAAATACAGTAAGGTTAAAGGTACAATGCAGCCGTTTTCATCTCAATATCAAATCATTTCTGGGTAACAATTAATTAACTTACTGTGATTGTTTTCAACTAAAATGGTCAAAAACAAACAAAAATAGCTTCTCAGCAAAGAGCAATTTCTCAAGCAAGAATTTAGCTAGGATTGTAAAATAAAAACTAGCTGTTATTGGCAGAGAGGTTTGGAACTCTATTTCTTATTGGTCGATTAACTAATTTACCGCCTGGAGATGTCACCAGAGGGGTATCCTGCGAAGCAAACATTTTCTAAAGCTAACCAGCTTCAGTTAGCATCACATTCCAGCTCAGGATTCATCCGAACTACAGTACGTACTACAATGGTGGATATTGTTTGTCCGCCTGCCGCTAACTCTGGGAGGCTTGTAGCTGTGCGTGCATGTCGCTGTTCGAACACCGAACTCTTCATTGAGACATTGTTGAAACCGTCACCCCATTGGCAAGTCAGTGCCACATTTTCACTTGTGCCAAAATCAAAATGAAGGACAATGTATCTTGCAAATTCAGCAGGGTGTGGTGTGAAATAGGCTTTTAGAAGTGCCATCTTTATTTTATTACTTATAGTTAATGCCATCTTTGATGTGCTTATCAATACATGAGCTACTTTCATCCCACTCCTATCGATAAAATAATGTTATTAAGTCATACAAAAGTTTTACATTTCAAATGCATTTTGTCATTACTAAATAATGTGATAGGTATTTTACTATTTTTTAACACACAAAAAAACATTTGATTAATAAAATATTGAATCAGCCGTCTTCCTCAAAGGAAGGGGATGATGACGCAATCTTTGCAAGAGGGAGGGAATCTGATTTCATTGGTCCTCAACTCGCGGCTCAGTCATTTCATTTAGGGTGAGGGGAGTTAGCTGTGAGTTAGCCTGCCCCGGAGCAGGTTAGTTCTGAAGGATTCATTGCCATAGAAATTTAGCTGACTAAAAGGTGAGCGCCACTTTCGTATGACTGGTTATCCCGAGTTGAACTCAGAGTTGACCAAAGTTACCTCGCTAACTCCTCAAACCAGGTATTTAGGATACCCCTTAGGCCGTCCAAAACAGACTGAGATTTCAGGCTGTCTTTTCAACCAGCTCTTACACTAAAAGGGCATTATCATCATTTTCACATTTTCACAGTATTTTTCTAACCTCATAGTGTGGAAATATACACTGACTATACCAAACATTAGAAACAACTGTTGAGCTTGGAAAAACCCAGCAGCGGTGCAGTTCTAGACACAAACCGGTGCGCCTGGCATACCCCGTTCAAAGGCACTTAAATCTTTTGTCTTGCCCATTCACCCTCTGAATGGCACACGTACCCAATCCATGTCTCAATTGTCTCAAGGCTTAAAAATCCTTCTTTAACCTGTCTCCTCCCCGTCCTCTACATTTATTGAAATGGATTTAACAAGGGACATCAATAAGGGATCATAGCTCACCTGAATTCACCTGGTCAATCGACAGTATGTAATGGAAAGAGGTGTTCTTAATGTTTTGTTTACTCCAGTGTATATAAAACACAGTAAAATCACATTTTTGATTGCACTGGGCCTTTAATATTTTATTTCTGTGTTTTATATGACATATCCTATAAATGATATGAAATCAATGCAATACCAGCCTGCATCACACTAAATATATTGATACATTGCTGAGTTTTCCCTCATTTTTGTGCAGATAAATGGCTTTTTAGGGTTAGTTGGCGCTGTTCAGTGAAAGCTGAAAGGTCATTCTGTAATACAGGTACAATTCAGCATTGTTGCTTTCGGTTTATCATGCCCACTAACAGCCTTTTGTATTCTCAGTAAATACACAGATGTGAGTGCATTCGCAAAACAACCCCCACAAAATACTTCTCACTTGTCTAGGTCAACGCCTGAAGTTCTTTTGTGCCTTCGACATCGTCTTTGTCTTACATAATTAACGTGTTACACGCTAGAATAATTTAAATTGCTGCTACAAAAATGTGGATGGGGGCTATTTTAAAAATTGCTGAATTTGTTTACTGATTGTATGCAGCTATTGACTTTGCCATTATATGAAAAGAGCTCTGATTAGTGACTAGGCTGTGGCAGGCAGAGAGCAGGCAAATGGACAGGGTTAAAATACAGACCATTTTCTCATATTGTTCCCAGGTCATCTCTGCAAGGGATTACTTGGTGGACAGTATAAGTGTGTCGTTTCAGATCCGAGGCCATTTTCCAATAGCCTTTCAACTGACTTTGTGTGACAGACTGTACGTCGTGAACTACCTCAGGACTCTGATGAATATCTCAAATGTGTAGCTTGTGACCTTTTCATATTTCCTCACAGCCGTGGAACGGATATCCCGCTGCCTCTTGCTTTCTACACGGTTACTATTTGTCCTGTGATTAAGAAGGTATGAAGAAGGCATTCGGTTATATTCTCTTCAAATACACAGAAACGCATCACAATGCAGCCTCCTTTCCGAGCTATTATAACAAACTATTGAAATATAGTACAGTACTGGCTGCGCCAGTGTACACTAAATGACTTTCATGAAAGGGTGTGTTGTGTATGGAAGGATTTAGTTCCCTTAGACAACTGGTCTGAGAGGAGGTTGTCCGCTTTTGTTGATGCAATTGAGGACCACCCACTGTAACTAAGCTATAGCAATGATTTACTCACTAGGACAAAGTCATGTTGGGTGAGATTTGCCTACGGAGGATACGTTGTGACCATTACTTTTGTCGACTGTCTCTGGGAAATACCTGTTCTAGTGAGGTTGTACTGTTTTTAACAGGTATAACATGTACTATATAGACGTTACATCACTAGATGAATGTGTCCCCGGGCACCGAAGACGTGGATGTCGATTAAGGCAGCCCCCCGCACCTCTCTGATTCAGAGGGGTTTGGGTTAAATGCGGAAGACACATTTCAGTTGAAGGCATTCAGTTGTACAACTGACTAGGTATCCCCCTCTCCCTTTCGTTTTCTGACTAAAGATACAGGTACAGTATGTTTCCTGTGATACTGTGTTGTCTTCTGTCTGCAGTGGCCTCAGGGAGAAGCAGCCATGTTAATATTGTTTCTAAACCCCGTTTAGAGGCTTCCCAGGGGCTTACATTTAGAGGCTTACATTTCTATCTACCTGAATGACTTTGTTTTGACATTGTACTTCTGGATGCATTGAAATGTATTTCCAAGATGTTATTATTCGGGTTTTGCGTCAAATGATACGTGCTTACGTACAGCCGCTAGTGAAAGTCTCACCACACCTTCAACAGTCTTCACATTTTGCTGCCTCAGAGATGGAATCCGCAGTAGGGGGTAACAGCGCCACTGACCTCCCCACCACCATTGTTATTGTTTTTGTTGCCGAGCTGAGGAGCGTTGCGTAGCAACATATAGGCCCATCCACTGTTTTTGTCAAAGTGTTTCAAAGCTCAGTCAATTTGGTCGATAATCATTGATGGACAGCAATATTCAAACCTTTTCTCAGATTTCAAACAAATGTGAGCCAGGACTGAGACTGGACCACTCAGGAACGCTCAACACCTCTTGGAAAGCCATTCGGGTGTGTCTTTGCCATTAAAATGTGTGTAATTGTCCTGCAGAAAAAATATAACTATTCCAGGGTTGAGTTTTCAGAAGACTGAGGCAGGTTTTCCTCTAACTTTTTACCTGGGCTTTGCTCCTTCTATATTTTCTTTGATCTTGACAAACTCCCCAGTCCCTGCCAGTGACAAACATATCCATAACATGATGCTGCCACCACAATACTTGGAAATACAGAGGGTTTCACTCTGTTGTGTTGTATTGGATTTTAACCAAACCTTTTGTTTTTAATTTAGGCCAAAAAGTGCATTTCTTTGCTGTGTTGTTTTGCAGAATTACTTAACGGGCTTGTTGCAAACATAATGGATGGTTTGGAATAGATATTTTAACACCTGCTTCTTTTCACTTTGCCATACAGGCCAGTAATGTGGAGTGAATGCAATGTTGATCCTCTGTATTTTCAAGTATTGTGGTGGCAGCATCATGTTATGAGCATGCTTGTCATCGACAAGGGACTGGGGAGTTTGTCAGGATCAAAATAAAAATGAAAGCCCTAGTAAAAAGTTAAAGGAAACCCTGCCTCTGTCTTCTGAATACCTAACCGAGTTATATTTTTTAGCAGGACAATTACACACATGTGAATGCAAAAGACATACCAGAATGGCTTTCCAAGAGGTGTTGAGAAGTTGGAAAAATCATATTCCAAATTATTCACAACTGTAATGGCTGCCAAAAGCGCTTCTACCAACAAGTAGTACCTCTGGGGTGTGAGGACATGCACGATCAAGACTTCTTCGTTTTTAAAATTTGTATTAATTTGGACCCATTTTTATCAATTTTCTTTCACTCTGAAAGTGTGGGGTAGGTTATGCAGATCCCTCGGAAACATTTAAAAAAATAAATGTTTATTTAATTTTATGGCAGGAAAATGTGAAGGCTTTGCCAGTGTTGTGTAGGCTTTCACTAGACACTGTATGTGCTTGCTTTTTTTGTTGACACAAAGAATGAAGCAGATCCTCAAACCAAAACCAGCTCTGTTTTTTTCTGTGTGTAGAAAACAGTCTTTCTAAATAGGGATGGAATTATGTGGATGCTTTTACTGGGACTTAACAACTATCTGTTTTGACACACCATTGTTGTCCCTCTGTGGACTCCTTAGAGACTAAGCGGTATGTTCCACAAGTTACCCATTAAACATTGCTGGTTTTGTTTTGCAATTACAGTACAGGCTGCAATATTCCAGGCACTTCTTTTATATTGCTTGATTATACGGTTGGGGTGAGCACACTTTTTCTTGTCTGGAACAGTATGTTTGTCTGAAAATTAGAAACGTGGTTTCTCCAAACATCTTACAGAGCAGAGCACTAGCCGAGTGTCAGTGAAGTGCTTTGTAGTGCATGTGCCTGTGCCAAACTGGAGGACTGGTTGACCTGATTCTTATCCAATGAGGTGGAGGTTTGTGAAACCTCAGCCATACTGTACACTAGATCAGCTGTAAAACTCAACCCGTTTACTTTATTCCCAATGACCGTTATGGAAGCCCTTTGTAAATGTAGGCCTATCTGCTATCGTTTCATTTTCCTTGAATGACACTAGACACTACTTTCCCCTCCGCGTTTCAATTCGGTTATTGTCAAGGGCGATAGGTTCCTATTATGGTTTGTTCTATAGTCAAAACAACACTCTCTTGTTTATGTATATTTGTATCATTAACTGGTTGGCGTATTGATGAAGTGCGTGATTATGTTCTAAACAGTGCGTTCTCCGACTTTACGTACCTCAGCTGGAGCCTTATTGAAGACAGACAGTTGTCAAACAGGCTTTTCAGCCTGGCGTTGGAACTTTCAAGTCAAGTCAGACCAAGTTGCTCAATTCTCCCAGTAGTGTGCATGTTATGAACATTTTTCAACCCCTATGGTTTAAAAAAAATAATAATAATGGTATAAACAGTGGATTTGCTTTTAACGTAACCTTCCAAAAACTATGAAGGGGCATTTTGGCATCCTGAAAGCTGATTCTATTGAATGCCTTAGTTTCCCATGTTTCACAAGGGAATGGTTTGAAGGGTTTGTGCTCCCAGTGCTTCTACAGTGACTGTAACACCGTTGGATCCTCTTCCTCAGACACGGGCACGTTCTAGCTCGACTGTTCTGTGTCCCTCACCGGTAACCATATGCTTCCCCACATGGCCTAATTCACACTGGTTTGATCTCCAACTATTTATTGAAGAAACAGGATGCTCACAGACTAGTCCCTAGTAGCTGCATGAGCAGGCCAAAGGCAGTATCAGAAATCTTATGCTTATGAATCTGTTCGCCATAGCCTGATACTGTACATAGTTGTCAGTCATTCTCATCCATGTGTATTAATTGCTCAGTGTGCGTAGCCAAAGAAGTAGCATACAATGTAGTACATTCATCCACAAAGACTGTGGTCAACCAATTGGAAAACATCAGTTGTTCTTGTCTCCCACTCTTCTCACTCTAATGCCTTGAGCACCTGCATACTACTACGTTTAACCAAGATTCTACTTAAACCAGCGGAAAAAGGCAGAGCAAAGCATTACGATACTATATCTTACATGTGGACATATTGCCAGAGTATTGAATCTTTAACAGTAATATCAAGTATTTCAGGGAGTGCTTGCTGTCTGTAATTTGATCAATCAAAACGTTGAACTTGAACATCTGAACTTAAGAAATTGCCAGTCAACAACCCAGATACTGGCAGTATTTACCTATTGCATTAATGTATCTGCCAAATGATGTCAAAGGGAGTCTGGGGAATGAGACTGAATGCTGGCCTTCCTGTGTGGTGTTGGTGTGGAGGGTGATCATGTGACTCACAGAGAAGTTGTAGACAGGAACCTCTGGTGATGACAACTCGCCCTGTTACCCACTTCTGACCTTTAGGCACTTCTAGTGTCTGTGTCCCCTGGGTAAAAACATGACTGACAGAATCATCCACTGGTAACATTGTAAAATACTGTTTGTGATGGAAAGGAAATGACTGTGATGAAAGCATAATGTAGCACTCTGTAGCTTCCTAGTAAATCAAATCAAAATGTGTTGGTCACAAAGACATATTTGGCAGATGTTATTGCGGGTGTAGCGAAATGCTTGTGGTGTAGTGAAATGCTTATAGCCAGTCACACTGCATTCACAGAAATTATTGTTCAGTTGGATAGCCACAAAATGCACAAATGGTTGTGTTTTACCTTTTGTTTCCGTTACTAGAGAGGCACTTCATGTCTAACTAGTCTAAACTCATGTTTTGTATGTGGGAGCATTTGTCACTGCTTTGTTGAGCAGTTTGATCACGGTGTGATTTGGACTCAGTAGTCATTACAACATACTCCAAACTATTTCCAGTATTCAGAGAAATAGTATCTGAAGTGACCCCAGCCCCATTTCCAAGTATTCCATGTATGTATATTCAATTATTACAGCATTTCCATCGTTTAATTTAATCGCCAGAGCAAAGAAACGATGGGATAAGTTACTTCCTATTTATGTTCTGTAAGAGCGCAATCATTTTTTTTTTTTTGAAATGCACAGCCTATGTGCTGTTCTGTGTGTGTGTGTGTGTGTGTGTGTGCTCCTGCAATTATATCATCTGCTGTCTTACAGAGTGATGTGATTTCCTAGAGACACAGAGCGGATCCACGGCATTTTGCTCTTTTTACCGGTGGAAACCATGAATCCTCCTCCAGCGTGTTTGTGGCCTGTGTTGATATATACTGTCTCACCGTTTAAATGAGCATTTGGGATTCTGGCAGAATGAAGAGTTTTTGTCAGCCTCCACTCATCGTGGGTGATTAGACTAAAACGTCTACCCATCTTGACTGGAGATCACAGCAGCTCCAGATAACATGCTTGGTGATTGAAGGTCGAAATATTTTGAATTCTAATGGGGCTTGGCGGATGAATTGCCTGAAATAGACTGTAGAATTTGTCTGCTTCCTCCTCCTGCCCCCCTTCCCTGTCTGCTGTGAAAAGAACCATTGGGAATGGCTGGGCCCGATGATCATAGAATTATTGGACGGTGATTCTAAACCCCTCAAAGAGGAGTTGCTATGGTGATCCCTTTCCAAACTGTAAAATGATTCACCTTTTTGAAAGGCTGGAGGGTCTGAAAGCCGAACACATCATTGTTCAGGTTGCGGTTGGTTAGGAAATTGCTGGTGCCTGTGCAATCAGCACCGCTATGGTAGTTAAGAATCTAAAAAGGTTTGTTCTCTGAATGATGTGGGACAACAGTGATGTGCATATGATGGTTCCTTTCAATCAAGGCGCTCTCGGACCCACTGGCTTTAAAAAAAATGACAGAGGAGACTTAAATGAAAAGCGAATGAACACCATTATTGTCTATCAGAGTTAATGAAAACGGTAGCCTCCCCAGTACATTCATTCTTCAACTGCATAAATATCCAACTAGACTGAGAGGTTATCTTCCCAGTCAGATGTCAGCTCTTCACTTTGGCACCTATTTTCAGTGACAAAAATATTGCTGAAGGGATACACATTTGATACATCGGTTTGTTTGGAAGTACTGCAATTGGCTTGAGATTATATTGGAATGGGAGATACCTTGAGGTAGCCGACTGATATTCATAGGATGAAACACTGTCATTTCTTTACAATCAATTCGGAAATATGGTTTCTTGCCGGAAACATGAGGATGTCCTTTTAGATATACAAACATACAATTTCTGATGTCTTTAAACATTTCTTTTTAGATACAGATGTATTTTCCATTTTTGCGATCCGTTGAGAAACTAAATAACCCAAAACAAGTGAGATGAGTCCTACATGTAAGTCTGCTATCAACAGTTTTTTTTCATGATATATATATAAAAAGAAATCAACATAAATAATCCTGTCTACATTGCCAGTGTTTTGATGCAGGGAAGACGGCTATAATGGGCTTTTCCTGACAAACTCATAAAGTAGTTTTACTGCTTTGAATACCAGGAGAATTGCGGTATTAGATTTGTATAGAACATCTTAAAAGCGGGGCCAGGAATGCAAGCGCTTCAGATCTGCTCTTCCCCCTCTCGCATGTGAAAACATGCACAGGAAGTTAGCAGCCAGTGAGTCAAATAAAATCAATAAACTGTTATTTATCACATGCTTCTTAAACAACCGTGATAGACTAATAGTGAAATGCTTACTTACGGGTCCCTTTCCAACAATGCAGAGTTAACGATAAAGATAAAAAAATATGTAGAAATAGTGTCACGAGGAACAAATACATAGTGAATAACTAACTATAAAGACTTAAAGTAACGTGGCTATATACAGGAAGTACCAGTACCAAAGTCGATGTGCAGGGGTACGAGGTAATTGAAGTAGCTATATACATGTAGGTAGGGGTAAAGTGATTAGGCAACCGGATAGATAATAGACAGTAGCAGCAGCGTATGTGGTACGTGTGAATGAGTGTGTGTGGAGTCAGTATGCATGTGTGCACCTGCTATGTATGTGTGGGCATATGTAGTGTGTGTACAGATGTAGGATAATTTGATCGCTCTTTTGTTGCTGAGAAATGCAAACTTTTAGTGTATTTCAGTTTTAAAATTTCAGACTCGATTTGACCTAATGAAAAATGTCCATTAATTATAATCCACATAATAATTCACATTTCCTGTTGCTGCAGGGTAATTCTCCTGCTGTACCAACTGGCTCAAATTAGTATCCTACACATCCTATGTGTGTGTTGGGATGTCAGTGTACGTATGTGTGAGTTTGTGGGTAGAGTCCAGTGTGTGTGCATAGAGTCAATGCAAGAGAGTTAGCGCAATAAAGGGTCAATGCCGGTAGCTATTTGATTAGCTATTTAGCTAACACTGTTGTGTCATCGGCAAACTTAATGATGGTATTGGAGTCGTACCTGGCCGTGCAGTCATGAGTGAACAGGGAGTACAGGAGGGGTCTAAGCAGGCACCCCTGAGGGGCCCCCGTGTTGAGTGTCAGCGTGGCGGATGTGTTCTGGCCTACCCTTACCGTCTGGGGGGTGGCCCGTCAGAAAGTCCAGGATGCAGTTGCAGAGGGAGGTGTTTAGTCCCAGGGTCCTTAGCTTAGTGATGAGCTTTGAGGGTACTATGGTGTTGAACGCTGAGCTCTAGTCAATGAATAACATTCTCACATAGGTGTTCCTTTAGTCCAGGTGGGAAAGGGCAGTGTGGAGTGCAATAGAGATTGCATCATCTGTGGATCTGTTAGGGCGGTATGCAAATTGGAGTCGGTCTAGGGTTTCTGGGATAATGGTGTTGTCAGTCATGACCAGCCTTTCAAAGCACTTCATGGCTACAGAAGTGAGTGCTACGAGTCGATAGTCATTTAGGCAGGTTATCTTAGTGTTCTTGGGCACAGGGACTATGAAACATGTTGGTATTACAGACTCAGACAGGGAGAGGTTGAAAATGTCAGTGAAGACACTTGTCAGCTTATGCTCGGAGTACACGTCCTGGTTATCCGTTTGCCTTGCGACCTTGTGAATGTTGACCTGTTTAAAGGTCTTACTCACATCGGCTGCAGAGAGCGTGATCACACTGTCGTCAGGAACAGCTGATGCTCTCATACATGTTTCAGTGTTACTTGCATAGAAGTAATTTAGCTCGTCTGGTAGGCTCATGTCACTGGGCAGCTCTCGGCTGTGCTTCCCTTTGTAGACTGTAATAGTTTGCAAGCCCTGCCACGTCCGACGAGCATCGGAGCCGATGTAGTACGAGCGCCGCCTCTGGATAAACATTTTCCTCTAGGGCTTATGGCGGTACACAGCTCATTGAGGGCGGTTTTAATGCCAGCATCGGTCTGTGGTGGTATGTATTCAGCTACGAAAAATTCAGATGAAAACTCTCTCGGTAGATAGTGTGGTCTACAGCTTATCATGAGATACTCTACCTCAGGTGAGCAAAACCTTGAGATTTCCGTAGATATCGTGCACCAGCTGTTGTTTACAAATAAACTTAGACCGCCACCCCTTGTCTTACCAGAGGCTGCTGTTCTATCCTGCCGATACAGTGTAGAAACCGCCAGCTGTATGATGTTCATGTCGTCGTTCAGCCACGACTAGGTGAAACATAAGATATTAGTTTTTAATGTCCCGTTGGCAGTTTAGTCTTGCTTTTAGGTCATCGATTTTATTTTCCAATGACTGGATGTTTGTCAATAGAGCGGATGGCAGTGGGGTTTTACTCGCTCCCCTACGATTTCACAGAAGGCAGCCCGACCTCCACCCCCTTTTTCTCTGTCATCTCTTCACGCAAATGACGTGGATTTGGGCCTGTTCCCGGGAATGCAGTATATCCTTCACGTCGGACTCGTTAAAGGAAAATCATCTACCAGTTCGTGGTGAGTAATCGCTGTTCTGATGTCCAGAAGTTATTTTTGGTTATAAGAGATGGTAGCAGCATCATTATGTACAAAATAAGTTACAAACAACGCAATTTTTTATTACAAAATAACACATTTGGTTAGGAGCACGTAAAACGTCAGCCATACAATTGTATGGACCTTCCTCTGACTGCCTGGTGTACAGGTCCTGGATGGCAGGAGCTCGGCCCCAGCGATGACTGTAATTTGACTGAATTATGTTGACCACATAGCCTCTTCAGGTAGCAACATGATTTATAAATGTTTTATTTAACCTTTATTTAGCTAGGCAAGTCAGATTTTTAGTTACATTGACAGCCTACTTGTAAAGCCCTCCCCCGGCCAAACCCGGACGACGCTGCGCCAATCCCTATGGGACTCCCGATCATGGCCGGTTGTGAAACAGCCAGGGATCGAACCCTGGTCTGTAGTGATGCCTCTAGCACTGCGATGCAGTGCCTTAGACCGCTGCGCCACTCGGGAGGCCTAGAGGAGTCAGTTTGATCAGTATTTACTTGTGACATGTTTCTCCTGTCTCTCCTTGTCTTTGTACTTGACGGAAAAGTAATGACATCAGTCCCTTAAACTAGCTGCCTGTTTTCAAGTGTTTCACCTCTACAAACTGAAAATATACGGCCTCTTGAAACAGTTGTCACCCTGGTTCATTGAAAGCTCACATGTCAGCAACCCAGAGGAGTAACAAGCTGTAAAACCAAAAACAATCAATGAGCCCATTATTGTGCCAAATGATTTGAACTAGAGACGTAACAGACCTTGTTCAATACCTATTTGTAATTTCTTATGTCTGTGAATTGTATTATTTTCACTATGGGAATGGAATTCTACATCGCAGATGCTGTAAAAGGCAAAGTCAATCTATTGAGACATGCTAACAAAAGAGAAGGCAGTGCATGTTAGAGAGATAGGCACTGTTACTCTGTTTCCCTAGTCCCTAGCTCCCACTGGTGCTCCCACTGGTGCTGCTACTGGTGCTCTCACTGGTGCTCTAACGTAAGAGTCCTATCCCATGACTTTGCTGAGGAAGCAAGGCTTCCCCAGACTCCACTCCTTACGGCCATTCTCTGGTCAGAGCATTGTTGTGCCGCTCGGGCCCTTAAAAGATAAAGCCCTTTGTTCTGTCAATAAAGGAACACCTGCTAATGGTCTCTTCAAAACATACAGTATTTGAAACAAAGCAGTAAAATGTTAATTGGAAGATAGACTTGACTCCTGAAACCAGGCTCCCCCCCCCCCTCTTCTTTTTTTTTTTTTTACTGTCTTCCTTGTGGCTTTGTGTGGCGCCGCAGTCTCATAAGTGCCGTCTTCACAGAGGCCTACCCAGACCCAGTCGTTAAAGGCCTAATTGTGGAGATTTACCTCCTCCGGTTTTTTTTCTTCTTCTTCCCTCTTTCTCCTCATGCATAGATAGTAGCCCAGTTACTAAGGCCTGAATGGGGCTGGTGTGATGTAAATGTGAAATTAGAGGAAATGAAAGTAAATGACTTTGGAATGTAGTGTTCAGTAAAGGCTGTTGGTAGATCACTGAAGGGGTAGGGGATCATCTGCTCCTTCGACCTAGACGGTACAGCTTCTTCTTCTTCAATGCACTTGTGAATTCCGTGTGTGTAATAGTGAGTTATCCGTTTGTTGGGAGGGCTGTTATTTAGAAGATTAACCTTGTCAACATATGACTGTTATTGTTATGTCCAGCCTTTCCAACAAATATATATATTAGAGATACAGCCCATAGAACAATTATCCTTCACACACATTCTTGTTTGATCTATCCCATAAAAAGAATGACAATCCTATGTCAGTATATACATTTATGCCTCTCACAGATGATTCACATTGCGTTATTTTCACTTTAAGTTCATGAAGGGACCGTGCACACAATAGCACATTTTCATTCCAATCAGTGTAGAACTGGGAGCTGGCAAATTGGAGCAGCAAAACAATAATTCCACTGATTGGCCTCTTTCTGTGTGGCGTAAGTGAACTGTTTATACTGTGGAGTACCTCTGGAAGAGGAGAGGAACCAAAACAGCCTGATTAGGCAAAGTGTAATTGGATAAGTTCATTTTACCATGAGTATGACAACGACACGCATGATCATGATAGCTTGCACCAAGGTGTAGAGCTTCTGTTGACTCGAATGAGACTGGCAAATTTGATTTCATGTTAATCTGTCATTTTGTTGTTGATCTCATCACGCTATCAGAGTTCAAAATGATTGAATGGTGACGTAAGCAGTTGCATTTCCATAGATTGATTGCTTGTTTGTGTAATGTCAGAAGAAGAAGAAGCCAGTGTAACATGCACATAAAGAATGTATATATGTACTACCATTCAAAAGTTTGGGGTCACTTAGAAATGTCCTTGTTTTTTAAAAGAAAGCACATTTTTTGTCCATTAAAATAACATCAAATTGATCAGAAATACAGTGTAGACATTGTTAATGTTGTAAATGACTATTGTAGCTGGAAACGGCAAATTTTCTTTATGGAATATCTACATTGGTGTACAGAGGGCCATTATCAGCAACCATCACTCCTGTGTTCCAATGGCACGTTGTGTTGGCTAATTGATCATTAGAAAACGCTTTTGCAATTATGTTAGCACAGCTAAAATTAGTTGTTCTGATTTAAAGAAGCAATACAACTGGTCTTCTTTAGGCTAGTTGAGTATCTGGAGCATCAGCATTTGTGAGTTCAATTACAGGCATAAAATGTCCAGAAACAAAAAAACTTTCTTCTGAAACTAGTCAGTCTATTCTTGTTCTGAGAAATTAAGGCTATTCCATGTGAGAAATTGCCAAGAAACTGAAGATCTCGTACAACGCTGTGTACTACTCCCTTCACAGAACAGCGCAAACTGGCCCTAACCAGAATAGAAAGAGGAATGGGAGGCCCCAGTGCACCGCTGAGAAAGGGGACAAGTGTCTAGTTTGAGAAACAGACGCCTCACAAGTCCTCAAATGGTAGCTTCATTAAATAGTACCCGGAAAACACCAGTCTCAACGTCAACAGTGAAGAGGCGACTCCAGGATGCTGGCCTTCTAGACAGAGTTCCTCTAGTGTCTGTGTTCTTTTGCCCACTTGAATCTTTTATTTCTATTGGCCAGTCTGAGATGTGGCTTTTTCATTGCAACTCTGCCTAGAAGGTCAGCATCCCGGCGTTGCCTCATCACTGTTGACGTTGAGACTGGTGTTTTGCGGGTACTATTGAATGAAGCTGCCAGTTGAGGACTTGTGAAGTGTCTGTTTCTCATACTAGACACTCTAATGTACTTGTCCTCTTGCTCAGTTGTGCACCGGGGCTTCCCACTCCTCTTTCTATTCTGGTTAGTGTCTGTTTGCTCTGTTCTTTGAAGGGAGTAGTACACAGCGTTGTACAAGATCTTCATTTTCTTGGCAATTTCTTACATGGATTAGCCTTCATTTCTCAGAACAAGTATAGACTGACTAGTTTCAAAAGAAAGTTATTTGTTTCTGGGCATTTCGAGCCTGTAATCAAACCCACAAATGCTGATACTCCAGATACTCAACTAGTCTAAAGAAGGCCAGTTGTATTGCTTATTTAATCAGCACAACTGTTTTCAGCTGTGCTAACATAATTGCAAAATGGTTTTCTAATGATCAATTAGCCTTTTAAAATGATAAACTTGGATTAGCTAACACAACATGCCATTGGAACACAGGAGTAATGGTTGCTGATAATGGGCCTCTGTACACCTGTGTAGATATTCCATAAAAAATCTGCCGTTTCCAGCTACAATAGTCATTTACAACATTAACAATGTCTATATTCTATTTCTGATCAATTTGATGTTCTTTTAATGGACAAAAGACATACTTTTCTTTCAAAAGCAAGGACATTTCTAAGTGAACCCAAATTCTTTGAACGGTAGTGTATATCAGACAGTATACCACGGGTATGACCAAAAAATAATTTTTATTTTTGTAATTACTTTGGTAGCCAGTTTATAATAGCAATAAGGCACCTCTGGGGTTTGTGTTATATGGCCAATATACAGTACCACGGCTAACGGCTGTATCCAGGCACTCCGTGTTGCATCGTGCATAAGAACAGCCCTTAGCCGTGATATATTGGCCATATATTGGCCACCCTTGGGCCTTATTGCTGAAATATAACACAGCACATAACTCAATTAGTTAAACAGGGGAGAGGAAGTCTCAGGAAACTGCAGTGTTGTTGTAATACTTGTTAAAACACCCATCCATGCCATGAATCATCAACATTTCCAACATGAATCATGGTTGAAACTTGTTCTAAATCAGAAGTATGACAGCCAGGATAAGTGGCATGAATCAATCAAATGATGTACTTTCCTCACTGGGCCTCAACTGTCAACACTCCTCTCCACTGAGGTGTCAACACTTCAAGCGGGAGTGCTGTTCGAATATAAAGTAACTCTTCGGCAAAACACGCAGATGTCAAACATATCATGCATCATCCATTAACACAGCAATGCTTTAACCTGAGATTCAATGTCCTGACAGACACTACACAGCAGGGTTGTGCTCAATTCAGAATTTTGGAATTGACTCCCATTCAACTCCCGATTTAAAACTGAAATTGAATTGGCCAAACCCCACAGGATTTTGAATTTGAATTTGAGTGACAGGAAGTAGAATTTAATTCAGTGCAATTCAAATAAATTCCACTTAGCCATAGAACATGAGTTTCATTGAATCTGACAGGTCACTAGATAACAAATAGTATATCACTTTTCTCTGGAAACAATGTTCATTTCCTGTACTCTTTTAACGTTAGTGCTTAGAATAAGCAAATTTATGGCAACAAATCATTTCATTTGTTTGGCTTTTTTTCTAAAGCTTTAGGGCCAACTTGAGGATTAAAGTAATGGATCCTGGGAAATGTAGTATTTCCCCCATATTGTTTGTTGTTGTGTTTAATGAAAAATAAGGACTTTGAATATTCGCATATAGGTTTTGTTTTCATTAATCATTCATTTTAAGATTTTGTCCTGAAAATCTATTGTTTCAACAAATCAAATCAAATTTTATTGGTCACATACACATGGTTAGCAGATGTTAATGCGAGTGTAGCGAAATGCTTGTGCTTCTAGTTCTGACCATGCAGTAATATCTAACAAGTAATCTAACAATTTCACAACAACTACCTTAAACATACAAGTGTAAAGGAATGAATAAGAATATGTACATATAAATATATGGATGAGCGATGCATGTATATAATGACACGTTTTATGTACAATATGGATATTGTTATAGATTACACCTAATACAGAATAGGAGAGGCATTTGAATTTGATTTAATTTCACTAACTTAAATTCTATTTCCTTTTCATTCAAATTCAAATTGCAATTCTGTATCCTGTTTGCGACAAATTTAATTAAACGTCTAGAATTTAATTGGAATTTCCGAGGCTCTCTCAATTCAATTTTGAAGTTAGCACAACCCTGCTACACAGGTGGATGATAAAGCTTCATTTATCCTGAAAATGTAAGGTTTAAGTGCAACTGAAGATCAGTGTTTTACGAAAACAGTTTTAATGATTTTCAAAAAACTCATTGTTAATGCTTGTCAGGTAGAAGAAGATGTGTAAGGGTATGCTGCTAATGAGCTTAACCATACACAGAAACAACATCTTTGTGTTTAGTTACATGGTGTTTTACTCGTGGCTTTATAGAAGTAAAAGTTTCAGAAAACAAGTTAAAATATCAGCCGGATGTCCGAGAAGCCATAAATGATTCTTGTCACCTGCCAGTTGGGTGAATGGTAACGATCACTGTGCTGACACTAGTTAATGGCATAGTAGATAGTGGGCCAGAGAGATGGCCATGGCTGGTGTTAAAGGATGTCAGTCCCCGTCTGACAGATGCCTCCCACTACCCCTCCATTCCTGCCCTGTGGCCGGAACCCTGAGCCCTTCTCCAGAATCAGGAGGAGGACATCATCAGTGGCTGGCTAAATTGTGTGGTTAAGTGCTTCATTATCTAATCACCATCAAGACCATTGCAACTAGGCCATTGATTAGCAGAGGGAAGGCCCTGTTTTTTATGTATTCATATTTACAGTAACATTTTACGTATGAATACATTTTTATTTCCAGGTGGGCATTATTTAACTGTTTGTGTTTGGTTTATACCTCACCATTTTAAGAGGCTGTGCCAGACAGCCTCTTAGAAATTAACTAGCTACACACCATACAGATGTACATTCTGGCACAGGCACAGGTACAGAAAGTTGTCTTGTTTCTCAGCACAATAAAAACAGAAACGCCTTTGGCTAAACTCACACATTGGGGTACTAAAGTTGGCAAAGAGTTAAAGTTTTCCATGTAAGTAAAAGGGGGAGCCCACAACTGTTAGAGGAATGTACCATGACACTGCAAGTTGAAGATTCATAGTGGTGCTTACGAAACGTCTGCTTGCTTACGGTATGTATTTTGTAGAATAGTCAAATGTATTACCATGGTTTTCTCCCACTGTGCTTTTTGAAGTGGATGTATTTATTCGTCCAATTTTCCCCTGAGAATGTAATCATTGTTGGTGATCTCAGTACTCATAGTACAACTTGTGACCTGAGGAACAGTCGATGCCATTGATCCTGATGATGCTGTGTGTGTGTGTGTGTGTGTGTGTGTGTGTGTGTGCATGTATCAGTGGAGGCTGCTGAGGGAAGAACGGCTCATAATAATGTCCGGAACGGAGCAAATGGAATGGCATCAAACACATGGAAACCATATGTTTGATGCATTTGATAACATTCCACCCATTCCGCTGCAGTCATTACCACGAGCCAGTCCTCCCCAATTAAGGTGCCACCGACCTCCTGTGGTGTGTGCTTGTGTGTATTTCTGTAGCTACAGCAAAGGTTCAAGTACTTGTGCATTGGTAGTGTGTTATAGTGATGTGATCCTCTTGCTGTATTGTAGGTGCGTTTGAGGATGAGGACATTGTCCATGTGGAGGGGAACGTGGACCCAGTGAGGGACATTGAGATCATCCATGAGGAGCTGAGGCTGAAGGATGAGGAGATGATCGGGCCCATTATGGAGAAGCTGGAGAAGGTGGCCGTGAGGGGAAGCGACAAGAAACTCAAACCTGAATACGTGAGTCAGTGTCTCAGCATGTCCACTGCAGCTCCCACACAGCACCTGAGCACAAATAATAACCCTGCGTTCCACACACAGTGTCAATGAGGATTTTTTTTTCTTTCTACCCCCCCCCCCCCATAGGGTCTCCTTCCTCTCTTTGCGCCATTCTCTCTCGTTTTCTGAGATTGAAAGTGATCGGGGGTCAGGGGTTTTCTGCTGTTGAAATCATGAATAGAGAGTTAGGTATTCAGCTGCTAACCCTGGGTCACAGTGCTGGGCTAATGAAAGTGTTTTCACAAGCCTCTTTTCATCTGAAGTAATACTCAAATCACAGCACAGCTCTCGCTAGCTCGCTCTCGCACCCACAGCAGTTTCTGGAAATTGGGTGAGGCCATACAATGGGTGACCCACAATCCCACATCCCAGATATGAATACAATAAATGTGCTTTGACAGAACATTCTTCGGTTCTCCGCAGTGAGACACAGAATAGACTGTAAGATTAGAGGGCGTCGAAATATACTGTATATCATGTCGAAATGCATGCGGGGCCCAAACCTAAGTAATAATATTGATATATATAACGAAGCTTTGCCGTATTCACTGCGGTAGTTCTGCTTCTGTCGTGATTGTATGATGTGCTCTGTGCAGGGCAGAGGGAGTGTGACCCAATGCAGAATGGGCGAGTTAAGCGAGGTAATCTGGCCTTTCAGAGGGAGCGACGTGCTCAATTTCAGAACCCCTGCACATGGAGCCTCTGACCGCTCATTACACTAACGAGCGGGGCCATTTCACCTGCTGCAGGGGCCCCGGCCGGTCGGTCCCCCTCAGAGTAATCCCCCTTAGCAGCCCGGCAGACGGGCAGCCATTCAGGCCAGGCAGGTGGCCGCTGACGCACATAATTGCTGACAATTTTAGGCCATGAATAAAAATCATTTACATTACTTGTCAAAGGTTGTGTATGCCTTGCCAAGTGAAATCTATAGAAGGCTCCTTTAGAAGTGAGAGAATGGTCCTTATCAAAGGCTGCATTTCTTACAGGCTGAATTTGGTATTTGACACGTTCAGCTGAGTTTTATTTTGTTTTACTGAGAGCATCCTTCGTCCTTCTGTTTATGTCCAGGTTTAGGGTAGGCAGTACCTCCGCCACCGTATACCATGATTCTCCTTAATGTAAATAAATAAATGGTTTGGCAGCACGTCCTTTTATAGTGCCTCGGAGTACCATAAAATAACCAGGTAAATACCATGTATTTGAATTTAAACGGTAATAATTAGCACTTACTGAGTAATTATCGAGAACGTAGAATGAAGCACTGATTTCTGTAGCTGCAGCTTGTTTTCCCAGAGCTCCTCACTTAGTCCTCTCTCTTTCGAAAATACGCCTGAATACTGAATTAACACGCATTGAAGTACAGATATTTACATTTCTGTAGTGTGACATATTATACACATTTCTATACAAATAATGATGTTGCTCAATATTCTATAGCTACCTACATGTGTTGGGTATTGATAGGACTGAGACAAACATGGGGTGTTTTATAACTGAAGCTGATTATTCCTGTTATAAAATAGACATGATATCTGCACTTGTTCAAAAGTGATTGAAACCATGCCATCTGCCTTTTTCTGAGAATACTCGGCCAATTGAACCATGCGTGTATTTATTCAGCATGAATTCAACTGGCTGATTGTGGGTTCACAAGCAAATATGTCTTTGCATATTGTGAAACACTGTATAGGCCTAATGTTGCAACATAATGTGCTATTCGAACTCCTATTAAAAGACTGTTGTTATGATCACTTCAATCCATTTTGAGATCATAATGTACATTGAACAAGGACAATGTTTCATCCCAGCATTCCCTGTCCGTAACAAACAATAATATTCAGCAGCTAGGACCCCCAACAGTGTTTCCTGGTGGCAGGCGTATGTGTTTGACCCCTGTGGGACCCATATGCCTTTTATTAACACCTGCCTGTTAGAGGAGCGCTGCACGGAGGCCCAGAGCTGATGAGGGAAACCTGGAGCGGGTTCAGCCTATGTCACTGGCCGTTTGCTGTTTCCATTTCACACATGATTAATCTCTCTGTGAAGACTTGGGCTGACGCGGGCGGACTGTGCGGCGCTCTTCCTGCTCTCTCTCCTGCTGGCCGCACTCTGGCTGCCTGACTAAAAGGCCTTTAGAATTCCTGCGGAGAGAGAGATGTGCAGAGAGGGAATGCAGCTGCCTGGGGGTCAGTGTGTGGAGCTTTTTCTGCCATTGTGTAATTGAGGCTCTGGCAGGCTCTTTTCCTCTGTTCTTTAAAGGGTTGTGTGATTGTGAAGTGCTGCGAGGGTTTGGGGAGGAAAGAGGAGGTAGGGGGAGGGTTGCAGGGGGTGGAGGAGTTTTTATATGAAGGGGGAGGTTAAGTTGAAAGGAACAAAAAGAATGTGTTCCGCTAATTTCTGTGGGGGTCGGATCAACAATAATAGGCTCAATTTCTTTATTACAAATTTTTATAACTGCCTCCCTCCCATGTTCCCACCCATTCCCGCTCCCAGATCCTGTCATGGCCCAGTCTTGCCTGTGGGTTCTCAACCCACAACTGCTTCAGTAATGAATATGGCAAACATTGCTGGAAAAGCCTAATATTTTCTCCAGGAGGAACAGTGTGTAATTAGTACCCGACTAGTGCATATTCAATGACTGCTCACTGCAGAGAGCCGAGAGGGATTTAAAATAACACACACATTACTAACCAACTAGCCTTACCTTTTCTCTCTTTCTTCCCCTTTCTTTCTCTCTTATACTTTTATTATTGGATGGTCCTTATTGAATATGGCGTGTGCCAAACAGGTGAACTTAGTGCGACTTACTAGAGGGTATTTTATTCTGTTTTAAGAGAGCGGGGGGGGGCCTTGTGCGTGCCATCCCCGTCAAAGCCCGGCCTCTCCTGTTTCAATACGAGCAGGCATTGTTCATTTGGTCATCAGGATGCCGTGCATTTAGGAAATAATTACCCTGTACCCTGCTGGGTTTGTATTCTTTTTCATCTCCTTTAATGGCTTCATTCTTTTTGAATCCCCCCGAACAGGACATAATGCTCAAAATCAAGAACTGGGTCGCGGATGAAAATAAACATGTCCGCTACTGTCGCGACTGGACTGAGAAGGAGGTAAGACTTTGATGTCACACTCAAATGTATTACTGCCATTTATCAGCTTTATCTTTTCATCTGGCCTGAAAGTCAGACTCCTGCTTTTGAGACAAATGGGTCTGATATGCAAATCACAATTGAATGCGCATGCTGTCTTTTTGGGGGGTATTTCTATATGACTTTTTTTGTTAACAAACTAATGACATCAGTCCGGCCTGATGATCTAAACGCTTTATAGAGGCTCCCTGCAGAGTCCAGACAAGATCCTAATTTGATTTGGCTTCACTTTTTATTCTGCATCCTCCTCAAAGACTACTTTGGAAAGTTTGGATCCTCAGTTCTTGTCCTCTCTCTCTCTCTCTCTCTCTCTCTCTCTCTCTTTCTCTCTCTCTCTCTCTCTCTCTTTCTCTTTCTCTTTCTCTTTCTCTTTCTCTTTCTCTTTCTCTCTCTCTCTCTCTCTCTCTCTCTCTCTCTCTCTCTCTCTCACAGATCGAAGTGTTGAACAAATACTTGTTTTTGACATCCAAGCCAATGATTTACCTCATTAACCTCTCAGAGAAAGACTACATCAGAAGAAAGAACAAATGGTAAGTCAGTGCTCAGAAATAGGGAGGAACCCCACTGACTTTACATACAGCATGGACAACCACGGACCTTCCCTTTTACAAAATGTGTATTTTCTTATTAATTGTCGACTCCCTTACACCTCACCCATCCATAACCATGACTGAATGATTCCTGTTTTCAGTTTATGTTATATCAGCTCAAACTGCGAGACATTGAACCAATGTTTTCCAAAGAACTTCCACGGTCAATTCCCAATGTTCAATAACGGTTTTAAACCGTGTCCCCCTTCTAACCAGTAACTGTAGATAGTTATGAGTGATGTTTCGATACCATAAAGTCCTATTGTGAAGCTTCTTTATTCTCCCCATGCCAAAGTGATCCCTCAGCCACTGTGGAGTTGGTTTGTCTACTACTACCGTACCCACGCTGCTCTACTGACTCCAGACCAATAAGATAGTCTCTCTGTGACAGGACTTGCCTGGGGGTGGCACTCAGCCCGCTCTGTGACACTCCAGTCACAGTCAACCCTGCTAAAACCAAAGCAGCCCCCAAAACTCTGCTCTTCATTAAGTATTAAGACCATCTGGCTTCCATTTTCCATGAAAAATGGCACATTTCCATACGATATCAAAGGGGGAAAGGCTTTAAATGACAACAAAAATTAACATTCAGTGACTCAAAGCCAAAATAGGAATGCATGTCGTATGGAGAGGGCCAATAAATCATAAGGATGGTTCTCTTTAAATATTATGATGTCTACAATTGTTTTCCCCCAAAATGTTTGGTTTTGTCTGAAGAGTTCACTGTTTACATGTGTTGTTTGCTCTTCTTCGAAAATATGAATACTTTGTCCTACTGGGTTGACTCGCCATCTCCAAATACATGTTTTGCATGGAATTCAAGTGAGATCAGAATGACATCTGCAACTTAGATGTTCACAGTGACTCACAAACATGTGCTTTCAACTACTGTATGTGTTTCCTAGTAAACAGGTCAGAGGGGTTCTTGGTGTAATCAGCGGTTCTATTTGACTTGTCATCTCAAGCCCTGCCTGACTTATCTCTGTCTCATAAACTCTACAGGTGAACTCCGACTAAATGAGATTGTGTCAGAATGTTTCCAAATCTATCTGTTTAGCTCTGGTCTGGTAAACAGTGTTCTCCATGTCCCATTCATGCAGTACCTGATATATGGGCCCTATGGTTTTGCCGTGGCCTGTTGCAGAGTGTTAGTGTGGCCATAGGGGTGATGAGAGCGGGCTTTTTCACTTGAGCACCTTGAGGAGAGTGGAGCTTCCCTGGCCACAGGGGAGGTATGAAAGGGATACTTGTCTTATCTACGCAACAGTCACATACTGTCCATAACCACTCACCTGTGGATTGGTATCACACTTTTTCAATTGCCCTCTAGGATTCGGTGTCAAACAGTTTGTTCCTGCTTTTGTTTGTCTCTGCTTCGCTTGGCAGACTCGTTAGATTCGGAGGGAAGTTGTTCAACTGATGACTGTCTGTTCAAAAATGTTCCTGACATGACATCCTGTCTTGTCTGTCTGTCTGTCTGTCTGTCTGTCTGACAGCGGGAGGAGGGAACGCTGCAACAGAAACACATAAATCTGATGAATCATGACGTTGCGGAGTGTCAGTCATGGGCAGGATTTTGTTTTTTCTTATGTTACCTCTGTGTGGTTCTGTTTTTTTACTGTGAGAAATGCAATAAATCTTGGGGCGTTTTCAAATGGGCAAACAGTAGTGCCGTTGTGTCCAGAGGGCTCAGCGTGGAACAATGCAGACATCAAAGTGTTTCTGATTGACAAGTGATGGGCCACTTCCCTTGTCCAGAGTGGAGCCCACACCTGTACGGAGATGATTACAGGTAGATTTAGCTGCCCCTAAATGTACACTAAATGCTGCTCTCAGCCCTAATAGCAGGCAGTCTGCTGTGGCGACGCCAGACTGCCATTTGGCTGTCGCCATGCTCCCGTGTTTTCCCCCAGAACAGTTGAGATGATGATATGGTTAAAGACTATTCAAAGCAAACAGCAAGACAAATTGTAATCTCAGCTTTTAATGTGAGTAGAGAATAAAGAGGCGCACCATAGAAGGTAAACAGGCCAGTCTTGTCTTTTTTTGGTTCGGGACACTCGGGGGGGCCATTTTCCAGGCCCACGGCACTGTGTTCATTTACATAGTGCAGTGTTTGCAATGTCTGTTAATCACATATTCACTTTCAGGCAGACTTTTCAGTTGTTATTGTTGATGGTGTGTTCTCATATTTTTGTCACAAGCATATGTTTTGGCTACACACTTTCCTTTTCAATAATTTCCTGTTTGATCACCATGTTCAGATAGCGTTGCAAATGGAAAGGCCTTTTGTTGAGTGACAGACAGGCACGTGCACAGATAGGACTCAACCAGTGCTCGAGCACCTGCCCTTTTGCCCTCCTATGAGAAAGTGCTTTCGCAGCTAAGTGGAATTATTTTATTTTGAATTTTATATTTAAAAAAAAAATGTATGTAACGAATTGCAAATCAAACTAGCTCATAAATCCTCCCCCGCGCTCCTGCATCAAGCGTGCACTCGCCTGACTTTTGCATTGTGCTTGTGCTTGCCCGTAGCAAGCACTGTGCTATCTGGGTGGATAGTTTGAATAGGCCTACTGGTAGGCTACTTTTTCAGTTGGACCTGTTATGTGTGTCTCTCACTGTTATCAAAATCAAATCAAATCAAATTTATTTATATAGCCCTTCGTACATCAGCTGATATTTCAAAGTGCTGTACAGAAACCCAGCCTAAAACCCCAAACAGCAAGCAATGCAGGTGTAGAAGCACGGTGGCTAGGAAAAACTCCCTAGAAAGGCCAAAACCTAGGAAGAAACCTAGAGAGGAACCAGGCTATGTGGGGTGGCCAGTCCTCTTCTGGCTGTGCCGGGTGGAGATTATAACAGAACATGGCCAAGATGTTCAAATGTTCATAAATGACCAGCATGGTCGAAAATTAATAAGGCAGAACAGTTGAAACTGGAGCAGCAGCACGGCCAGGTGGACTGGGGACAGCAAGGAGTCATCATGTCAGGTAGTCCTGAGGCATGGTCCTAGGGCTCAGGTCCTCCAAAAGAGAGAAAAAGAGAATTAGAGAGAGCACACTTAAATTCACACAGGACACCGAATAGGACAGGAGAAGTACTCCAGATATAACAAACTGACCCTAGCCCCCCAACACATAAACTACTGCAGCATAAATACTGGAGGCTGAGACAGGAGGGGTCAGGAGACACTGTGGCCCCATCCGAGGACACCCCCGGACAGGGCCAAACAGGAAGGATATAACCCCACCCACTTTGCCAAAGCACAGCCCCCACACCACTAGAGGGATATCTTCATGGACAGAGAAGGGGCGAATTCAAGTGTTTGGTGGTAATAAGCAAATGTCATCAGCAGAACAAACTGACATTAAGTAAAATGGTTTGTTTTGACAGCATCGCAAACTAGCTAGCTAACTAGGAGATTTACATCATCATCCGCTATGGTCAGCTGGTAGACACTTTTCTGATGTCACTCATCTCATCTCTAGTTAGTAGCCTACTAGGAGTCATTGGCTCTAGCTTGCTTACAATGAGTGACAAATGTGATATTGCAGAAAATAAATAGGCCATAATACAAATGTTCTGATACAGAGACCATTGGTATTTTATGAATTTCGAGTAATGAATTAGGAAAGTAAGCGTTTTGGACCTGCCCCCCGAAAGGTCTGTGCACGGCCCTGACAGATATAGGCCCACTATTATGATGGTGTGTCTTTACATCAGCGAAATACTTCCATGTTATATAACGTAGGGAAAGAATTCTGCCAGAGGAAAACTCGTCCATTTGTTAGACCATCATATCCCTGTTTGGAGTGCAGTGTTGTAACCACTACATACCAAGCTGACCTCATTTCAACAAGAGTAAACTGTATTAGCGTTAGCAAGCAGCCATCATTAATGGTGGGATCAGAGAGGGAACAGGGCCTCCTTTCATCCCCAGGTTCTCTGCTGGAGACGGTACATCATTTACTGTAGAGAGGAGCACGTGGGTATAATTCCATACAGTACAGTACAGTGCGTGTGTATGAGAATGTGTCCATGTGCATGTTTGAAGTCTGTTGCCGAGGCGACTCCATGCTCATTTGGATGTTGGCGTAATTGCGGTGTGGAGATCAAAGGCCGGCTGGCCGAGTGATGTTCCAGAGGAGCCTTTACCACTCCGGCCCTCTCCTCTGTGGAGCGGGGGCTGCCTGCTGCTTGCGCCGCTCCCCTCTCCCCTCCAGCCATGCGCTGCCTCCTGCACATCCCCGCTCGTAAAAAATGATTAAGGCCGCATTTGTCATGTGTTTATGACTGAGAGGCATTGCGTGATAGGGAATGGCATCTACAAGAGTCTACCAAGAGGCTTTCTCTTCCCTCGGCGTCAGTAGGCTGCCTGGAACACTTTTGTCTGTGTCACATAGTTTGTGTATTAGAGAGGGTCATTACTCCTCAGTTTATAATGTGGGTGTTTGTCTGCTGTTTGTATGTTTTCACTTGTCAAGGCACAAGCTGGTAATTTAAAAGCTCCTGGTCGGTGGAGTTTTCAACCTTTTTAATATTTTCATTAGCCTCGATATTATCAGATATATAATCCAATGTCCTTAGCAGACGGCCAACTGCCATCGCATTTAGTAAACGCAAAGCTCCACTTGAGAGCCAGCCTGTTTTTTTTCTCCTCATAATGTGCTTTAAAGTAAATTGGAGCCTCTTAAGTAGGTGTGTTGACCTTTAAGAAAACCGGAAAGCATGACCTCTCTGAGTGTGCAGAGTTTGTACCGTGGACGGCTCTTCACAGGGGGCTTTTACATGCAAGGGGTCTATCTGTCTGTCTGTCTGTCTGTCTGTCTGTCTGTCTGTCTGTCTGTCTGTCTGTCTGTCTGTCTGTCTGTCTCTGTCTGCGTGTGTGTGTCTGGCACGTGTCTGTCTGTGGATTGGTCGTATGTTTATTGCTTTCTTCCTGCTTATGTTGTGTGTCTCCAGACATGTTACTTTGTTCTTACTGGCTGTCTCTTCATTTCTCTCTTGATATGGAAAGTGAACCAGCAGGTATGTTTGCTTATTGAACTACCCCAGCTGGCCTGTAGGTGGTGCTTTGACAATTAAAGTAAAGGTACCTCTGCAGTGAATCGCAGCAGGGTTGATGGTCTAGCCAAGTTCAGTTTTAAAAGATCCCACTGTCTGAGAGGACGTGCTCCGTTTGTCCCTCGGCTTCTCTCTACAACCTACTCATCTATGTTTTGTTCAGGTCTTCTATTCGTTTGATTTCAGGATTGACTTTATGTTTTTAACTTTTATTTTGGTGCAGAGTAATGATAACTGTACATTTTCTTTAACTTTAGAGGATTTGTTAACGAACTGGCAAGTGCGCGCATCTTGGTCCCCATCAGATTTTGAGGCAGACTGTCACCGAGGGAAGGCATTGTTGTGGTCTGCTGAGAACCGTGACAGGAAAGCGGTGGCAGCAGCCCACTTTTGCTACTCCAAACCATAATTCCCGTAAACAGAATTGAACGTTTATTGAGTGCAAAACCGCTGGCTCCATCCAAGTTTTAAGGAACTGCTGTCTAGGGAGTCACGGTTTGCCTTTCAAAGCGATGTGGGACATATATGATCAGTGGGTCCCCTTTCACTCTGTCCACAGCCGTCCCCTCTCCCCTTATGTACTGTGGGATCCTGGAGAGAAAAACCGCGTTCCCGTGGAAGGAAGACATGTACCCTGCTGAAAACACACACTCCTAGTGGAAGCCTTCAGTTAGGCTTTGTAATGAGTGTGGATGACTTTGAGAGGCTCGGAGAGGAGTAAACCATATCCACATGGTCTCTAATAAAAGTCCCGGAGCATCAGTTCACTTGGCTTTGTTATTGACCATCCCTGGTCTGTCTGCCTGGTCTATCACACTGTTGTTGTTCACCATGTTGGATGAGTAGAAGACACTGGGTAGCCTGGCTGCCTTTTGTTGTGGTCTGGTCTGGTGAGGTCTGATGGGGTTTGTTGGGGAAGACACGCAGGCAGGGACGGCTCTGTTCGGTTGTTGTTATCACTAATGAGATCCTAACGGTGAGTGTCACAGCCTTCCTTCCTGGCCATAGGAACAAAGCAGACACTCGTTTGTTCTCTGTTGACCTCACAAGACAGCGACGTGTTCCCCGAAACGGTCCCCTTGTGTAATAAAGATTGGGACAATGCCAAGTGGGTGAACCCGGGCTACATACTTGACCAGAGGGCATAGCTTCAGGTTAGATACTGATCAGAAGTCCCATTTTGAACTGAGTAAAGCTCACTTACCTCTTGCTCTTGACCCGCTCGTAGGACACACAGGGATTATTGTGTCACTACTTTTTTTGGCCATACTTTCTGTGTTACTAACTAGGTCAACTGCCGTGACAACACTGGATTTGGTTTGAATCCGCTGCTTAAAGGGTGTGTGTCAGCATATAATACATGATCACAGCCTCATTCCGTTCAGTCCGTGTTCTTTTGATAAGAATAGCCATTTCTGTTGTAACACAGTATGGGGGGGGGGGGGGGGGGGGGGGGGTAGAAGCCCTCGGAAGCAGTCCTCGGAAGCAGTCCTCGGAAGCATTCTTTGTGCTATTGAGAGCATAAGAATCTCCGTGTGTTTTAAGTCAGGCTAATGATATATTTTGATAGCTTTGGCAAGTTGTGCTGTTTATTATCTTTTGTGATAAGGGTTAAAACAAAACACACATGTCACAGCAAGTGTCCTGCAGCCTGGCAGCTTTAATGAGATAAATTAATGAATTTAGTGTTGCCACATACAGCTCCTGAAAGCTTGTTATCAGAGTGATTGTTGAACTGTTATGAATGGAAAAAGGAAACGGAGGGGGGAATAAGGATGGGGGGGGGCATGATTGGCTGATGTTCCATATGTCCTTGATTACCTTCCCTCTGCTTTTATTCTAATAAGTGCCATTCTTTGTACTCCCTTGGACGGGTAGACAGTCTGACACAAGATGAGAATAAATATTGCATGTGGTACACATTAAGCTGTCATCCAGGAAGAGAGAGGGAGAGATGGAGAAATCCACCGCTTTACATTCTGCTGCTTGCGCTACACTTTGCCTGCTCTTGTCACAATTGTCACATCTTGATGACTTTCTCCCCCCTCGTGTTCTTGCTCGCAGTCAATTGCAATGAATGACAGCCCTGCTGCCCTGTATAGAGAATTATTTAGGGTGATGTAGTATGTACTCCTGGGAGTTACTGTTTGAATTTCTGATCGTGATATTCGTTTTTTTATTTTTATGGAGTGTTTGTTCATTCAATAAAGCCAAATTCACTATGGATTTGATCTATGTTTGTTTTCAAGTATTGGTACTTCATGAAAGAAAGTTGTTAGCGAAAAAACAATTGAAAAAGCCTATTGTTAGCATGGCCTTGTTGTGCAGCTTGAGAAAAGAGAGCAAGAGGATGCTCTTAATTAAGCCTCTTCCCATTGTGCCGGTACCGCTCTGCTCCCCTCAGCCGTGAAGAGGGAAACAAGTTCACAATATTGGCTGTGATGTGAGGAAAGTAGTGAGAGAGGCTGAGGTTGTGTGCTGGCTGCTTGCCTCTCAGGGCTGTATGTATTGCCTCTCTTCGCCTCTCCATCCAGCCGTGGCCACGAGGAGCAGAGAGCTTCTGTACTCGTGTCCTCACAGGAGCGCACCACTGGGAGGATGAAAAGCGTCCCACAGAGCCCCTGACTTCCCAGCCTCAAACGGCACCGTGAGCTCATACCTCTCATTTCCCCCCTCCACTGAGGGAGGAGGGGTGGAGAGCTGGTCGAGATGCTGCGTGCTCCAGAGCGTTCAGCGGGAACTGAGAAACAGAGAGGGGGGGAATAAAGCCTCTGGGTTGTTATTGTATTAGTTGGTGCATGGCATGCAAGCCAGCAGCAGCAACAGCAGACAGATGGGGAATCCTTCAGCTGTGTGTGTGTGTGTGTGTGTGTGTGTGTGTGTGTGTGTGTGTGTGTGTGTGTGTGTGTGTGTGTGTGTGTGTGTGTGTGTGTGTGTGTGTGTGTGTGTGTGTGTGTGTGTGTGTGTGTACACGTGCGTGATTTCCAGGTTCAAGTGCTGAGGAGCTTTGTTTGGCTGTGTGTCTGTCCACCTGTGGGTGGGTCAGTAATGAAGTAGTGGAGAGGGAGAGATTGTTAGAGGATTACTTCTCAGTCCTGTCAGCATTCAATTGCATCTGAAAGGAGGCCACTCTGGGCCTAGGTGCTGGGTCCCTTTGTCCTCACCTTTTTACAGGCTTACCTGACTAAGCAGTGATAATGAAGCCGGTCCGTATGAATGCACGGCAGACACAGGTCACAGGCTCAGGTAGCTGCACCTGTACTTTAGGAGCTCCCATTGTGTCCTCCCTCCTGAGTCGTTTAAGCAGATCAAAGCTGTGACAAAGCCCAGGGCAGCCCCAGGCAGGCGGAAACACAGGAATTATTCCCCCTTCAGGATTCTCTCACAGAACAAGACAAATAGACAAGGCACCCCTGTGGGAAGTGTTCATTCCAGCCTACTGTGTGTTGGAAGCTCTTTTGTTTTTAGTAGGTTGTCATTACTTTACCATAGGTTGTTCCGTTGAATAGACAGACGTATTGTAATTGCTGCAGGCGTGTATTGTAGAGCTAATAACCTGTGTTAATTTAGGTGTAGGTATTGTCGGCTTATTGTGGAATAAAATATGTAGGCGACACACAAAAAAGGCTATTAGGGTATCGAATAACAGCATGTTTAGGATGTGGTTGTTTTGAATAATCTAAATAACATGACCGCAAGAAAATACCGTTAGAGTATTATGAAGACATACCAGAAATATGCATAATTTGATGAATATATATTAGGTTGAATAGAGATGAAAATAAATACATTTAGAAATACAAATCGTTGGAGGCCGGTTTTAAAGAAACTATTGATGTATTATATTTGCTTTTAAATGATTATATACGGGATATATATACATACTTTTTTTTAGGAGACTAGCAGGAAAAGCAGCAGAAACCTGGCTCGTTCCCCAGTCTTGTTTGAGGCTTTTAGGCCGGTGAGTGATTAGCAGAAATAATGTCCCTGTCACCCTTAATCACATTAAAACGTGGTTAACATTTAATTTTTCCTACTTGATATGCAAAAATTTCCACTAGATTTGCAGCGAAGGCCATTGAAATTCCATTATAAAAAGAATAAAAATTTCAGGCGTCATTTGTTCAGAGAAGGAGATCTAGATTTGAAAGTGCTGAATCTTTCTATTAGCAGAGCTGTGAGAGATGGCACTCTATACTGAGGCATAATGGGACAGTGACAAGACACACACACACACACACACACACACAGTGTCTTTTCTTTCACAGTCTTTTGTTCTCTTCCCCCAGTAATGTATTGTATGTACTTTGATATTTTGGCATCTTTGACAGTGGTCACCCTGCTTTAACAAACAACACATCTGAACTAAACTGCACAGCATTTTAAGGAACATGTTTTTTTCTCAAATAGTACGAGTACTTTGAAGCATTCTTGGATTGAGTCAACACTGTGTAAACTGTATACTGAAAGTGAAACATTTCGACAATAGAATATACATTTTATTTGCCAGTTTCTGATGAATTAAGCTCGGCATTGCTTAGATTGTAGAGTGCATAGTTGAGACAGATGGCCCAGACTCAGTATCAAGTTGTCAGCGCATTAAAGGTACAGGACATAGACCCATCTGAGTGCAGACAACTTTTCACTTATTAACTGCACGGTCCGACTTTGACATGACGGACTGACATCACATGACACTTTGTACGTCATTATTTACCAATTGAATGCGTGATGGAATAGCCTCTTGGAGAGGAGCAATATTTTTCATTTGGCATGAACATTTACCCGATTCATTTGTCAAGACGCGTTCTCACACAAATAATTGGAGAGGATGTAACTACTGTAAAGTGGCGTGACTAGACGGTGGTGAAGTTCCTGAAATTGGTCGGAGAAGTCATGTTGACAGAACATCAAATCTCTTAATTGACAGTGCTGCGTTGCCTCTGTTGGGAGAAGGGGGTGTACCTTGTTCCTGTGGCAAGGTGTTTGTCTGCTCCTGTGTCACTCGATGCGAGGACCCAGGGACCCTCGTGCTCATTTGGCGCTCACATTCTCCATCTCGGCGTCCGCATTATTAAAATCATCCCTCAGCGCTCCACCAAGAGCCTCTTTGTTACTTGGCTGGCGAAGCTCGCTTCTGTCAAGTCTTCACCAATTACAGTCGCAGGTACAATGGTCTATTCACAGGATCACAGCCCTTGACTGGTGTGGGGAGAGTGATTTGTGAATCATTATTCGGCTGCCTGTAGAGAATGCGATACCTGAGGAATGCAAATAATCTGCCAGCCAATAGACGGCTGGGCTCCGAAAAGTGACAGGCTACAGCTGTTATTATCCCAGATTGGATTCTTTTCCCCTCTTGGAGAGGCAGTCATCTCCTTGGCTTTCAAGCTGGAGGTTTCCACTAAATGTTGTTTCTTTCCCTTCATGGGAAGTGGTGGCCAGCTCATAGTGGCGGCTGTCAAATCCTCAACTCTAGTTTAAGCGCATCACAGCCTCACTCTTAGCAGAAAGGGAAATATTAGGCGATGGTTCTAGATAGATAGTTATGTTTACAGCAGAGGGAATCCATTGATGGTGTAAGAAGCGATTTTGGCATCACTCAGTAAGATAAATTAAATGATCAAAAAAAAGCATCCAAGCAACCGCTGCTATGACATTTCCCTGAAGTTGTCATTATTTTCCCATGTTTAGCATTGATTGTATTGTTGTAAGCGGTAGAAATACACTAGAGTTGATTGACTGCACCAGTGATCCAATAGCGAGATGATAAACGGTTGACATTGTTATTGGAATAGCTGTGGCATTGAGGTTGTGCGGTCACTCCCTGCCTTTTGATTTATAGGTTTTTAAACAGGAAAGTAGGATTACAGATAATGACAGGGGCCTTTAGAATCAATCTAGAAGTCTGGGAGCTCTCTCTGTCGGGCCCAAAGTGTTAAAATGGGTCTGTGTGATGCTGCTCGTTGGGTTTCGTCCAATCCCAGGCCAGGCTGAAAGCGTGTGGGGCTAATCTCATAATTATCCGACCCCTCCGCCCCCCCCTCACACATTGTTCTGGCAGAGAGTTACCATTAACTGTGAGGATATCTTTGTCCTGCAATGTCAGGTGTCCCGCTGAGTCACAGGGCAGAAAAACCTCTTAAAACGGCTTTAAGGGAAGTGAATAACTAAGACGTTCATAAGTGGGAACACTATACTTACATCCATCCTGCAGGCCTTAGAGCAATTATTGGACTGAGTGCTAACGGTTTGAAATAAATCTACTTGTCCTTTACAGTAAAGATTCAACCGACAGTAAGGATGGATTTGGGGTAAAACATTGCCATTTTAACTATATAATTGTCAACAATCTGCTTTTTCTTAATGGGATGTCATTGCATGTATTCTTTCATACCTACACATGAACATAAACGTAGTCCTGAACTGGGAACTTGTTAATAACCGAAACTTAGCAACAAAGTGAAACTGTGCAATCGCAGGGCGACCTTGGCAGGGCAATGTTCCGAAACGGCATGGTAAACAGGCCGGGCTGTTCTCTCATGAATATGCATAGGCCAGCCGACGGATAACAAACGCTACTCTGTTCTGTTCTGTCAGTCAACACCAACACCACGAAGCTCCATCCTGCCTGTGTTGTTGTGTCTACTGTCCAGGTTGGTGAAAATCAAGGAGTGGGTGGACAGTCACGACCCCGGGGCGCTGGTCATCCCCTTCAGTGGAGGAGTGGAGAGTCTCCTGCAGGACATGAGTGAAGAGGAGATTCAGAAGTACTGCACCGAGCACAAGGCTCAGAGGTTAATTAGCATTCAGTCTCCCCACACTTTATTATCAACTGTGCCCTCCACGCACTCCTTTAATTACATGCACTGATAGAATAATAAATGGGAGAGTAATTACCATTATAAAGCAAGGATCCCTCTCTTAACGGGAACAACTCAGTCAAAGGGTTTTCTTCTAAATTAAGTTTTTAACTGTCATCTGTCATCTACAGGTATAATTATAACTTGGGCATTTTGGGTGTATTGTTCGTATGTGAAAACCTCTATGGAGGAAGAGAAATTGTGACAGCAGATTTTTTTTTCTCCCGAGCTCTGAGAGACGTTGGGATGAATTCTTAAAGGTGCTAAATGAGACGGCAAGCATGCCAATTAATCCCAAAAAATCACTGGAGAATTAAATGCTCTATGTTAAACGAAGTGATCCTATTTTATTTATTTAATGAGTTTATATGCTGGGATTGATGTGGTCTTGCCAGAGAGGTGGCTACGAATCAAAGCAATACTAAAATACCCTAAATGACCTAGCATTTACAGCACCGTGAACAACATGAAAATTGATATTGCTTTCACCCTGCTTATTCTGACAGCGTTCTGACAAGGATCATCAAGGCTGGCTATGGAGCCCTACAGTTGGAGTACTTCTTCACAGCTGGACCAGACGAGGTCCGTGCGTGGACCATCCGGGTAAGACCCTGTCCCAGCGGCTGGCCGTGCCGCGAGCCGTTCCACCCTGCTGGCATCCAGCCTGATATCAGCCACTTTCAACTTTGTCATGGTCCTGCTTTAGCTAGTCATTACAGGCCAAGGATAACTTCAATTACTGGTGAGCTGCTGAACAGTGAAAGTGGGGGGCTACATTGATTGAGGAGGGCAACAATTGATTTTGCCCATTACGTCCTGAGAATGTTTCCATCCAGCGCAGATCTGCCTGCCCTCCTCCTGCCGCGGGAGATAAGGGGCCCTAGCATTGTGCCTGCCTAATCTGTGTGACGGGGGTTGTCTGTGCTGAAATTGATGTGCCTTTTCATTTGACCATTTGTGGGCCCTGCTGGGGGCTCCTCCTCCCTGTGTCTCAGTTTACTGAGCCCGCCGAGAGCCTGGGTGACACTGAATCACAGGAGGATTGACATCGATACAGATGTTGGCTCGGCACACTGGTATTGTGCAAATGTTTTAGAGGGAATAAAAGGATTAAGGGCCGTACTAATAATGTGTTCTACCTGTCAGGAGTAGCATACCGATGCATTGGTTCATCCTAACACATGTAAGTAACGTGAGCAGTGTTTAAGACAACTAGCTAAACTGAAAGTATGTGCAGTACGTTCTTAAGAAAAAAGACGACTTTGATCTTAAAGTTTTTGATTGACAATAATATATGAGCCACCTCCTCCCAGCCATGAGTGATGTCCTCGGTGTGTTTAGGAAAGTAACAGAAGTCCTCCAAGCCTTTCTCTCCTGTGGGCTTGTCTCCTTTGACATAACTGATTACGGCTAGCCTTGATTGTGTGTGAGAGGCATTTAGTCTGGTAAGCATCAGTGAGTAACTATATTAACCCAATACATCTTACATTGTAAAAACTGCACTCTGTAACGTGGTGCTGCTAAGCCCTTTAGCATGCTTTATTAGGCAGCCTCGAGGTGACCATTATCTATCAGGCTGCTCTGCATAGCTGTTAACTACTATGATGTGTACCTCTTGTAGTGTGGCATAGGACAAAATCATCCCCTAATCTATTTTTCTCCACCTAGACAAACCTTGATGCTGATTAATGGTAGTTAAACTTACAAGCACTCCGTCAATGAGATTGCATAGGGATGGTAATGTATTGGAGTCATTAAATACACATCATTCTTTTGGCATGAAATATGTTGACCCCAACCTGATTATATACATAATTAAAGGTGCTCAACAGTTTCGAGGCACAGTGCTACAGAGCAGGGAGAGGGAGAGAGGGAGAGCAGGTCGACAGGCACAAGTCATAATGATGCAGAGCAGGAATGTCACTTATTTGGGTCATTTGTCAATTTCCCCCAGCATTATTTCAATGCATATAAATTGCGTATTTTATCAGAGACAGTTGTGACTTCTAGCGCTAAATGGGATTTAATGTAGAAAGAATTTATAAAACAGTTAGGGAAAACAGTTGTTTTTGGTACTCGGAATGGACATCTAAAACAATCAATTTGATATTTTCCATGGTTATTCCATTATAATGTATGTTCCGTTTAAATTCAAATGTATATTCCATAAAGGGAACTTTTACATAGCCTTTCAGTCATCTGCTGTGCTATGAAAACCTTTTGAGGAAGTTCAAACACGACAAAGGGGAGGACGGTATAATATTCTACAAATACATACGCAGACAGTATACACTGTATATAAAATATAGTGAACGTTTCTATTTCAAAATGGTCAGGTATGATACAGCCAGGTCAATATAGTGTCTCTCCCACTGCAACACTGCCCCTCTCGCTCTCTGACGACCTGAGGCCAGAGTCACAACCCACAATGAGGCAAGATTGCTTGGACAGAAATCAATAGCACCCTGGAATGGGAATCAGAAATTGCTGGTGGGCATTGATAGCAGCTCTGACTCCTTATCGGCCTCAAGGCTGCTCTACCAATGCACAACGGTGTGTAGTGCTATCCAGAAATCAGGAGCGAGGTAAGAATAACCCCCAACACACCCCCTAGCCATGCTCACTTCACCATCCCCCTATCAAACAGCATGTCAGTCCTGTGCTGTGATCCATCTTCTCCAAAACAATTAATTTACCTTGTGTGTCCTTTCTCTTTCCTCCTCCTGACAGAAAGGAACCAAGGCTCCACAGGCAGCCGGCAAGATCCACACGGACTTTGAGAAGGGCTTCATTATGGCTGAAGTAATGAAATTTGAGGATTTTAAAGAGGGAGGCAGTGAAAACGCTGTCAAGGTGAGCCGTCGGGGTGCGCCAGGAGATGAGGGAAGTCTCCTGTGATCAGTGGAGCTGACAGTCACCACACTGCTCGTACTGCAAATGCTCTTCACCTTTACTCAGGGGAAGAAATTACTGCACACACTCCGCCAGCACACCTGACAAGCCAACTGATTCCGTCTCTAAACACTGCAATTCTACTCCTGCTGCACATATCTTTATCCCAATCTGCTCTAACAGGCTCATGGTAGGCCTTTCTTATACCTCAGACCAGCCGCTCAGAGGAAGCTCTCTGTACCCCACCAGGCGTTAACCAGCCACATCTATAGAGCAGACCGTTAGCTTTACACTCTTTGCCGCCAAATCCCCAAGCCACTGTGGCAGCACTGTTACAGCGATATAAAGGGGCAAGTTAAATAAAGTGTGACATTTTTTTTTACATAAGGACTGTTTCACGGATGAACAGCACATAAGTGTGGCCTGCATATCTTCTTTTATAACTGCCAATGTAACTGGCAATGTTTGTTTTGACCTTTTTACTGGGATGTGGCTTTTAAATGGGCTCTGCTCTGTCAAATATAATCACTGTACTTCATGGTGAATTTGTGAAGACAATAGCTCTACGATAAATACAGCAGGTTATGTCGCTGAGCGCTTAAAGGCCCAGTGCAGTCAAAAACGTGATTTGCCTGTGGTTGTACATACTTCCACACTATGAGGTTGGAATAATACTGTGAAAATGTGAAAATGATGATAATGCCCTTTTAGTGTAAGAGCTGTTTGAAAAGACAGCCTGAAATCTCAGCCTGTTTTGTTAGGGTTGAGTTTTGGCCTGCCTGGTAACATCACCAGGCGGTAAATTGGTTAATAGACCAATGAGAAATAGTTCCAAATCTCTCTGCCAATAACAGCTAGTTTTGAGTTTGCCCCTCCCCACTCAGACCACTCCCCAACAGTCCTAGCCAGTTTTGTTTCTTTTTGTCCATTTTAATTTCAAACAATCACAGTAAGGTACTTAATTTTTACCCAGAAATGATTTGATGTTGAGATAAAAAAAAATGGCTGCATTGGATCATTAAACGTTTTTATTCTCAGTCTATGAGTGCATGGAAATGCTCAGGGTAACTGTAAGACATTGGCCTCAACTACAACACCTCTCGTCGGCCTGGTCGAGTTAATGCTATTGGGTCTTGCGTTTTTCTTTTTTCAGAAGAAAGCTCGGGGCAAGGAACAACGTTCCAAAGTGTTCCATGTCACACAATGGATTGTAGCAATTTCCCGACACCCACCGTGACTAGTGTGTCTGATGCTGTTGGTTTGTCTTGTATGGTCCTGCCCTTGACACAGCAGGACATGAATCTGTCCGTGTCAGTGGTTAGCACGTGTCTGGAGGAAGTGCCTCTATTGGTTTACCTCCAGAACCTTGACTGGCATCTGTTATTAGTGGGTACAAAGCCCTTCACAGTCCTATTATGTAGATAGTCGTGGTACTTGAGCTTCAAACACGATTAAACTTGACCACCAGCCAATAGCTGTTGATGACATCAAACCATGTGGTAATTGGATACTTTTTAACCTGAAATTGGCCTGGCTTCTGTTTTAAATGCAGCAGGTCTAAAAGTAACAGTAAGTAGTTGTTTCACCAATGGAATATATGGATTAAACAATTAGGGATGTGGACAAAGTGGAGATCACAGAGTTTCTAGATGAGTATCAGACAGTAATCCCTCCTAAATCCTGTGCAGGAGATGTGTGATTAGCACTGGCAAGGAGTGAGAGCTTGGCATACTGACTCCTAATGTCACCCAGTAGATCTCCAAATCCTCTGTCTGGCAGATATCCATGCACTACACTACTAGTCCTATAGGGATCTGGAAATTACCAAAACATTTGAATAATTCAATAATATTTCACCTCAATTCTTTGTAAAAATGTGTATAAATCCTCTGTATTGTATTGCTGGTTACTAGTTCCTAAAGTGTCAGGAGAGGGTGAAATGTGCAGGGCGCTAGGGGTTTGAACATGATTGTTATAGAAGCCTGACGTCAGAGCCTCAGGTCCTGTTGCATGCTCTCCTTCCAATCCCCGTTCCCTCGTGTATATGTGGACATGGAGCATTTTTGACTGCAGCATTAAGGCCAATGCTAGTTCATGTCAGTTGTGGGAATGGGCTGTTTGAATAGGCCAGCGTACAGGGATATCACATTATTAGTAATCATATCTGCTTAAGCCAAGCTTGCTCCTCCAGATGGCTGCTTTCAAGTGCAAATGAACCAGTTAGACGTGTCTGGTTTAATACATACTCTGGAATCACAAATAGCCATTGATCCCCCCCCCCTCCAAGCAGTGTTTCTGGTGCTATAGAGTCTGGATTAAATGGTCTCCTGAGCCTTTAAAGGGACATTGATTCTTCTAATTAATTGTGCTCTGTGCAGAACCAGAATGCATAAACCCGTCCGTATTAGCACTTCAAGTCAATTATTTTGAGTTTGCCCGGGAAGGGGAACAAACAGATCTAATGTATACAAAAGAAATGTTGGAACTTATTTTGTTTCCTTGAGAAGTATGAGGTTGCTATAATGAAGAGCGTTATTAACATTTTACTTGTACATATGAATGGAAATTGACAGAGAATAGGGTTGTTCACTCAGTGGGAATCTAGTCACCCCATGAATAAAACATGACTGTGTGTATATGCTGTTTTCAGGAAAGAGTGAGATGATCACGTGTGTTCATTGCTAATTTACTATTTATAGCCATTTCTTGTTTTTCATTGCTGTCATTAATTAGCTGTTGTGTTTCTCTGTTTTACAGGCAGCGGGGAAATACAGACAACAGGGGAAAACCTACATTGTGGAGGACGGAGACGTCATCTTTTTCAAATTCAACACGCCGAACCAGCCCAAGACTAAGAAGTGACTCCGTCACAGTCTGTTGGCTACCAGAATGGACTGTGCGGTTAGATAATTTGTCTTCTTTGTTTTAGACAGAATGAAGCTGGAGATTGTGATTGATACCTGCCAGGTCGGCTCAGTCCTACCTACTGCCCACTCTGCCACATTATCCCTGTTTGTTTTTGGTTCAGGAGAATTCCATACAGTCCCCCTTGCCAAAGAACAGGTCCACTAAACGTTGACAGCTTTTGGTAGGAGCATTTGAAGAAGCGTATTACTCTCTTGATACTTCATTAATCTCCATCACTGGTGCCAGGCCTGACACAGCTGACAGCAGGGACAATGCGACCTGCTCCTCTCCTCCTTCCGGAGATAATGCATGTTTTACAGTAGCCCAGATGTCTATACTCAATAAAACATTTGACAAAACCAGCCTGTGTGTGTTTGGGGATGTCTGTATTGACTGGCGCGCGGGTTGCAGACAGCGATAGTGGGTCCTGCTGGCAACTGATTACAGAATTAAAAGACACAGTTGACAGTGGCTCTGGCAGAGAGAGGACAACCATAATTGTATCTGTAAAGCGATTCTTATTGTAGAGGCCTAAGTGTGGGATATTGATTATTTCATACAAGAGAATTGGTCAGGTGAAATTGTGTTTGAATGAACCTTTCCTCTCCATGGTTAGTCCTGATATTCTGAGATGTTCTGTATTTAAAGAGACTGCTTATAAATGTGCACCCCATTATTATTGAGAGTGCCATTATCATTAGACTTAGGTATGCCTGAAGGCTGTTTTTGTAATAATTCCTCTGTGTCGCCATTCTACTGAATGGCTGGGAAAACGCAACAACTAAACCAAAACAATTTCCATTCGAATAGTCTTCACAGAAGTCTTTATTTATATTACATTCTGAAAAGAAAATAGAAGTCACAATTCGGGAGCACAACTAAAAAAGAAAAACACACAAAAAAAACATTCCTAGTCCCACTGAAGTAGTGTTTTTCTCACCTGTATACTTTGTGTGTAAGTGTTTTTGAGGCATTTATGCTGATGGAATGGTATGGCTGGAGCTGCGGACGCTGCTGCAAAGTGAAATTGTCTGCTCCACAGGAGTGAGAACACAGAGCGGATCAAGCTCCTTCACTGAATATCTTGCCTCTATAAATACCCCTCTCTGCAGAGAACAAAATGGCCTTCTCGTAGAGGCACAAAGATTAAATAAAAATTGTCATTTCTCTGGAAGTGCATTGCATGCACTAGCTTAAAGAAATTGTGTGTTGACCAAACAAAGACTGCACAAACCCTGCAAAGCATAGTGTTTGGCATTGAAATAAAGTTGTATTACTGTCTTCAAGATATAATCAAAAATAGAATCATGACCAAAAACTAGGATCATGTTTGATGGGGGATGTTGAGGGCGGAAGAAAACGGATGGCCTGACATTCTCCTGTAGAATTCTCTCATATAGTGCAGAATTCATGGTTCCTTCTATTAAGGCAAGTCATCCAGGTCCTGAGGCAGCAAAGCATCCCCAAACCATCACACTACCTCCACCATGCGTGACCGTTGGTATGAGGTTCTTACCGTGGAATGCAGTGTTTGGTTTTCGCCAGGCATAATGGGACCCATCTTGCCCAAAAAGTTGACTAAATATATCTAAAAAAGCACCTGGAAGATCACCAATACTCTTGGAAGAATGTTCTATGGACACATAACTTTTTGGATGACATGGGTCCCATTTTTCCTGTGGAAAACCAAACACTGCATTTCCACAGTAAGAACCTTATACCAACGGTCAAGCATGGTGGTGGTAGTGTGATGGTTTGGGGATGCTTTGCTGCCTCAGGACCTGGACAACTTGCCTTAATAGAAGGAACCATGAATTCTGCTCTGAATCAGAGAATTCTACAGGAGAATGTCAGGCTATTCATCTATGAGCTGAAGCGGAGCTGGGTCATCAGCAAGACAATGATCCAAAACACACAATCAAGTCTACATGAAAATGGCAACAAAAAAAACCAATTTAGAATTTTTGGAATGGCCTAGTCAAAGTCCAGACCTAATCCCAGGATGTTTTGGCAGGACATGAAACGAGAAGTTCATGCTTGAAAACCCATAAATGTCACTGAGTTAAAGGAGTTCTGTATGCTAGAGTGGGCTGAAATTCCCCCCACAGCAATGTGAGAGACTGATCAACAACTACAGGAATAACAACCACTTATTGAGTGTAAGGGGGCAATTACTTTTTCACACAGGGGAATTGGGTGTTGCATAACTTTGTTAAATAAATCCAATAAGGATACTTTGTTTTTGTTCTTTTTAAACCCATGTTCCCTTTATCTAATATTAGGTTTTGGTTGAAGATCTGATAACATTCAGTATCAAAAATAGAGAAAATCAGAAAGGGGACAAGTACTTTTTCACGGCATTGTAGGTCTTGCGGCATTACAAATCTTCCTCCTACAGTAGCCCCATTAAGAACACTCAACAACTTTCACTGGCCATCATAGTTGCCATGTAAAGTGGGGCAAAAAAAGTATTTAGTCAGCCACCAATTGTGCAAGTTCTCCCACTTAAAAAGATGAGAGAGGCCTGTAATTTTTATCATAGGTACACTTCAACTATGACAGACAAAATGAAAAAAAAAACAGAAAATTACATTGTAGGATTTTTAATGAATTTATTTGCAAATTATGGTGGAAAATAAGTATTTGGTCAATAACAAAAGTTTATCTCAATACTTTGTTATATACCCTTTGTTGGCAATGACAGAGGTCAAACGTTTTCTGTAAGTCTTCACAAGGTTTTCACACACTGTTGCAGGTATTTTGCCCCATTCCTCCATGCAGATCTCCTTTAGAGCAGTGATGTTTTGGGGCTGTTGCTGGGCAACACCGACTTTCAACTCTCTCCAAAGATTTCTATGGGGTTGAGATCTGGAGACTGGCTAGGCCACTCCAGGACCTTGAAATGCTTCTTACGAAGCCACTCCTTCGTTGCCCGGGCGGTGTGTTTGGGATCATTGTCATGATGAAAGACCCAGCCACGTTTCATCTTCAATGCCCTTGCTGATGGAAGGAGGTTTTCACTCAAAATCTCACGATACATGGCCCCATTCATTCTTTCCTTTACACGGATCAGTCGTCCTGGTCCCTTTGCAGAAAAACAGCCCCAAAGCATGATGTTTCCACCCCCATGCTTCACAGTAGGTATGGTGTTCTTTGGATGCAACCCAGCATTCTTTGTCCTCCAAACACGACGAGTTGAGTTTTTACCAAAAAGTTATATTTTGGTTTCATCTGACCATATGACATTCTCCCAATCTTCTTCTGGATCATCCAAATGCTCTCTAGCAAGCTTCAGACGGGCCTGGACATGTACTGGCTTAAGCAGGGGGACACGTCTGGCACTGCAGGATTTGAGTCCCTGGCGGCGTAGTGTGTTACTGATGGTAGGCTTTGTTACTTTGGTCCCAGTTCTCTGCAGGTCATTCACTAGGTCCCCCCGTGTGGTTCTGGGATTTTTGCTCACCGTTGTTGTGATCATTTTGACCCCACGGGGTGAGATCTTGCGTGGAGCCCCAGATCGAGGGAGATTGTCAGTGGTCTTGTATGTCTTCCATTTCCTAACAATTGCTCCCACAGTTGATTTCTTCAAACCAAGCTGCTTACCTATTGCAGATTCAGTCTTCCCAGCCTGGTGCAGGTCTACAATTTTGTTTCTGGTGTCATTTGACAGCTCTTTGGTCTTGGCCATAGTGGAGTTTGGAGTGTGACTGTTTGAGGTTGTGGACAGGTGTCTTTTATACTGATAACAAGTTCAAACAGGTGCCATTAATACAGGTAACGAGTGGAGGACAGAGGAGCCTCTTAAAGAAGAAGTTACAGGTCTGTGAGAGCCAGAAGTCTTGCTTGTTTGTAGGTGACCAAATACTTATTTTCCACCATAATTTACAAATTCATAAAAAATCCTACAATGTGATTTTTTGGATTTTTTTCCCTCATTTTGTCTGTCATAGTTGAAGTGTACCTATGATGAAAATTACAGGCCTCTCATCTTTTTAAGTGGGAGAACTTGCCCAATTGGTGGCTGAGTAAATACTTTTTTGCCCCACTGTATGTTCTATATGCTTGTGTAAGTTAATCTACTGGGGGTATTTTAGGTTAATTATTGTGTGAGTGAAAACATGAAGTTTCTCCAGGGACTACAGCGGGGGCTAAAGACTTTCCTTCACATTATTTTTAGGCAAGAGTGGTGTTGTTGTTGTTAGCCAACCCCCAAACTCTACTTTGAGGCCCATTCATCTAGTGTAGTTTTAAGGGCCTTGGATTGACAAATTGTTCTCTGTGGTCTGCCGTCAGTGTTTTGTTTTTCATATAATGCAGTGACAGTACATTTCTTAGGAAAGGTAATAATGTTATTTAGAATCGTACAGATGTACCCCTTAAGAAAAAACACCATAAAAGGATTCTGGTCTTTAATCAAGTCATAAGTAGGCCATTTAGGCCATTAATACCAACAAGCTTGCTATCAAAGGGCCAGAGCAGGGCTAATTTGGTCTCCTTTCTGTAAGGGAACTCCACATCTGCCTGTATATCATGTCTTGTTAAATAGTTTCCATTAGTAGAAGGCAAATAATTCAAGCTGTCTAATTTAGCTGTCTAATCCAGGCTGTATCACAACCGGTCGTGATTGGGAGTCCCATAAGGGTGGCGCACAATTGGCCCAATTATTTTTAATTTAAAAAAAGTAAATAAATGTTTTTAGACTTTATTGGAGAACAGCTTTGATGTTACAGTGATCTCTCTGCTTGCTTTACTGTAAAATGATTCCCACATTTCACACTTGGTTTAATAACAATTTGTGGTATCATATCTGACATTGAAATGATTTAATGTGTTGAAAGTAGTTATATTTTTAAGTCTAGATCAATTACAATGAATTTACAGAATAAAGGACAGTAGTTGGATGTAGGGACATCAACAACGATTAGTAGCTGTTTGGGCCCTTTCTGTCTATTGGTACAAACGTTCTGTCAGCATCATCAATCAAGTGGTGCCACTCCGCCCAGAGGCTAACCACAATAGCACCAAATCAAGAATGGCAGAGAGTAAAAAGCCAGTTCTAAAAAGTGCACTCATGAAAGACCAAAGCCTGCTATTGTAAATCACCAGCCTGGTCTCATAGACTAGACATAACATAGTAAATGAACATCTGGGACACTCAAATTAGTATGTTACGTTTGGTACGGTTACATAAGACAGAAGGTTACTTATGACAAATAACGTGAATGTCTAGCAAACCGAAGGTTGCGTGTTTGAATCTCATCAAGGACAACTTTGAGCTAATTAGTTTGAAACTTTGAAACTACTTTTGAGCTACTTTGCAACTAATTTAGCATGTTAGCTAACCCTTCCCCTAGCCCTAACCATTTAACCTACTCCCGCAGAGGAAGTTGCCACCTCTATTTTGATGTAATTTCCTGTCATAGTGAGGAAACGCACGTTTAGGTTCCCCCTCCAAAGAATGACGAAGGCTACTTATACATATTCACAAATCGGGTGTGAGAATTTCCACGTGGAATTGATTAACATCAACAAATAGGCCACTGACAGCTGTCAGTGTAGCTAGCTAGCATGCTAACCTTATCTAGCTAGCTATCTTGCTAACCCATCTTGTTTTTTTTAACTACACTGTATTCAAAAGATTAGACAGCTGGCTCTATGGCTGGTTCTGGAGCTGGATTTAAACAGACGGAAGCCACTGGCCTATTTTAGACGTCACCATCTATTATCTCCAAAGTTTTGATATCTTCCATTAATTGCGGCCACAAATCTGCCATAGAAATAGATGATGACGATCTATTTATATGAGATGATGCTCCGTTAATATGGATAACTATTGAAAGATAGCTGATATGCGTTTTTCTACATTGTAATGGACACAGTGTAATCTTTGGTAGCTAGGCTGCTGGCAGGCTTTGGTACATCAAAGCCAAGCCAGCCTGTGCTCATGGTTCTCACATGGGAAGTGAAATGATAGTCTACAATGACTTTGCTCACGATCATGCACGCCGCAAATGACTTGATAAGTTCCTTGAATTTTCTTTTGTGGGTGCCTTTTCATTATCTGGATAGACACTTGTGGTTTCTAGCTAACGTTACACCAAACAAAGCAGTGAAGCACGTAACGAATAAATACTTTAGTGGCCAAAACCATTCATCTTGGGGTGATGGGGGGAGTGGGTTTGCAATGCTATCATATCATGCAATTATACCATTTTACCCGCAAAACTCCAGTCTCAACGTCAACAGTAGAGAGGCGACTCCAGGATGCTGGCCTTCTAGGCAGAGTTCCTCTGTCCAGTGTCTGTGTTCTTTTGCCCATCTTACTCTTTTATTTTTATTGGCCAGTCTGAGATATGGCTTTTTCTTTGCAACTCTGCCTAGAAGGCCAGCATCCCGGAGTTGTCTCTTCACTGTTGACGTTGAGACTGGTGTTTTGCAGGTATTATTTAATAAAGCTGCCAGTTGAGGACTTGTGAGGCGCCTGTTTCTCAAACTAGACACTCTAATGTACTTGTCCTCTTGCTCAGTTGTGCACCGGGACCTCCCACTCCTCTTTCTATTCTGGTTAGAGCCAGTTTGCGCTGTTCTGTGAAGGGAGTAGTACACAGCGTTGTACGAGATCTTCAGTTTCTTGGCAATTTCTTGCATTGAATAGCCTTCATTTCTCAGAACAAGAATAGACTGACGAGTTTCAGAAGAAAGTTATTTGTTTCTGGCCATTTTGAGCCTGTAATCGAACCCACAAATGCTGATGCTCCAGATAGTCAACTAGTCTAAAGAAGTTTTAATGCTTATTTAATCAGCACGACAGTTTTCAGATGTGCTAACATAATTGCAAAAGGGTTTTCTAATGATCAATTAGCCTTTTAAAATGATAAACTTGGATTAGCTAACACAACGTGCCATTGGAACACAGGAGTAATGGTTGCTGATAATGGGCATCTGAACTCTTATGTAGATATTCCATTTAAAAAATCTGCTGTTTCCAGCTACAATAGTCATTTACAACATTAACAACATCTACACTGTATTTCTGATCAATTTCATGTTATTTTAATGGACAAAAAAAACATTTTCTTTCAATAACAAGGACATTTCTAAGTGACCCCAAATTTTTGAATGGTAGTGTGTGTATATATATATATATATATATATATATATAGTACCAGTCAAAAGTTTGGACTCATTCAAGTTTTTTTTATTTTATCTTTGCTATTTTCTACATTGTAGAATAATATTGAAGACATCAAAACTATGAAATAACACATATGGAATCATGTAGTAACCAAGAAAGTGAAAAAAATCTAAATATATTTTAGATTCTTCAAAGTAGCCACCCTTTTCTTTGATGACAGTTTTGCACACTCTTGGCATTCTCTCAACCCGCTTCATGAGGTAGTCACGTGGAATGCATTTCAATTAACAGGTGTGCATAGTTAAAAGTTCATTTGTGCAATTTCTTTCCTTCTTAATATTGGTATAGAGAAGATAGCCCTATTTGGTAAAAGACCAAGTCTATATTATGGCAAGAATAGCTCAAATAAGCAAAGATAAACGACAGTCCATCATTACTTTAAGACATGAAGGTCAATCAATCCGTAAAATTTTCAAAAATCAAGTGCAGTTGCAAAAATCATCAAGCGCCATGATGAATCTGGCTCTCATGAGGACTGCCACAGGAAAGGAAGAACCAGAGTTACCTTTGCTGCAGAGCATGAGTTCAGTAGAGTTACCAGCCTTAGAAATTGCAGCCTAAATAAATGCAGAGTTCAAGTAAAAGACACAACTCAACATCAACTGTTCAGAGGAGACCGCGTAAATCAGGTCTTCATGTTCGAATTGCTACAAAGAAACCACTACAAAAGGACACCAATAATAAGAAGAGACTTGCTTGGGCCAAGAAACATGAGCAATGGACATTAGACCGGTGGGAAGTCTGTCCTTTGGTCTGATGAGTCCAAATTTGAGATTTTTGGTTACAACCACCGTGTCTTTGTGAGACGCAGATGAGGTGAACGGATGATCTCCTTATGTGTGGTTCCCATCGTGAAGCTTCGTGATGCTTTCCTGGTGACACTGTGATTTTTTTTAGAATTCAAGGCACACTTGAGCATTCTGCAGCGATACACCATCCCATCTGGTTTGCGCTTAGTGGGACTACCATTTGTTTTTCAAAAGGACAATGACGCAACACATCTGTGTAAGGGCTATTTGACCAAGGAGGAGAGTGATGGAGTGCTGCATCAGATGACCTGACCTCCAGAATCACCCAACCTCAACCCAATTGAGATGGTTTGGGATGAGTTGGCCCGCAGAGTGAAGGAAAAGCAGCCAACAAGTGCTCAGCATATGTGGGAACTCCTTCAAGACTGTTGGAAAAGCATTCAAGGTGAAGCTGGTTGAGAGAAAGCTATGCGTGTGCAAAGCTGTCATCAAGGTAAAGGGTGGCTACTTTGAAGAATCTCAAATACAAAATATATTTGGATTTGTTTAACACTTTTTTGGTTACTACATGATTCCACGTGTTATTTCATAGTTTTGATGTCTTCACTATTATAATATTTTTTTAAGTGTTCTACTCCGCTAGCCAGCACCTCGCCTAAATAGGTGTGTGTTTCTTTCGCCTCTAGATTCACCATTATTCTACAATGTATGTCTGTCTAGCTGTCTGGCTCCAGAGTAGCACAGCGGTCTAAGGCACTACATCTCAGTGCAAGAGGCGTCACTACAGTCCCTGGTTTGAATCAAGGCTGAATCACATCCGGCCGTGATTGGGAGTCCCATAAGGCGGCGCACAATTGGCCTAGCATTGTCCCGGGTTTGGCCTGGGTAGGCCGTCATTGTAAAATAAGATTTTTTTCTTAACTGACTTGCTCAACAAATTATCCAATTAATTATTGTAATTTTCTGGTTAAAAACAGGAGGGTCAAAAACCACACCTTATTTTATATTTGCTCCCTGGCTCATGCAGCCAATTGGACACAAGGCTGTTTTGCTCATCTTAGTCACAAAGAGGAAGAACTTTGCAGCTGTTTCTGATTAATAAACAACGCCATGCTGGTGGGTGGTAACATTCAAATAAAACCCAGACCTGAAACTAAATGTAGGCTGAAAACTATTTGTATGTCATATCATAGGGAAAGATACGGCATTCACAAGGATTTACACGAAGTGGGCAGTTCGGATTTGGCATCCAAGCCCAAATATATTCTACTTTGATTAAAACAATGACTTATTGACTTAAATCGTAGTGCAACATCATGGGTAAGCTCTGGCCACCGTCTTTCAGCTCAAAAAAGTGGATTTCTACTGATGTGGGCGTTTAACCCCTAGCCTAGCTAATGTTAGCATTAGCCACTTCGCTAATGTTAGCAACAACTAATTGGAATTGCAATAACATATTATGAATTGTAATTTGTAACATATCATATGACATGGATGATGGACATTCACAAATTAAAACAAACCATACCAAACATAATATATCATGCTAATTTGGATGTCCAAATTTGTATCTACTATGTTACATCTACCCCTGAGTCCAGGTTGCAGCCACAATAGTTATAATAGTTCAGCCTTAACCCCAAAAGAATGAGAATTTACAAAGAATTTATGGGATGATAAATAAACACATAAATAACCATGACATGTTGAGTACAAACAATGCACACACAAGGGATATGTGTTTGGAAATTCCATGGAGACTGTAAATGTAAATAGTCCGGGTGGCCATTTGATTCAGCACTCTTTTGGCTTGGGGGTAGAAGCTGTTAAGGAGCCTTTTCGTCCTAGACTTGGCACTCCGATACCGCTTGCCGTGCGGTAGCAAAGGGAACAGTCTATGACTTGGGTTACTGGAGTCTTTGACAATATTTTGGGCTTTCCTCTGACACCTTCTAGTATATAGGTCCTGGATGGCAGGAAGCTTGGCCCCAGTGATGTACTGGGCCGTATGCACTACCCTCTGTAGCACCTTACAGTCAGATGCCGAGCAGTTGTCATACCAGGCAGTGATGCAACTGGTCAAGATGCTCTCGATGGTGCAGCTGTAGAACTTTTTGAGAATCTGGGGACCCATACCAAATCTTATCAGTCTCCTGAGGGGAAAAAAGTGTCTTGGTGTGTTTGGACCATGATAGTTTGTTGGTGATGTAGACACAGAGGAACTTGAAACTCTCGACCCGCTTCACTACAGCCTCGTCGATGTTAATGGGAGCCTGTTTGTCCCCTTTTCCTGTAGTCCACAATCAGCTCCTTTGTCTTGCTCACATTGAGGGAGAGGTTGTTGTCCTGTCACCACACTGCCACGTCTCTGACCTCCTCCCTATAGGCCGTTTTATCATTGTCGGTAATCAGGCCTACACGAGTCGTGTTTGGCCACGCAGTTGTGGGTGAACAGGGAGTACAGGAGTGGACTAACCACGCACCCCTGAGGGGCCCCAGTGTTGAGGATCAGTGTGGCAGATGTGTTCTTGACTACCCTTACTACCTGGTCCATCAGGAAGTCCAGAATCCAGCTGCAGAGGGAGATGTTTAGTCCCAGAATCCTTAGCTTAGTGATGAACTTTGTGGGCGCTATGGTGTTGAACGCTGAGCTGTAGTCAATGAACAGCATTCTCACATTGGTGTTCCTTTTGTCACGGTGGGAAAGGACAGTGTGGAGTGCGATTGAGATTGCGTCATCTGTGGATCTATTGGGGCGGTATGTGAATTGGAGTGGTTCTAGGTTATCCGGGATGATGCTGTTGTCAAAGCCGGTGTACAGTAGCTTTCCATTTGGAAGTTGTTACAACAGGAAGAGCATAACTTAAAGTTGATTTATTACTGTCACCTTCAGGCTGAACAAACCTACAATAAAGTTAATGCCATTTTTTAAACTCATTTTAAGAAATCATGTGGGGGAGTGTCCATGGCTTGCTGCAAGATGTTGACAGATCTAGCATTCCTTTACATTTACCAAATCGGTTTGTTTATTGATAGACCCAAAGGTCACAGGCTGATCTGACAGATGGATTGGAATTCATTTGAATATGATTCTCCCCCAGAAAGTATGAAGGAACATTTTATACTCAAAATGGAAGGAAATATGATTGTTTTTTCCAAAGGGGCATCATTCCAGAATATATCCCTTTTTCAAGTTCTGAGAGGAGGCTGTTGTGTACATTGCAGGCCTGTGTTATTTGCCCTTGATATAGTAAACTGGGTTTCATTGGGCGTAAATGACTATCAGGGAGTGACTTTCACTGAATACGTCCAACCTGCTACAATACAGGAGATCAGTGGGTACCTAGACTTTGGACCTCCTGCTCCACAGCTGAACCCGAGTGACTCCTAGAAAACCAGAATAATGTTTCTGTGTCCGTATTCATGCCTTTCTCAAAGTTGTAATCGAGATCCATTTGGTATTCTACCCACAATTCTCCCTCCTTTCACCATTTTACATTTTCCCTCTGAGGCGCCATTTACAGTGTCCCACAAGGTGTCTCCAGCAGAGCAGTTTCTCCCCATGGGGTCACCTCTCTCTTGGACTGGCCCTCATGACACAACTGTCAATATGCTAATATGAGTTTTGATCCTGTTCTTTTCATCCTGGCTGACCAAGAACACGCTCTGCCTCAATGCTTAATTCTGGACAATGACAGATATTACAGGGGTTGTCTGCTTTAGTTAATATGATTAATCTTATCCAGCATCGTTTAACCTTGTGCTTATCTCATTTTCCTCTTTAACCCACTGTAAGCTATTGTTGTTACTGAATACGCAATCAATTGCAGTGCTAAAATACAGTAGTAGGGAAAGATGCGATGCCATTTAATTCAACTTACATTTGGTGTAAATATACTGTAATATATTTACAAGATAAACTGAATATTGATGGAACTGTACAGAGCTATACAGACCATTGTATTGAACAGCTTGCTTCTTGTTGCATCAAAACTCCCACTGGGTAATTGCTATGAAAAGTTAGTCTGCTCATGGCATTCTCATGTCTTCTACGATATTGGATTAGATGTCTGCTCTTATTAGGATCTATATTTGACTTTCCCTTTTAACTTGGATTTCTTTGTTGAAATTGCTGATAACTTTCCTTGGACTGGAGTAAGACAGACAGACATAGCTGCAAGAATTTCTAAAGGCTGTTTCCGTAGGCCTATGTTTACCTGACACTTGGATTGACAGCAGAGTGATTGGAAATATCCACCATTCACTGGCGTGAGCTCCTGAGTGCCAGAAAAGTGCTTTTGTAGTCTGCTTGTAATGGGCCAAGTTTGAATTGAAGGTTGAGAGAAATGGCCCCACTCTGGTCGCACTCTGTGAGGAACTGACATACCGCAAATAATGTTCTGGAGAAGAAGTGAGGGCCTTGCATCACAGACAGAGGAAAGGCAATACAACACAATTATATTCAATTTCAACGCAATCTTGCCAATATTGCATTATATGTACAAGATAGTTAATAAAAAAATTAGATACATGCTATAACTCACTTAACAGGAAAGCACTAGTAGTGAACTGGATAGCAGCTGTTTATTTATTGTACCCTTGCCTAATGCACTACCAGTATTTTTGAAGGACCTCTGTGCTACCTTCCATGATAAAACAAGGTGGAAATGACATTTCCTTAGGAATAATGACAAGTATGGTAGAATGTATTATTCTTACTGTAAGAAAGGTCACCTTTAGTGCATGAGCTCACCCCAGTGAGAATTCCAAAATCAACATTAAATATGAACATAAAATACCACAGCCATACTTCATTATATAAATGAACAGTTTACTTATTAGAAAAAGACAAATATTAAATGTACATAGAGTATAACAGTGTACAATGATGTTTGACTACTTTTGGTGTTCCTAGCTTTTGAGCATAGGGTCTGCTCTGTGCCAGAGTGCGCTCTGGGAGGTCGTAAATTTAGAGCGTTTCGCTCTCGGAGGGTTCACTGAACGCTCTGGCAGAGGGATAGGGTTGATCCGAGCGTTCTGACCTCACAACGTTAGTCAAGCACCCAAGCGAACTGGCTAATATTGGCTAACTTGCTAGCTACTTCCAGACACAAATGAGAGAACACATCACTTTGACCATTGTACTCGCTCTAGCAGAGCTGTTATCCAGAGCGTTGGTAACTGTGCTGCGGACGACAATTTATTTACACTGTTTTGCCGGCGTTTACTGACACCCGCCATATTCAATAGGTGTTGAGCGTTCGTAAATTAAACAGCTATTCTGCGCGAATTTACGAACGCACCCATAATCTCAACTACTGACAGACTGTCAAAATCACTGTGATGAACAGTTGACAATCGATAATATGTTTAGTGAAAACTGACATCTAAATTGGGCCAATCTATTTTATTCAGCTGCCAACACAAGGAAAGCATCTAGCTACAAATGCAGCCATCACATCTTATTTTGAAAAACCAAGGGTCGACAGGCACTGAAATCTTAATTAACAGATTAATTGGTTTATAGTTACACTAGCTGGCTTTAAATTTAGGATAGGCATAAATTACCTAAATTGAGAGGTAAGGGAAATAATTTAAGAGTATGTTTAAAATCCACTGTGGCTGCAGAACGCTTGTATACATTAACGGTTATCAATGGACAGCATAGCTCCTGGCTCCATATAATTTTTTGTCACCATATTATTGAGAGAAAAATAAACAGGAAAGGAATTCGTCAGAATATGACTGACATGTACACTGGCGAATGATAATGTAGGGAATAAAATACGGTAGCCAATTGGGTTTAAGAAGAACGGCGGGATTTCCTGTGCGTTACCCAATCTTGGAGACCCCACCCTTTGTGTTTCCCGCACCGTCAATCAAAATAGAAACAATTGACTAGAATCACCGATTGCAGCCAGCCTTCGATTACTGTAATCATGTTTCGCTTGTGGTAATACAGAGATTCTGCGAAATAAAATAATTCACGCAATGACTGGTATGTAATGTTCAACCTAACCATCGGTATGTTTGCACCCTTTAGCTAAGCTAATGTTAGCTAGCTGTTTTAATATTTTTCCAACAGCTTAGCCAACAGTGAACGTTAGCCTGCATGCTAGCCACAACTACAACATACGTAGCTAGCTAAGGCTTCAGACAGTTTGATCAACTCCACACCGCAGCTGTAATGGAGGTCAGTCCAGCTTGAAGTGTTACGTTATAGCTAGTGGAATAGCTAGAAACAAATTTGCTGCCGTTTCCCGTGTGGATATTTAACTTAACTCTGGTTTGTTTTGCTCCGTTTCCTTCATTCTCTACCTTGTAACGTTAGCCCCAGAACAGCCAGTGAAACAAGAGGAAATGGCTGCCTTGGACGTGGACAGCAGTCAAAGCGAGTTTCTGCAGCAAGACTGTGGCACAGGAGATCAGGTAGCTAACGTTGCTATTTAGAAATTGCCCTCGTATGCTTCTCGATTAGGGTTTCAGTAAGTGCGTGGTGCTTTGTGAAGTTCACACGTTTTAACATTTGCAGTAAAAGTCGAACTTCCTGTGTGGCACCGGACTAACGGCCACCCACTTTCTTCCTTTTAAACCCGCCCATTGTGGGTAGGACACTCAGTCGTCATCGCTCGCTCTGCTGGCAGCTACCTGCAGCAAGATCGAGTCGGCATCATCAGATGGGGGTAACGGTGCTGCCGCTGCAGTGGTAAGTCACCACCACTGGCTCTGCAATAATGTAGACGACCCCAAAATGTAGCTATCTTTTATCAATAGAACGCGAGTTGTGTCGGCAGAGATATGCCCAAAGGCCTTCATGTAGTGAGCTCATATTTGGTTCACACAATAAGAAGTTAGGGTTCTCATGCACCTTCTAGACAAACAATACTCTTCAATCTCTTCAATCTCCAATCTTCAAATATGTTGCTAAATCGTGTGAACAAGCAGCACCAAGCTCTTATTCCTGTATTCTTCATGAATGGTAATAACTTTTGTGATTTATTTTTTAATGCACGTAGTTATTCATAACTAATCATGCTATGGCTTTTCCAACTGGCTGAATACAATAAATAATTGGCTTACTGTTTTTTTAATGTAAGTAATTATTTCACTGCTATCTCTAACATTACATACTTCATCTCAATGTTGCAATCTACATCTCAAATGAATAGTTTTTATTCACTAAAACAAGACGTTTTATCCTGCAGACGACAGACCTAACATCCATCCAGTTAACAGGGAACCCAGATAGATGGGAGGTTTTGACCCCCACAACAACACGGAAGGAGGAACCTGGCGCGGTCCATATCCAGAGTCGGGGGATCGTGACATCAAACGGACAGTATGTTCTTCCTCTCCAGAACCTTCAGAGCCAACCGATCTTTGTGACATCAGGAAGCGACACCTCCGCCAACACAGTGCCTAACATTCAGTACATTCAGACTGCTGATGGACAGCAACTGAGCTTCTCCACCTCCAGTGAGGACGGGGCCACTCTGAGCCAAGATGCCACAGGGCAGATCCAGATCTTGCCTGACGGAACTCAGACTATAAGTGTGACTGGGGCCGGAGACATCCTTACTAATAACCAGAACCTCATATCACAGACTGGTCATGTCCAGCAGATCCAGGGTGTTTCTATCGGCAGCTCCACCTTTAACAACCAGGGTCAGGTTGTCACTAATGTGCCTATGGGGTTGCCAGGGAACATCACCTTTGTCCCCATTAGCAGTGTGGACTTGGACTCCCTGGGCCTCTCTGGTGCTCAGACTATAGCAACAGGGGTCACTTCTGATGGCCAGCTCATCATGACCAGTCAGCCTGTGGACAGCTCTGAGAGTTTGGAAAAGACAGGTGACCAGCACTCGCAAACACTGTCTGTAAATGACTCAAATGCTAATGCAGACATGTATGTGCCAACGTCCTCCGCCCAGCTGCCTGAGGCCATGGATGAGACGGGTGTTCTAACCCAAGCCCCAGAGCAGACAGACCCCTCTGGTCTCCAGGGCTACATTCAGCAGAACCAGGTCCAGAACATCCAGGTGTCCTCAGGCCAGTCCATCATCCAGCTGCAACAGGTGCCAGTCCAGACCAGTGATGGTCAGCTGGTGCAGGCAGCAGGGGGACAGACCATGCAGAACGTTCAGCTCATCAACCCAGGGACCTTCATCATCCAGGCCCAGACCGTCACGGCCTCAGGGCAGATCCAGTGGCAGACCTTTCAGGTGCAGGGGGTCCAGAACCTCCAGAACCTCCAGCTGTCCACCAACCCAGCCCAGCAGATCACACTGGCCCCATTGCAAACCCTGTCTCTGGGCCAGGGAGAAGCGCAACAGATCCCCAACCTGCAGACTGTGACTGTCAACTCTTTGGTCCAGGCAGGCATTCAGTACCAGCAGGCAGAGGACACCAACAGCCCTGGAGGTATGGTTTCTTCCTGCATCATGTACACATCCAACAGACATAAACACCATAATAGTTAGTAACACTGGTGGTTGTACAGCACATTTGAAAGTTTTCACACCCCTTGACTTTTTCCACATTTTGTTGTGCTACAGCCTGAATTTAAAATCGATTAAATGTAACTTTTTTGTCACTGGCCTACACACAATACTACACACAATAATGTCAAAGTGGAATGATGTTTTTTGAAATGTTAAAAAAGTTAATCAATAAATAAAAAATAAAAATGTCTTGAGTCAATAAGTATTCAACCCCTTTGTTATGGCAAGCCTAAATGAGTTCAGGAGTAAAAAATATGCTTAATAAGTCACATAATAAGTTCCATGGACTCACTGTGTGTGCAACAGTGGGGGCTGGTGGGAGGTGCTATAGAAGGATGAGCTCATTATTATGGCTGAAATGGAATGGTATCAAACATATGGAAACCACAAATTTGACACCGTTACATTTATTCCATTCTAGCCGTTACAATGAGCCTGTCTTCCTATAGCTCCTTCCACCAGCCTCCACTGGTGTGCAATAATAGTGTTTAACATGATTTACTACCTCATCTCTGTACCTCACACATACAATTATCTGTAAGGTCCCTCAGTCGAGCAGGGAATTACAAACACAGATTCAACCAAAAAGACCAGGGAGGTTTTCCAATGCCCCGCAAAGAAGGGCACCTATTGGTAGATGGGTAAAACAATAAATGATATCCCTTTGAGCATTGTGAAGTTATTAATTACACTTTGGATGGTGTATCAATACACCGTCATTACAAAGATACAGGTTTCTTTTCTAACTCAGTTGCCGGAGAGGAAGGAAACAGCTTAGGGATTTCACCATGAGGCCAATGGTGACTTTAAAACAGTTACAGAGTTTAATGGCTGGTTAGGAGAAAACTGAGGATAGATCCACAAAGTTGTAGTTACTCCACAATACTAACTTAATTGCCAAAGTGAAAAGAAGGAAGCATGTACAGAATACAATTATTCTAAAACATGCATCCTGTTTGCCACAAGGCACTAAAGTAATACTGCAAAACATTTGCAAAGCTATTCACTTTTTGTCCTGACTAAAGTGTTATGTTTTTGTGCAAATTCATTGCAACACATTACTGAGTACCACTCTCCATATTTTCAAGCATAGTGGGCGGGCTGCATCAGGGTATGGTATAACTGTAATCATTAAGAAATGGGGAGTTTTTCAAGATTAAAAAAAGAAACGGAATGGCGCTAAGCGCAGGCAAAATCCTAGAGGAAAACCTGGTTCAGTCTGCTTTCCACCAGACACTGTGAGATCTAATTCACCTTCCAGCAGGACAATAACCTTAAACACAAGGCCAAATCTACACTGGAGATGCTTACCAAGAAGACAGTGAATGTTCCTGAGTTTCCGAGTTACAGTTTTGACTTAAATCGGCTTGAAAGTCTATGGCAAGACCTGAAACTGGTTGTCTGGCAATGATCAACAACCAATTTGAATGAGCTTGGAAGTATTTTTAAAAGAATAATGGGCAGATGTTTTCTCAATCCAGGTGTGGAAAACTCTTCGTGACTTACCCAAATCGCGGCCCAAAGGTGATTCTAACATGTTGCCTCAGGGTTGAATACTTATCTAATCAAGATATATTAGTGTTTTATTTTTCATACAAAACAATGACAATTAAATGAATTTGAATCCCACTTTGTAACACAACAAAATGTGTAAAAAGTGAAGGGGTGTGAATACTTTCTGAAGGCACTGTATGTAGGAAACCATGGGGGTCTGAAAAAAATGACCATCCCCAGGAAGTAGACGACAGGAAGTAAACTATTTAATTATTGAGTCACCTGATATACAGTGCCTTGCGAAAGTATTCGGCCCCCTTGAACTTTGCGACCTTTTGCCACATTTCAGGCTTCAAACATAAAGATATAAAACTGTATTTTTTTGTGAAGAATCAACAACAAGTGGGACACAATCATGAAGTGGAACGACATTTATTGGATATTTCAAACTTTTTAACAAATCAAAACAGAAAAATTGGGCGTGCAAAATTATTCAGCCCCCTTAAGTTAATACTTTGTAGTGCCACCTTTTGCTGCGATTACAGCTGTAAGTCGCTTGGGTATGTTTCTATCAGTTTTGCACATTGAGAGACTGAATTTTTTTCCCATTCCTCCTTGCAAAACAGCTCGAGGTCAGTGAGGTTGGATGGAGAGCATTTGTGAACAGCAGTTTTCAGTTCTTTCCACAGATTCTCGATTGGATTCAGGTCTGGACTTTGACTTGGCCATTCTAACACCTGGATATGTTTATTTTTGAACCATTCCATTGTAGATTTTTCTTTATGTTTTGGATCATTGTCTTGTTGGAAGACAAATCTCCGTCCCAGTCTCAGGTCTTTTGCAGACTCCATCAGATTTTCTTCCAAAATGGTCCTGTATTTGGCTCCATCCATCTTCCCATCAATTTTAACCATCTTCCCTGTCCCTGCTGAAGAAAAGCAGGCCCAAACCATGATGCTGCCACCACCATGTTTGACAGTGGGGATGGTCTGTTCAGGGTGATGAGCTGTGTTGCTTTTACGCCAAACATAACGTTTTGCATTGTTGCCAAAAAGTTCAGTTTTGGTTTCATCTGACCAGAGCACCTTCTTCCACATGTTTGGTGTGTCTCCCAGGTGGCTTGTGGCAAACTTTAAACAACACTTTTTATGGATATCTTTAAGAAATGGCTTTCTTCTTGCCACTCTTCCATAAAGGCCAGATTTGTGCAATATACGACTGATTGTTGTCCTATGGACAGAGTCTCCCACCTCAGCTGTAGATCTCTGCAGTTCATCCAGAGTGATCATGGGCCTCTTGGCTGCATCTCTGATCAGTCTTCTCCTTGTATGAGCTGAAAGTTTAGAGGGACGGCCAGGTCTTGGTAGATTTGCAGTGGTCTGATACTCCTTCTATTTCAATGTTATCGCTTGCACAGTGCTCCTTGGGATGTTTAAAGCTTGGGAAATCTTTTTGTATCCAAATCCGGCTTTAAACTTCTTCACAACAGTATCTCAGACCTGCCTGGTGTGTTCCTTGTTCTTCATGATGCTCTCTGCGCTTTTAATGGACCTCTGAGACTATCACAGTGCAGGTGCATTTATACGGAGACTTGATTACACACAGGTGGATTGTATTTATCATCATTAGTCATTTAGGTCAACATTGGATCATTCAGAGATCCTCACTGAACTTCTGGAGAGAGTTGACTGCACTGAAAGTAAAGGGGCTGAATAATTTTGCACGCCCAATTTTTCAGTTTTTGATTTGTTAAAAAAGTTTGAAATATCCAATAAATGTCGTTCCACTTCATGATTGTGTCCCACTTGTTGTTGATTCTTCACAAAAAAATACAGTTTTATATATTTATGTTTGAAGCCTGAAATGTGGCAAAAGGTCGCAAAATTCAAGGGGGCCGAATACTTTCGCAAGGCACTGTAAGCCTCCTGAGGCATCAGGCATGATTTGCGCTGCTCTGGTGAGGATTATTAGCTGTATATTCTTGTCAGATTTGCAAATATTTTCTTATAAAGAAAACAAAATTGTTAATGTAAGAACACACATTTAACAACAGAACGTGTGTGTGTGTAATAATAACAACATTTTCAGCCAAATAGCTGAAAAATCTGTCTGTGCCCTTGAGCAAAGCACTTAACCCTAATTGTTCCTGTAAGTTGCCCTGGATAAAATCGTCTGCTAAATGACCAAAATGTTACAATTTAAACAATTCTCTGACCATATAATCAACACCCTTTTATAGATCTGTGAGATATAATATTAACAATTGTATGATTAATTCTTTGAAGATTTGAAGGGTGTGTAAATCATAATGGTTTTGTGTTAAGCTGTCCATCCACACATTGTCAAGTTTGAACAGGGGTTTTGAATTTGTTTATAGCCAAACTGTCATGAAATCTTTTTAAAAGCATTTAGCGAAGAAGCACTTTTCACTGTGTGGCTTATGCAGTCCATTTAGCATGCAATTGTTAAAGGTTGTGTTGATATTGATGTGTGGATTGATTGGTCTCCCTCCAGACGTCCAGATAAAGGAGGAGCCGGACTCCGAGGACTGGCAGCTGGGCAGTGACTCCACTCTGAACACCAGTGACCTTTCCCACCTGCGGGTCAGGCTAGAGGACGAGGAGGACCAACTCGGCGAGGGGGGCAAGCGGCTACGCAGGGTGGCCTGCACCTGCCCCAATTGCAAAGAGGCTGGGGGGAGGTGAGTGAGCTCATACTGCGTACCCTGCTTATAGTGACTACGCTTACAGTGCTCAACAGCTTATAGTGGTCAGAAAACGCTAGATAGAATCTTTCCTATACTTATGGTGTTTAGAATACTAGTTCCCAAGGTTTTGGGGTCTGAATGGGAAAGACAAATACCCCTCTCACCTTCATTGGCGCACAAAGGCCCCAAAAAACAGAGCAAGTACACATCTATAAGGCTGTATATGCAGTATATGAGTGTTTGTTTGTGTTCTCTCAGAGGATCCAACATGGGAAAGAAGAAGCAACACATCTGTCACATTCCGGGCTGTGGGAAGGTGTACGGGAAGACATCCCACCTGCGAGCGCACCTGCGCTGGCACTCAGGGGAGCGGCCCTTCGTCTGCAGCTGGATGTACTGTGGGAAGAGGTTCACACGCAGCGACGAACTGCAGAGACACAGAAGGACACATACAGGTGCACCCTCCGTCACCTCGACATTTGCATTACATTTTACATTTTGAAAACCTACCTTTGTAGGTTGCGCTTTTCACCAATGTAAAGTGTCCTCTTCTGTCTTTGGAAAGATATCATTCAGTATAATAGCATTAGTCCTGTAAAACGGATTACATAATGAGTTAATAGTAGTGATGTAGAAGTGACATGGTTTGGTCTGTCCTACTGTTAAAACTTGTCTGGTTTCTCTCTCTCTCTCTGACAGGGGAGAAGAAGTTTGTCTGCCCGGAATGTTCCAAGCGCTTCATGCGGAGCGACCACCTGGCCAAGCACATTAAAACTCACCAGAACAAGAAAGGAGTCATGAACTCTGTGAGCAACGCGGTGGTGGGCTCCATGGAGTCCGCGGGCTCGTCAGACAGCATCATCACGGCGGGCGGCACCACCCTCATCCTCACCAACATTCAGCAGGGCTCCAGTAACTCCCAGGACATCCTGGCCAATGCTGAAATCCCACTACAACTGGTCACTATTGCAGCCGGAGAAGTCCTAGAGATGGCCGAGTCACAGTGACACTCACTTGCTCATCACTCATTTTCCCTGCTTATTTATATATATATATATATATTAGTCAAAAGTATTTTACACACCTACTCATTCCAGGGTTTTTCTTTATTTTTACTATTTTCTACATTGTGGAATAATAGTGAAGACATCAAAACTATGAAATAACACATGGAATCATGTAGTAACCAAGAAAGTGTAAAACAAAACAAATATATATTTTATATTTGAGATTCATCGGAGTAGCCACCCTTTGGCTTGATGACAGCTTTGCATTCTCTCAACCAGCTTCATGGGGTAGTCACCTGGAATGCATTTCAATTAACAGGTGTGCGCTGTTAAGTTTATTTGTGGAATTTCTTTCCTTAATACATTTGAGCCAATCAGTTGTGTTTTGACAAGGTAGGGTTGGTATACAGAATATAGCCCTATTCGGTAAAAGACCAAGTCAATATTATGGCAAGAACAGCTCAAATAAACAAAGAGAAATGACACTAGGTCATCATCATTACTTTAAGACATGAAGGTCAGTCAATGCGGAACATTTCAAGAACTTTGAACGTTTTTTTAAGTGCAGTCGCAAAAACGATGCTTCACAGAGTTCAAGTAACAGACACATCTCAGCACATCAACTGTTCAGAGGAGACTGTGAATCAGGCCTTCGTGGTTAAATTGCTGCAAAGAAACCACTGCTAAAGGACACCAATAAGAAGAAGAGACCAGCTTGGGCCAGAAAACACGATCAATGGACATTAGACCGGTGGAAATCTGTCCTTTGGTCTGATGAGTCCAAATTGGAGATTTGGAGACGCAGAGTAGGTGAAGAGATGATCTCTGCATGTGTGGTTCCCACCGTGAAGCATGGAGGAGGTGGTGTGGGGGTGCTTTGCTGGTGACACTGATTTATTTAGAATTCAAGGCACACTTAACCAGCATGGCTACCACAGCATTCTGCAGCGATATGCCATCCTTTTTGGTTTGAGCTTAGTGGGACTATCATTTGTTTTTGAACAGGACAATGACCCAACACACCTCCAGTCTGTGGAAGGGCTACTTGACCAAGAAGGAGAGTGATGGAGCGCTGCATCAGATGGCCTGGACTCCACAATCACCCGACCTCAACCCAATTGAGATTGTTTGGGATGAGTTGGACTGCAGAGTGAGGGAAAAGCAGCCAACAAGTGCTCGGCGTATGTGGGAACTCCTTCAAGACTGTTGGAAAAGCATTCCTCATGAAGCTGGTTGAGAGAATGCCAAGAGTGTGCAATGCTGTCATCAAGGCAAAGGGTGGATCTTTGAAGAATCTATATTTTGATTTTACACTTTTTGCATACTACATGATTTAATGTGTTATTTCATAGTTGTGATATCTTCACTATATTACTAAATAGTAAAATAAAGAAAAACCCTTTAATGTGTAGGTGTGTCCAAACTTTTGACTCTATAAATATATATATTAGACTAGTAGTCGGTTGAAGTCTGTAAGCAGTCTTTTTACTGGGGTGGGGGTGCAAAGAAAAGCGTTAAATGTGGTTCCAATACATACGCACTGAAATGCCTTATTTTCTATCATATTGTGGAGTTGAAAAAGGGGGAACGGTGCATAGTTATTAAGCTACTGTCGATTGTTTAAAGGTTTGAGTTAAATGTGTGTTTAAAAAAATGGCATGGAAATGAAGCGATTGGCTATTGCCAGCCTAAAACCCTTGTTACGTTTTTTTGATGACAGCCATGGATAGGTCTGTGTCAAAATCCTTAAAAAAAAACATTAGTACGGTCTTCCTGATTTATGTTTGTGTCATATTTGTGCTTGCCTAAAACCATCAGCAAGCTTTACCCACATCCCGCTCCGTTGCATCCTGAATAATATTGCAGGTGGCAAAAAGAAAACAATCGCATATTTAAAATGTTGTATAATAATTCCTATTGAACTTCTACCATTGATCGGATGTTGTAATATGCATTTCTTGCAAATCAAGTATTTTTAATGAACAACTATATCATCGTAAACTGGTTTTATGGTATCTCAAACTCCAAGCTCTTTAAATGGCTTTTTAAATGTGTATAGTGTAATATTCAGATGTGTTTATTTTGTAAAAACGTGATTTCTAAATGACTCACAATTTAGAAAGTCAAGTCATTTTTAGAAAGAAAAAAAAAAGAAGCCATGCTAAGGGGTTGAATTGCCAAATTTGACTTTAATCTCAGGGTGACTTGGTCATGCACGGTAGAACAATCCTCCCCTGTAGCCCCTAGAGATGTTGTGGGGTGTTGTGTATAGAGGTGTTATTCGATGGACCAAAAGCATAGTTGGAATTATGCTGTCACCGTGTTACCTATGCTCTATAAACTGTATGTCAGGGTCCTTAGATGACAACCCCCACCCCCCTTACCTTTATGAAATAGTTCGGTAAAGAGATGCGCTCTGTGTCTGCGCCTCGCTCAATCAGCCCTCTAAGACAGAAGTGAAGTGGTATCGCACGAGGCAGTACTCTCTTAATAGCACTCTTCTCTTCATCTGTAGTTTGATCATTCTCTTTTTGTATAAACGTATTTATATACTGCCCATGTTGGTTATCCTCGTTTATCTCTTGTCAGTAAATGTTTCTGTCTCTGTCTTATTTCTTTTAATCGGAATGTTATTTTGACTCCCTTTTCTGTAGTAATATATCTATGTTATTATTCAGATTATGAAATGTAAGATTGAAGAAAGTGAATTGTGCGCATTGTATCTGCTGTTGTAGTGACTGGTTCTGGGAAGTTGTCTTCAACTCAGAAGGCCCCCCCCAGTGGCTTTAAGTCCACCATGATATCATTGAAACGTATTATACCCTGTGTGGTCATTAACAAAACACTATATTATACCTCACAGATTCACATTTAGAAGTGAACATGTCATTTTTACAATCTCAAAAAGTTTCAATCCAGATGTTTGTCATGGATCATTATAAACATGTTTGTAACGTGGTATTCATTTCATTGATTTTATTCTGTTTTGAGGGAAACAATTGTACAATGTCCACTTTTTGAGGGCATCTTGTTATTTCATACAAAAATGACTAAACATTACCTGGTAGTACGTTGTCTTATTACTGTACTATTATATTATTATGATGTTATGATATACTATGAAGCGGTTCGTTTTGGACACGCAATCTGATTGGTCAAAAATGCGTTGCAGACGTGGTGTTACGACTGCATTCAAGTGGCATAATTCTTAAACGAGAAATTCAGTATTTGTGAAATATGATAATGTTAAATATGATAATGTTGTTGGGGTAGCGCCAGAAGGGCTGGCAGTTCACATAGATTTTCTGCACGCTTTCATTGGTCTACTAAAGTGTTGGTACCTCTCTGTTGGCAGTCCAGTCCAGTAGATGTCACTGCAGCCAAAGGAGCAGGAGACAAACTGACCCTCTGACCTTCCTAGAGCCCCCTGCCATTTCACTCATCAAGCCACTGAACCCTACAGGAGGTAAAAAAAATAAAAAAGAGTTACATGTAATGTCCATGAATATGCCTTTCTTAGTTTAGGAATTCCAGTTTCCTGACTTTTGATGTCTTTACCTCTGTATAGTGACCCAAACAGAAAAAGGGATTTTCACAAAAATACATTTTGTATTTTAAAGCTTCATTGAGAAATTATTTATCAAAGTAGGCATATTTATGGGCATACCCAGGCCTTTAAGACACCATGCTATAAAGCAACAATTGGTGTCATATGAAGCTTTACCTCTTGCTCTGTGATAGGAGTAGTATTTTGATTTCATTAACTTGTTTAACATTTAGTTATGAATATAAACATGAATATGGAACATATGCCATTTTTGATTTGGCTCATTTTTCAATATATTGTTGAAGATAATCTACTCTACGGGCATATCAAAGTTCCAGAGTGTGATCTCTGGTACTTTTAGAGTTATGATCCAATTTGCAAGCATTACCAACAGTGAATGTGAAAATGGACTCAAAATATTCGCCCTCTGCTGGTCTTTTGCAGGATGTGCAATGAAACAAGTAAAAGAAGGGCTGTGATTGGTTTCATTCCCTACCGTGCCAATTTCTCTATATAAAATGGGCCATAACATAACTTTAAAACTAGCGGAGATCCCCATTCTGGAACGTTGATATGCCCGTAGAGTATATTATTTTCAACATTATATTGAAACATTTACCAAACCAAAATGTATTGAAATCAAAATACTACTCATATTACAGAGCATTTTTTGCTTTGCAGCATCTACAGATGAAACATTGTGGATTCTTAAAGGAGGCCTGGCCAAAATGTAATAAAAATGCCAACTTTGATTCATTACTTCTCAATTAGGCTTTTAGATACAAAGGTAAAATATATGTCAACAATCCTTCCTCCAGAAAACTATTGTATGGATTACATTTTGGGAAAATGCCCCAAATCATGGTATTTTTTTGTCTGGGTTTCTTGTGGAATCAATATAATAGGATAAAGGTATTTTACTCATACACATTTCTGAAAGTTTAATAATATATTATCAAAATACATGTAATATTGCAGCACTCCTCTCCAAGCCTTGTCGTAAGAGGCGTTTGAAAAGTGTCCAATAGGCATTTCAAAGAGGCTCACTTTAAAGACATGCTCCAAAACTTTGGCTACTACTAAGTATTTTTAAACTTCCCTTTGTCAGCTGGATGTGTCAATGTGTAGTTTGTACATGATTCTATACCTCAAGTAGCCACGAAATCCCTAGTTTGAAAGCGACTGTTTTTCTGTAAGATGTGCTGCGCCATTTTCCCTACATTTTCCTCCACGTGGGCCAGTCCCTTAACAATTCGAGTTCTAGCCAATGAGCTTCAGCCCCTCACCATTTGAGTGACAGCTAGCAAGACACACACACAGCAGAGAGAGAGAGCGAGAGAGAGAGCAATGACGTGGTGCACATATCTACAGATATGTGATGTAGTACGCAGTTTTCGGGGACCACTCTTGTCTCTTGAGCGCTACTTTCAGAACTACTGGCTAAAAAGTACACAAAAGTGCCAGAGAATCTTTTCAATTTAACTCTGAAAGTATGCATTGTTTCAGTCACACTACACTGAGTATACGAAACATTAAGAACACATAGCATAGCCTGACAAGGTGAAAGCTATGATCTCTTATTGTCACTTGTTAAATTCATTTCATTCAGTGTAGTAGATGATGAAGGAAACAGGTCGAAGAAGGATCTTTAAGCCTTGAGACAATTGAGACATGGATTGTGTATGTGTGGGAGGGTGCAACTCAATATTAGTAAGGTGTTCCTCATTTTTTTGTACAGTCCGTGTATATCTGTCATACCTCAACATTATTATTTTAGATTGCTCCACAATTTAAGGTTGTTTTGTAGTGGTTTGAATTTGAAACTTCTCGTGTGTGTGGAAAAGCTCTCCAGCATAGTGTTACAATCAAGCCTTTTCTCTGGAGCTGATAGAAAGCATATGCATTGTGCCGGCCCACAGTTATCTCACTACTGCATAGGAACATAACTAAAGCCTTCCTGTATGAATGCCTATATTGGAACATAACTAAAGCCTTCCTGTATGAATGCCTATAATGGAACATAACTAAAGCCTTGCTGTATGAATGCCTATATTGGAACATAACTAAAACCTTGCTGTGTGAATGCCTATATTGGAACATAACTAAAGCCTTCCTGTATGAATGCCTATATTGGAACATAACTAAAGCCTTGCTGTATGAATGCCTATATTGGAACATAACTAAAGCCTTGCTGTATGAATGCCTATATTGGAACATAACTAAAGCCTTGCTGTGTGAATGCCTATATTGGAACATAACTAAAGCCTTGCTGTGTGAATGCCTATATTGGAACATAACTAAAGCCTTGCTGTATGAATGCCTATATTGGAACATAACTAAAGCCTTCCTGTATGAATGCCTATATTGGAACATAACTAAAGCCTTCCTGTATGAATGCCTATATTGGAACATAACTAAAGCCTTCCTGTATGAATGCCTATATTGGAACATAACTAAAGCCTTGCTGTATGAATGCCTATATTGGAACATAACTAAAGCCTTCCTGTGTGAATGCCTATATTGGAACATAACTAAAGCCTTCCTGTATGAATGCCTATAATGGAACATAACTAAAGCCTTCCTGTATGAATGCCTATATTGGAACATAACTAAAGCCTTCCTGTATGAATGCCTATAATGGAACATAACTAAAGCCTTGCTGTGTGAATGCCTATATAGGAACATAACTAAAACCTTGCTGTATGAATGCCTATATTGGAACATAACTAAAGCCTTGCTGTATGAATGCCTATATTGGAACATAACTAAAACCTTGCTGTGTGAATGCCTATATTGGAACATAACTAAAGCCTTGCTGTGTGAATGCCTATATTGGAACATAACTAAAGCCTTGCTGTGTGAATGCCTATATTGGAACATAACTAAAGCCTTGCTGTGTGAATGCCTATATTGGAACATAACTAAAACCTTGCTGTGTGAATGCCTATATTGGAACATAACTAAAACCTTGCTGTGTGAATGCCTATATTGGAACATAACTAAAACCTTGCTGTGTGAATGCCTATATTGGAACATAACTAAAACCTTGCTGTGTGAATGCCTATATTGGAACATAACTAAAACCTTGCTGTGTGAATGCCTATATAGGAACATAACTAAAACCTTGCTGTATGAATGCCTATATTGGAACATAACTAAAGCCTTGCTGTATGAATGCCTATATTGGAACATAACTAAAACCTTGCTGTGTGAATGCCTATATTGGAACATAACTAAAACCTTGCTGTATGAATGCCTATATTGGAACATAACTAAAACCTTGCTGTGTGAATGCCTATATTGGAACATAACTAAAACCTTGCTGTGTGAATGCCTATATTGGAACATAACTAAAGCCTTGCTGTATGAATGCCTATATTGGAACATAACTAAAACCTTGCTGTGTGAATGCCTATATTGGAACATAACTAAAACCTTGCTGTATGAATGCCTATATTGGAACATATCTAAAACCTTGCTGTGTGAATGCCTATATTGGAACATAACTAAAGCCTTGCTGTGTGAATGCCTATATTGGAACATAACTAAAACCTTGCTGTATGAATGCCTATATTAGAACATAACTAAAACCTTGCTGGATGAATGCCTATATTAGAACATAACTAAAACCTTGCTGTATGAATGCCTATATTGGACAAATCAGAGTGAAAAGCCCATATGATTTTAAACATTTGAAAGGACACATCTATTTTGCGGTACCTTTCATTTGAATTTAACAAATTCAATTCATTGTAATGCAACACCAAGTGCACCACGAACATTAGAATGACCGTTTGAGTTCATGAAAGGTGTCAACAGTATCATCATTTACTTGTATGTTAATTAGTCTAATTAATTTCCCCTGCTCAGTAATACGAATATTGTAATAATCTCTTGCTCCCCTGCAGGAATGAAATCGGCGATACACCGAGGTGTGGGGAGAGGACAATCTTCTCAGAGAATCATGGACTTTCCAGTCATGGCACACATCGTCTTGAAGATGTACCTATAGTATCCTTTATTGTTGGTTGCAATTAAAGCATCCCTATTAAGTAATATAAAATGCGTTTGCCGTTCAAAAATCTTTGGAAAGACGGGATGGTCAACCATTCACAAAAAAATGACTAAGAGGAACTGGCTGGGTTTATGGTAAGTAGCCCAATATTGATCAGTTGAATTTGGACAATAATGTGGCATTTTATCAAATCAATGGTGTTGAGAGACTCGTCAGGTGCCATAAGTAAGTTCCTCATTGTGTTCTCCACTCATTTGTCCTATGTGGTGGAGGTGGTGTAAAACGTTCACCCAAAACTAGTAGGTCTTCACCTGCGAGCACCTCAACACTGATAAGTAGAAGCGCTTCAGTGCCACCAAGGAGAAGACGTTTCTGCTGGACTTCCCAGATAAAAGCCGCCATCATCGAACGATCCTCCTCGGCAGCCCAGCTAGGAGGGCGAAGGAGGAGTAGAGATCGTTGCGTAGCTGAGCATGACACCGGACTATACGGGCATTCAGTTTCTACAGAAGCATTTACCGTCGTGTGAAAGTTCACTTAGTGTTCACTCGTCTTGCCTGAACCACTCGTTTTATCACAGGAGTAGAAGTGTCTTGATTTACACAAATAAACTGTGTGTGGTTTTTTAGATCAGATTGAAATTCAAAGATGGTGGAAATAGTGAGATGTTGTGGAGAGACGATACCTTTTTTCCCCCGAACACAGTCTTGACCTTCCAAAGTTCATGAGCTATTCAAGGCTATATTAGCTGTATTTTCTAACTGTTTGACCTGAGCCATACAGGACCCATCAGGAAGGCGTGTGCTCCATCCACTCATTGTCTCCTGAGAGTTTTCAGTCCAGAGATGGCGCTGCCATAGAAGTACCTCTGTTGTTGTGAGTATATTTGAAAGTGTTGCACTTAAAGAGATGGGCACTTACTATCCTGCATCCTGAACATTTGGTGCAGGTAGGGCAATCTGCTCCTTGGATTGACTGTATAGCAGACTGTAGCACCAAGTGACAAATAGGACACTTTCTCAGTATAATACTGTACATATCTTATGAAACATGACAACGCTACAGTGGGAAAAGTCTTAAGAGTCTGTGGACAAGGGAAATCTTCAGTAAAAGATGCACACTTGAAAGAGTAAAAGGAAGGATTTTCCAGCGGTTGCAATTGAGTCTGATTTAGGATATAAATTGTACGTGTTCATCCTTTAAGTTGTTTGTGGTTTTGTAGGGCAAAATGGCTTTTCTATGATAGATTCCTCTACATGCCTACTCTATTTGAATTGCAATGTAATTGCACACGGTGCTCAACTTCAATCATTCCAATTCATGTGCAAAATACATAAATACAATAACTAGAAAGAAGGCATAGACCACATGCTATAATAATGTAATGACATTTCCAACTGTATTTGTGATAGAATTTTAAAATACCATAGGGATTATGGATCTCTGCCACGGGGAAGGTAATGAGAACAGTTGGCAGAAATGACTCATTTCATTATTCCATCCCAAAGATACAGCACCCTTCCAAAAGAGGAGTGTTTCGTCTCTATCCATGACCCATTTTGACTAACTATGTCCCACGGTGTTGTTGAAAGATATGCCTGCAATTTGACACAATCACTACTATTCTGCTTTTCACAGGGAAGAATCAACCATGTCAAAGTACAGTGCCGAGAATCACCGAGGCACAACAGCTGTGCTCATTTTTAACGTATGTGTGTCTTGTTGATTTACTGTGCTGCGAACACACGTAGCATTTCAAGTCCTTTTCTATTTGTTCTTTAAAAAAGGTATAGGGATACGGCTGCTTTATGCTTAACATGCCATGTGGAGAGCTTGGGACTATTGGGTTCTATCTGCATTTTTGTCAAAGTCGAGTTATTGACAGAGCCCTGTTCTGTTTAATGTTCTCTACCTACAGTCGAAGTCGGACGTTTACATACACTTAGGTTGTATGTCATTAAAACCCGTTATTCAATCACTCCACAAATTTCTTGTTAACAAACTATAGTCTACTTTGTGCATGACACAAGTCATTTTTCCAACAATTGTTTACAGACAGATTATTTGACTTATAATTCACTATATCTCAATTTCAGTGGGTCAGAAGTTTACAAACACTTAAGTTGACTGTGCCTTTAAAACGTTTGGAAAATTCCAGAAAATGATGTCATGGCTTTAGAAGCTTCTGATAGGCTAATTTACATAATTTGAGTCAATTGGAGGTGTGGATGAATTTCAAGACCTACCTTCAAACTCAGTGCCTCTGCTTGACATCATGGGAAAATCAAAAGAAATCAGCCAAGACCTCAGAATTTTTTTTGTAGACCTCCACAAGTCTGGTTCATACTTGGTAGCAATTTCCAAACGCCTGAAGGTACCACGTTCATCTGTACAAACAATAGTATGCAAGTATAAACACCATGGGACCACGCAGCCGTCATACCGCTCAGGAAGGAGACGCGTTCTGTCTCCTAGAGATGAACGTACTTTGGTGCGAAAAGTGAAAATCAATCCCAGAACAACAGCAAAGGACTTTGTGAAGATGCTGGAGGAAACAGGTACAAAAGTATATATATCCACAGTAAGACGAGTCCTATATCGACATAACCTGAAAGGCCGCTCAGCAAGGAAGAAGCCACTGCTCCAAAACCCCCATAAAAAAGCCAGACTACGGTTTGCAACTGCACATGGGGACAAAGATCATACTTTTTGGAGAAATGTCTGGTCTGATGAAACAAAAATAGTACTGTTTGGCCATAATGACCATCGTTATGTTTGGAGGAAAAAGGGGGAGGCTTGCAAGCCGAAGAACACCATCCCAACAGTTGAGCACGGGGGTGGCAGCATCATGTAGTGGGGGTGCTTTGCTGCAGGATGGTTTGGTGCACTTCACAAAATAGATGGCATCACGAGGCAGGAAAATTATGTGGATATATTGAAGCAACATCTCAAGACATCAGTCAGGAAGTTAAAGCTTGGTCGCAAATGGGTCTTCCAAATGGACAATGACCCCAAGCATACTTCCAGCTGTGGCAAAATGGCTTAAGGACAACAAAGTCAAGGTATTGGAGTGGCCATCACAAAGACCTGACCTCAATCCTATTGAACATTTGTGGGCTGAACTGAAAAGGCGTGTGCGAGCAAGGAGGCCTGCAAACCTGACTCAGTTACACCAGCTCTGTCAGGAGGAATGGAACAAAATTCACCCAACTTATTGAGGGAAGCTTATGGAAGGCTACCCGAAACGTTTGACCTAAGTTAAACAATTTACCGCAATGCTACCAAATACTAATTGAGTGTATGTAAACTTCTGACCCATTGGGAATGTCATTAAAGAAATAAAGGCTGAAATAAATCATTCTCTCTACTATTATTCTGACATTTCACATTCTTAAAGTAAAGTGGTGATCCTAACTGACCTAAGACAGGGGATTTTTGCAAGGATTAAATGTCAGGAATTGTGAAAAACTGAGTTGAAATGTATTTGGCTAAGGTGTATGTAAACTTCTGACTTCAACTGTATATAGTACTCTAAATACCCCAATCTATGTTCTTAAGTTCAAAAGAATACAAGATAAAAAAATCGCTGACACCATTCAAATCAATGAGTGCTCTGAACTTTAAAGCCAATTATCTCAGAACCATCTTTTTGCAGATAGAACCTTATAGTCCCAAGATCTCAATGTGCTGCTCAATGTACCTCTTGTTCCGCTAGGGCACTCTGTTTCTGAGTCAGTTAGGAAAGTGAAAACTCTCTGAAAGTCTCCTGCTTGGTCTTTCTCCATTCTACATTCCAGACACACTCTTGCCCTTGATCAGCTGCAAAAGGCAGCAGACAGTGGAGCAGATCATTTTCCCCTGGTAAGGAAACACAGCATGGATCGACTCAATAACCTGATATTCCCTGTCTACTGAATATGGCCAATTTTGCAGAAGGTCAGTGATTCTTTTTATTCCAGAGACAATTTGGTGACCTCCCTCTGGAGTCCCAGCAGCGCTATGAGAGAGAGTGTAGAGGTAGAGGAAGAGAGTGGCTGTGTTGACATTGTGTTTATGGCTGGCCTCCTCAAGGTGAACAGATACCTGTGGTGGGACAGGGGGGCTATTATGCAAACCTGATAGTGGCCACCAGCGGCGGCCGTATTCTGCACTTTGTTTTGCTCCTGTTTCCTGTCATTATTTGTCATCAACGTTTATCTGAGGTGTCTGGGTGGATGTTAAATTGAAAGATGCAGACTGTGGAGGAGGGAAGGGGGGTGGGGTTGTAGTTGTGCGGGGGAACAGCCCAGCTGCAATTGTTTCATCTAGCTTTCCCCAGCAGAGCGAGGTGTGTTATTCACAGGGTCTAATTAGGTGCTTTCTTGTTTCAGGAAAATTGCTGGTTTGCATCGCTGTTCTCTTACGGGAAGGAGGAATTTCAATGGTATTATTCTTTGTCATCCTTGTTTGTTTAAGAGTTGTTAAGTGACATCTCACAAGTATTTTAAAGCTGTGCTTTGTGAGTGTTTTTAGTTTCTTACAGAATAGATTCTGAGATATTTGTTCTAGATTTGAATTGTATTGTATTCCATGCCCCTTTAACTTTCAGTGGGTGTAGGATGGATCCTATGCCTCTCCTCCTTCTGCTACCAGTATAGTGTTGCCAGATGTCCTGCGGTTGGTGATGACCTTCTGTATTCTAGAGCTAAAGTATTTTTGATGCTAAAGATCAAGCATGAACATTTTTCAAATTGTGAATGCAGAGGAGCCCCCAAGCCCTCTATGTATGTGTTCTAGGTTCTCTGCAAGTGGCAAGAGCTGGCCTTTTAATAATATTCAGCTTGATGAAAACAATTTTAGTGTGGAACGGAACAGTTTCTGTCTGTGGTGAAAATGTACATTAAACGGTGTCAACAATATCCCAGGGGTCAGCGTGGAGTCCCCATGGAGACAGACGGCGGCCGGGTGGCTCGGACTCAGGAGGCGGCGAGACTCTACGCCCCTCTGAGTGGCGGAGCCGTGATGGCTCTCAGTATCTCTCGTCATGTCCCTGGCAGCTTTGACACAGGTAATATGCATGCAGTCTGACAGAGCCGGAGATGTGCACCGGCGACAATGATGTACATATCATTTTCCTCCCTGGCTGATTGAAGACTGTAATCTGTGCTGGACTTTCTCTCTGATTACACACGTCTCTGTCTCGGGGAGCAAAACAAGGACTCTGAACTGCCGCTGGGAACCAGGCTCACCCTGGGCTTTCAGCCTTCGAGAGGACTGCACTCTGCCTCTAAGGTGAGCTCAATTTTAGTCCCATTTACACTATTGTTACAAGTGGCGGATGGAACGCATTGCGGTGCATAGTGGTCAAACAGTGACTGTCTGCAGATGAAACAAGCACAGAGATGTATCTGACTCCCAAGGTCATCCCATTCTCCCTCATCATTACGTGTACTGCACATGCACACTCCCTCAAAGCAGCCACTCCCGAATAGGAAGAGTCAGTGTAATGAATATTACATCTGTGACATTGTGTTTTGAACAGCTGAATGGTGGGTAGAGTTGCCTTCTGGGCCCACAGGCTGAGGAAGATGACCCTGCCTCTGGCCAATAGACCAATCTACAATACAGCGGAAAAGGAGGTACAATCTCTTGCCTAGTATTATGCTGATTTACTGTATTTGCAACACTGTCTTTGTTTGCCGGCAGACCTCTTCCTTTAATATGCAGTCTGAAGAAATTACAGAGGCCTGTGCCTAATATTTCATTTGTATGTAAACTACTGTACTTGAGAGCAAACTTCAGCTTTTTTTCTACCATGTCTAACATGCACTTTACTGTCCCTGTAACCTTGTTTCTTACATTAGTCTCTTTAAAATGAAAGAGATTTCTCTGTTGACAATAGGTCACTCCTTTGCAGAAGGTACCTAGCACATTAGATGGTTAGTCTCCAGGGAGAAGTAATGGGTTCTGGGCAATTGACCAACCTGCCACGGTTTACTGCACCTGCACTGAGTTAGAGCTGTCATCATTACCACTTCCTCTAACGTTCCCACGGCAACCCGGGCCCTCCCACTTAAAGCCATGCAGAACAGAAATGTAAAAGTATCGCAGCACTGTCGTTTTAATGCTCTCATTTGCTGCGAGCAATGCTCACCGGCCTTCTTCCTCAGGGTAAGTCTATGCTCCCTCCAAATGAGAAACAATCCAATAAACACATTGAAAGTCTATGACAAGTTTTTTTTCCTACCCCCCCCCCCCCCACCCACCCCCCGTTTAAATTGTGAATCGTGAAAGAACAATGTACACCGAAGATTGTAAAAATGTGGTGCCGATCTCATCTCTTCAGGGGCTGTCTAAATACATTTTTCCTGAAGGTAGCTAATTTGTACAGGACAGAGTGATGCAGTATTAAAGGCTTACCAGCTAACCTCATGGCCATAGACATGTCAAAAAAATGTAAGAGAAGATTTTGGCCAACAGAGCAAGTTTGTAACTACTTCACTTTGACTTCCAGATGTTCTCCCCACAGTTTTCTCTTCCTCCCACTCATGTCTTATATCAGTCTTTTCCGAATCCAAACGACCAGCTTGGAAGAGAAAGGAGAGGAACTTTACATTGTGCCAGAAAAGGAATGGAAAATTACGGGCAGTGTCAGATAATTGAGCTTGTCTTAAGAGACATGTTAATAACAGACGTCGGCGCGGAAGATGTGTCACTCCGTACCCCGGGTGACAGACTCTCTCTCTCCTGTTGATGAGCTGTTTAGAGGGGAAATTGTTCCACGCAAACACCATCGTTATTACAAGCTGGCAAGCTGCTTGCATGTGGACCCAATTCAGCTTGAACTGACAGAATCCAATTGACCGGCACATATTCATGCACTTTATTTTCTTTATTCTCACCAACAATGCAGATAATTACTGCGCCAAGTAAAACTGAAAATAGAGTTTCTTCAGGGCACAAGAAAACAAAGCCCGGAGCTGTCTCGGCGAGACTGTTTTAATGTCGGCTGAAATTGCTGTGACTGGTATTCACGCTTGGTTGGGAGAAAGTATCAATCCGAGATGTTCTTGCCTAGTTGAAACGTACACAACCAAATCAAATTCACAACTCTTACCGTTTAGATAGCACATTATGGCGCACTAGGAAAGCATATTGATTGTAGAGGTTGAGCTGAGACAGCCAGAGACAGGCTTTAAACCAATAGCCGTACGATACGAGGCAGGTAAGGGTGGCAGGTAGCCTAGTGGTTAGACCGTTGGGCCAGTAACCGAAAGGTTGCTAGATCATATCCCCGAGCTGACAAGGTAAAAATCTGTCTTTCTGCCCCTGAGCAAGGCAGTTAACCCACTAGGCCGTCATTGTAAATAAGAATTTGTTCTTAACTGACTTGCCTAGTTAAATAAAGGTTAAGTAAAATAATTTGAATCAAAAAGTAACCCAAAATAAACAAGGGTGCACTTCCAACAAAGGCCTGAAAGACTGTGGATCTATTTGACTGTGGGTTTTGGTGTGGTATGATGTGAATAAGTAATTGAATGATGTTTTTTTTTATGACGGTTGCTAATACCATTAGGGACCAAGGGAATCAGCTGTTCTCCTGAGACAAACCTCTGTGTTACCATTGGGCCCTTGTGATCCAGGCCTAATAGCATATCAAGCACCCGGCAGAGGGGAGCAGGTAACAGGCAGCATGGGACCCCAGGACACTGCTGGCTTCATCTCTCTACCTCTCTTCCCCAAAGTCAACTCATTCATTTGGAGAACACCTTCATGTTTTAAGTATATAAGTCTTGTTTTTTGATGTATATAACTTTGGTCTTTTGCAGCTTTTTTGTTTGCCATGTTGCTCATGCCTCCCTCCCTCAGGTGATGGTGTCCGCCATAAGGAGGATACTTTGGTGCTGTCCAACAAGCCGTCTGTTATCAGAGGGAAATGTGTCCGTTCAGAGGTGAGGGGGGGCTTTGTGCTCTCAACCAGGCCACCTCTCTGCCTTTGTCGTGGTAACAAGCTCAGCTCAGGCTCCATTGAAGCGAGAAATTGTAAACTCTCCAGAGAGGCCCAGTGGAGAGATAAGGGTTTAGTGTTTGCTGGCTGTGTGCTTGGGGATGAATCAGATAAGCTCGAGTCCCACGCCAGAATGGGAGTGATGAGACCTCCCCTTCTGTGGAGTGTTATGTTTAATCCCTTTGCCAGTGTATTCACTTGCAAATCCTCCTGTCACCATTAATATGTATTAACACTCCTCAGACAGTGTTCAATACAGATTTATCAGACTCTTATTTTCTTTCCTCTTGTTTGCACTGTCGTCTCACCCTCCTCTGTAACCGTGGAGCTTTCTTTTCGGTGCTAATATCGAGGCGACATGCTTTTGCTGTGAGAGACCAGATATTACTGTGCACTCTCTCTCTCTCTCTCTCTCTCTCTATGGGGTTTCTTTCAACAGTCCCTTCTTTCCTTTAAGTTCGGGTTTCTGTTCTATAGAGGACTTCAACTCCGAACATACTTTATTGCAGTCCTGTGTGAATATGTGGGATCCCTAAATCTCTGAAAGTATAGCTTTGATTCACTCATCAATGTTTGATTTGTTGATTATAAGGCTCAGTCACTTCACACAGAGCTAAAAACCTGTCTTTTGAATTCCTCTCGGGTTGATCAATTTCCACTGTGTAATTAGCGGTGCATTAATCTATTTGATCCAATACAATAAAGCATATTAGATGGGGATGTTTTAGGAGATTTTGTTTGCACCAATTGGTTAGGTGGCCTAATCCTCACAAAGCCCTGTGAAGCTCATTATGTCCCTGAGCCGCTATTGGTACGGTACTCTTAGCATTAAAACAGCCCAGCAGCGCCACGGCCTGCATGCCTAGCTGTCAGCTCCCTGGCAGAGCCCGAATCAAGCTGTCAATTACCGGACGTGTTTATGGAAATTACATGTTTGTTAACATGCTGGAAAAATGTGCTCTCGGCTCAAGCAGCGTGACTTCGGATAACAATTTTGCTCTGAAATCACCTTTTAGTCTGATATAGGTGATCCTCATCAGATCACAGACATGGCATTTTTTAACACCGGCTAGCCACACTAAGATGCATCACAAAGAGCCCTCGCATTGGATCTGCAGGCTCACGACTAACTAGGAGCTCCAGCCCAAACCGGAGCTCTGTAACAAACTGACACTCAGATACACTAATGTATTCATGTGTCTAGACAGCTATATCAACTGTCTGGATAGAAAAATACAAAAGTTGTGGGGTTACTGCATAGAGAGCTTGGTGAAAGATGTTGTGTGTGCTTCCACACAAGTATATACGGTATAGGCTAACGTAACAAATACTCCACTATATCAATTGTGTCTGATCTTATGTGAGTATTTGGGGCGCCACTGGACTTTCAGACACAACTGTCTGACATGTCATGTTTATTGTCGATTTCCCACATTTTACATCCTATTATTCTCCGACTGTAGAGCCCTTGATTTGAGCCCAGCAGATGCTCACGACATTGAGACTATTGACGTCCACGCCTCAGAGACATGTGGCCAAGCTCATCACACAGAAGGTAATTTTGTCTGAGCAATTACCTGGCTAATGTATTCTACTGTCGGGGCATTTTCTGCTGCTTAGGTGAGCCGCTGACGGCATGTTTTGATTTTTGAGCAATTGTGCCCTTCACTCTGAAAGAAGTCCTGTGTCTTGTCTGGCTCGGTCTTTCTCCCTATGTATCTCCCCCGTGATGCTCCCGTACTTCACGTAGCTCCTGCGGAGAAGTATACTTAATGAACTTACTGTAGGTAGAAGTGCTGTATTGGAATGCCTTAGCATGTGCCGAGTGGAGTTGACAGAGCTGCAGATATGATGGGGTGTTGTGTTTGTGAAAGGGAAGATTCCTGCTGTAAGATATACCTATTCCCAACGGTTGCTGTATCACCTGTCAGGGATGAGCACAACGTCCCAGAGAACGCCACTGTGCAGTGAAACTGTCATCACACAATTACTCTCACCATTACTGCCCTACAGCTCCGTGCAACGGCTGTGACACACTTTACAATTCATATTGTATTCTCAGTCATTGGCACTTAAATGCGGCACTCCGTTTTATAAAAAGATAAAGATCTCTGTGATCTGCTGTGGCTCAACCAGCCCCATGAAAGCTTGTCAGGCTGCATTTTGTCATTGGCTTGATGTTGTCAAACCTCGCAGCTTCACCCTTTGTTTGCCCTGTGTACATGTTTGTTTTTTTGAGTGTGCTATTGTGTTGCTTGTTAATGTGGTTGTACAGTCAGGACAGGAGTAAGACCTAGGCTCCCGTGTCTGCGACCACTTATCTATTTGATTCATTGTGAGGAAACACAACGTCTACTGCGCTATGCAGTCACCATAGTGAGGTACACTGTAAATCACAGTGAAGTACCAGGGGTCAGTGCACTTTCCTGAATCGGCTGTATGAGATCTTTCTTCGTTGTATTCAGTTCCTCACCGGGTGAAGTTTCTGGTAATCTCTTGGTCAAGGTTAACAGGTGATAGTCTGCTGGTTTCCACTTGGTGTAGACAGAATCTCTGGCACAAGAAAGCCTTAGGTATTAGTCCTCCTCGTCGCCAGGTCTTCCAGTTGTCCTGCAGATGCAGAAGTGCTCAGCGTTGATAGCAACGACAAAAAGCAAACTGTGTGTATTCAGGTGAGATAGCAGATTGAGTTTAACAAGCCAGATGGGTTGTAATCGTCGGATCAATCCAATGTTTGTGGGCTTTTATGCTTTTTATTATGGTTTGCTTTCCTTACGTGTAATTTCCTCTGGTGATTAGTCTGCCCCTGGGTAGGGCTAGAGAGTTCATCTGCCCGGCCATCTCTGCCAGGGCCAGGACCGTGACCTGCCCCCCTGGGCTGGTTCTGGCACTCTCTGGCTGGACTTCCAGTGGAGCAGCCCGGAGCCCTGTCCTCCATGCCTGTTGGCCATGCTGCTGCGGTTTTAATGCCCACCACAGAGAGCAACATCCAGCAGCATATGGCTAATGTCCCCTCTGTCTCTGAAGCGGCTAGTGTTTGGGGCGTTTGTTTTTTCGGTCACTTTTTTAGTTCGGGAAGTTAGCCGCTCAGTCCCTGATACAGATGTTGTGAGACACAGATTGGCTTGGAGCCCAAGTCACGTGTTTGGCAATTGAATGCCACAAAATAGTCTGATATCACTTCATGACTGTGGTCTCAAGCATGTTATGGAGACACTGCAGCAGAAGCTGGGAGCATAAGAGACTTTGCAGGTCTCGCTGTGGGCTGACGTTTCAGAGGCAGCCTCCCTTGAAATAATATGATGTGCGATACGGTTCGTCTTCACATTCACACGGGAACCCTACAGGTGTCCAGCTATACAGGGGAAGGCGGGGAGAAGAACTTGACTCAAGTTGATCCCTGAGAGGTTAGAGACTGGCAGGTCTTCTAGGCATTGTCTGATCCTGGAACCTGTACCAGCATGCTTCCTTCTGAAATCATAGCACACGTGTTGTTCTCCTTACAGACGTGAAGGGGTTAATACTTCACTTTTAGAACCCACAGGCTGGCTTTGTCACTCCTGCTTTATCCCAGTAATTGAGTCACTTTAACAGCGCTTTTGTTTCTTTTCTTAGGTATGAAAGGAGCTGGATAGATACTCCACATGCTCAATCAGAAAGAGCTAATCTGACTATATTGTTTGACAAGTGTGTCCCTTACAGCTTGGAGTGACTGAGATGTAATCTAAAAACAATTATGTCAATTCCTGAGAACAGTATGGGGCAGGTAAGAAGCGTTTCAGCTTTCGTCAGGTTAAATGTAATGGCTTCACTCTAGCCCTCTTCAAGCCCTGAACTTCTCCGTTTGTGAATAAGGGTTGTGCTTGTGCCTGTTCAAAGTTGGTGAATTTCCGGCAACTTTTTCAAGTTGATTTTGGAGTGGATGGAATGAATTGCAGCCACTGCTGCTTCTGGAGACTGACAGCTACTGTGTGACCATTTCCTCCATCTCCTCACCCCTCCTGTGGGAGCTTGCTATTTTAGGATCACGTGGATCCTTGAATCCTATCTGTGACAAGTGATCTGATCAGTGTCATGTTGTCTCAGTCGTGACAGATGTTATTTTGTTGTACCACCCACGCACCCACACTATTAGTCTACCATTACTTGACTCCGCTTCCTCTACCACCATCCATCCATCCACCGTCATCTCCAGAATGTGAAGTTCATTCTAATTCTGCAGCACATCAGGTACCTAATCTTCTTTTTTTTTAAATGGCAAGTAAAAGGCCTTGGAGGTGCTTTGGCATTTCCCGAGCTAGTGAAGTAAGAGAGAAGAAGTCAAGGTTGCAGAGGACCTGCAGCCCACCCGAGCCGGCTCTTTTTAAACCCCTGTTGGGCTTTTACATTTTTATCACTCCTGGTATTTGTTCTCAATGGCAAATTAACAGCCTTCCTTGTGCCGTTCAGTTTCTTTTCGGAAGACGAGGCTTAAATTTTGTCTAACTGCCTGAATTTACTACTATTCTATTATTCACACGGCACAATCAATACCAGGACTGAAGTAGAGAGGATAAAAATTTATGATATCTTGCAATTTAATGGTTGAAAAGATGCAATTTGAAAGATCATAAATTGTGAAGGAGCTTATGCTTCATTGCCCTTGATTCAGTGCTTGCTGTTAGAACTTGATTTGCGAGTGTCTGCAAAGTGTGATTAACGAGACGATCAATGTGCGCCGCGGCACACTACGGCACTCCTAATGCTCTTCATTAGAATAAATAAAATGAATTGACTGCAGCTCTATGAAAACTCTGTAATGGTTCAAAATCAAAGAACGTCATCCTTCTCCTACGATTTAGCCCCTCTCGGCCTGTGTCCACCTTCATCACATTACTCCTGACAGCCCTGTCCCCAAACCTGCAGCCTCCCCGGCAACATGCTCAGGGTGAGGGTAGTGGAAGTGGTGTCGACTGGGGTGAGAAGGGATTGTTTAGTTGACTGGTAATCATAAGTCGGGGGGGCTTTTGCTCAAAAAACGTTAGGGGGGGGGGCAGTTTGTGGAGTATTAATGAATGATAGTTGATAAACGGTTTACGGAGGGGTCTGTGTGCAGATTGCTCTTCTGCTTTGGTTTTTCATGGCCCAGGCCTATTCTCTGTAATCAGGGTCGTAACCAGGTTTTGAGTTTTAGTGATGTCCGAAAAGTCATTTACTGCATTTCTATACAATTTTTTTTTAAACGTTAAAATGCTATTTGGAGAACAGGAAAAAACATGTAAAAACACCTTGGCTGCTGTAGGTTTATTCACCCAGGTCGATCTACAAACACGTAGCCTATCAGCCGTACAATTGTAATGTCATACCCCTGAAAGTGGCGAAATATGAGAAATGATTCACACTGACACTTAGCATCTGTCCAGTTAATTGTAATGATGAATTCCAGAAAACCATCACCTCTTTACATAGATATCTCTATTCTCAAATGACATAGCATTTACATTTGTATTCCTAGGGATTACTAATCAAGCTCCGCACAAACAGACATCAGTGGAGCACACATGAATTATAAAAATATTCTTTCTGATTCTTTATTAATATCAGTGATCTAGTGGGGGAAGAAAGTGGGTAATGGATAAGATGAGCAACCACCGATATAAACAAAAAACGTATGACATTTTTACAACTGGATTGTTTGCTACTTGATAGTATTTTAATGTAGGCCTCTAGGGAAAATAGGCCTGGACCCCAAGTTTGGGAGCCTCTCTCTCTCTCTCTCTCCTCTCTCTTTCTCTCTTTCCTCTCTCTCTCTCTCTCTCTTCTCTCTCTCTCTCTCTTCTCTCTCTCTCCTCTCTATCTCTCTCTCTTCTCTCTCTCTCCCTTCTCTCTCTCTCCTCTCACTTCTCTCTCTCTC